>NW_027206283.1:0-377500 GCF_024711535.1 Dipodomys merriami | reverse complement strand
GGGAGAGAAAGGAGGCAATCCAAAGGTTTATACAGGAATATCATGAGCGTGAGGAAGCCACTCGAAAACTGATACAGGATTTGCGTGAACAACTTGAGAATACTCAAAGAGAAAGGCAGGAATAGCATGAGCAGGCTGAGAACACTCAAAGAGAACTACAGTAATCCCACAAATGGGAGGAAGCTAATCAAAGAGTAATACAGGAATTGAGAGAGCAGGAAGAGAATACACAAAGATCACTAAAAGCATTCATGGAATCCATTAACAAAGATCTGAAGGAAGTCAGAAAAACCACAAAGGGAATGCTGAATGAAACCCAACAGAAGGAATGGGAGTCCAATCAACTAAGTAATTTGAGAATAAACACTGAACACCAAATTAAGGAAGTAAAGAAGTTCATATAAGATCTAAAAAAAAGCTTCAACAAAGTATTTGAAGACATCAAAGCTGACCAATTAGAAGGAAAAGAGATAAAAAACAAAGTAGAAAGTCTTGACAGCAGGTTAGACCTTGCAGAAGATCGAATCTCAAGGATTGAAAAGAACATAGATATTATAGAGAAAGAGCATACAACCATCCAAGACAGGAACAAGAAATATGATAGATCTATCTAACACTTGGAAGACATCATAAGAAGGCCTAATCTAAGGATAAGGTGTATAGAGGAGGACCTAAAAACAGAAGTTAATGGTCTAGGAAATTTGTTTAACAGGATCCTAGCAGAAAACTTCCCAAACATACAAAAAGATAGGCCTATTCAGATACAAGAAGCTTTTAGATCCCCAAATAGACCAGACCAGAAGAGGACATTCCACTGTCACATTATAATCGACACAGGAACAATTCAGACCAAGGAAAAGATCCTTAAAGTTGTAAAGGAGAAAAGAGTAATCTCCTATAAAGGGAAACCAATTAGAATCACCTCAGATTTCTCAGCAGACACAATCAAAGCTAGTAGAGCATGGAATGATGTATGCCATGCCCTAAAAACAAACAACTATCAACCAAGGATACTTTACCCAGCTAAACTGTCCTTCATAACTGAAGGCCAAAGAAAAACCTTCCATAGCAAAGAAAAATTGAAACAATACATCTCCACCAAACCAGCTGTACAAAAGTTTCTGAAAGATGTCCTACACATAGAAAACCAACAAGAGCACAATAAAGGCCAAGAAACTGCACCCAAACTGAGAATCCTAGAACCATAGGAAGAACCCAGTTTTCGCAGCCACCAAGAAGGTAGATAACATGGCAGGAACTCCCAAATACCTCTCAGTCCTTTCTCTTAACGTTAAAGGACTTAACTGTCCAATTAAGGCCATAGACTGTCTAGTTGGATTAAAAAACAAGACCCTTCTAGCTGCTGCTTTCAGGAGTCACATCTTGCCCATAAAAACAAACACATTTTCAAGTTTAAAAGCTGAAACAAAATTTACCATTCAAACGGCCCCCATAAAGTTAGAATAGATAAAGAAGTTCACTACATACTAATTAAGGTATCTCTACTTTTGGAGGATATTACTATTTTAAATTTCTATTCGCCAAACAATGGAGCACCCAAATTTATCCAAGAAACACTACCTTCCCTCAAAACCCACATAGATGCAAAACTATAAATTGTTGGGGATTTTAACACACGACTCTCCCCACTAGATAGATCAACTAGGCAACAACTCAACAGAAAACCGCAGATCTAAACAGCTGCATAGATCAACTAGAATTAACAGACCTCTACCGAACATTTCACCCAGCAGCATCAGAATACATGTTTTTCACAGCAGCACAAGGAAAATTTTCTAAAATAGACCACATTTTAGGCCACAAAGCAAACTTGTCTAAATTCAAAAACATTGAAGTTATACCTTGCATTCTCTCTGACCACCAGGGAATAAAATTAGAACTCAATCCCAAAAGCCACCAAAGAATGTCCGGTATCACATGGAGGCTGAACAACACACTGCTGAATCACGAGTGGGTCATGGAAGAGATTAGAAAGGATATTCAAATATTCATGCTATTCAACAAAAATCAACACACAAATTACCAGTTCTTCTGGGACACAGCTAAGGCAAGTTTATAGCTCTGAGCTCCTACATCAATAAATTGGAGAGATCTGAAACCAACAAATTAATGACACATCTAAACCTCCTTGAAAAAGAGCAGAAACATAAACCCCAATCCTGTAGATGGAAAGAAATAATTGAAATTAAATCAGAATTAAATGAATTAGAATCCAAAATAAAACTAGACAGAATCAACAAAAAAAGAGTTGGTTCTTCAAAAAATTACACAAAATTGACAGACCCTTAGCAAATCTTATCAGAAAAAGAAGAGAACACACATAACAAATAAACTCGGAGATGAGAATGGAAACATCAACACGGAAACAACCAAGAATCAGAACATTATAAGGGAATACTTCTCAAAACTTTATGCTAATAAGTTTGAGGACTTCACAGAAATGGACCTTTTCCTAGCAAATATTGACATGCCAAAACTAAACCAAGATGAGTTAAACCAGCTTAACAGGCCCATATCAAACATTGAAATAGAAACCGCAATAAGAGACCTTTCAGCTAAGAAAATTCCCGGACCAGATGTTTTTACAGGGGAATTTACAAGGCCTTCAAAGCAGAGCTCACACCAATACTCCTCCAACTCTTCATTGAAATTGAAAGAGAAAGTTCACTACGGAACACATTCTATGAAGTCATCATAACCCTCATCCCAAAACCAGGCAGGGACTCATCAAAGAAAGAGAATTATAGACCCATTTCTTTGATGAACCTTAATGCAAAACTTCTCAACAAAATATTGGCCAATCAACTTCAACAATTCATCCAAAAAATCATACACCACGATCAAACAGTATTCATTTCAGGGAGGCAAAGCTGGTTCAATATACGCAAATCAATCAATATTATTCTTCACTTCAACAGGAGCAATGATAAGAACCCCATGTTTATTTCAATAGATGCAGAAAAAGCATTCGACAAGATCCAACACCCCTTTATGATGAAGGTTTTGGAAAAATGAGGAATCCATGGAACATTCCTCCATACAACAAAGGCTGTATATGAAAACCTAAACCCAGCATTATACTTCATGTTGAAAAATTGAAGCCATTTCCTCTTAACTCAGGAACAAGACAAGGATGTCCATTCTCTCCACTTCTCTTCAATCTAGTATTAGAATGCCTAGCTAGAGCAATAAGACAAGATGCAGACATAAATGGGATTCAAATAGGGAAAGAAGAAATAAAACTCTCCCTCTATTCAGTTGACATTATCTTGTATTTAAAGAATCCCATAGACTCCACTCCCACATTACTCAAGCTGATTCAAAACTTTGGCAAAATAGCCGGGTATAAAATTAACTCTAAAAAATCAATGGCTTTTCTGTATGCCAACAATGAGAAAAGTGGGGCTGATTTTAGGAAAGCAACTCCATTTGTAATAGCCCCCAAAAAATAAAATACCTAGGAATTAACTTAACCATAGAAGTGAAGGGCCTCTATGATTAAAACTTTAAAAAACTTGAAAAAGGAAATCAAATCAGAGCTTAGAAAATAGAAAAAACTCCCATGCTCCTGGGTTGGAAAAATTAACATCATGAAAATGGCAATACTTCCCAAGGCTATCTACAAATTCAATGAGATACTTATCAAAATGCCAAACTCAATCTTCAAGTAAATAGAAGAGAAAATCCAAAAATTCATATGGAACAATAAGAGACCTCGAATAGCAAACACGATCCTCAACGGAAAGAACACTGCTGGAGGAATATCAATACCAAATTTTAAACTCTACTATAAAGCCATAGTAATCAAAACAGCTTGGTACTGGGAAAAGAACAGACCTCAGGACCAATGGATTAGAATTGAAAACCCAGAAATGAACCTACAGACCTATAGCCACGTAATCTTTGATAAGGGAGCTAAAACAATAGAATGGAACAAGACAGCCTCTTCAGTAAATGGTGCTGGCAAATTTGGTTAACTGCTTGTAGAAAACTAAAATTAGATCCTTATATTTCACCCTGCACCAGAATCAACTCCAAATGGATCAAAGACCTCGGAGTCAAAGCAGATTCTATGAAAACATTACAGAATGGAATAGGAGAAACCCTAGGTCTCCTTGGCGCAGGCTGAAACTTTCTTAATAGAGACCGGGAAACACAACAAATGAAAGAAAGCTTGGAAAAATGGGATTGCATTAAATTGCAAAGCTTCTGCAAGGCAAAGGACATAGCTAGCAAGATCAATAGAAAGCCCTCGGATTGGGAGAATATCTTCACTAGCCATACAACGGGCAAGGGTCTCATATGTAAAATATACTTGGAACTAAAAAAATTAAATCCCCCAACAACGAATCTTCAAAGAAACAACTGCCCAATAAATAAGTGGGCTAATGACTTAAAGAGAAACTTCCCTGAAGAAGAAAGAAAGATGGCCAATAGACACCTGAAGATATGCTCAACCTCCCTAGCCATAAAAGAAATGCAAATCAAATCAACATTGGGATACCACCTCACTCCAGTTAGAACGGCAAAAATCAAGAACTCTAATTACAACCGATGCTGGAGGGGAAGTGGACAGAAGGGAACCTTACTGCATTTTTGATGGGAATATAAATTTGTTCAACCACTTTGGAAATCAGTAAAGAGGTTCCTCAAAAGAATTTACATAGAGTTCCTCTTTGACCTAGCAATCCCAATTTGGGTATTTAACCAAATGCTTACAAACAAGACCACACTTAAGCTACCATCACAACTGTGTTTATTGCAGCATTGTTTATTTACCCTAGCTAAGAAATGGAACCAACCCAGATGCCCCTCAGTAGATGAATGGATCAAAAAAATGTAGTATAAATACACAGTGGAATTCTATGCCTCCATCAGAAAGAATGACATTGCCCCATTTGTTAGGAAATGGAAAGACTTGGAAAAAATTATATTAAGTGAAGTAATTGATGCCCAAAGTAACATAGGTCTCATGATTTCTCTTAATTGCAATATCTAGTATATGTATGAGTCAAGCAGAAAAGTTCAGATAAGGTGATCTTAGGAAAATGAACCCTAAGATATATATTTTAAATGTTATTTTTTTTCTTTTATGCATTTGTTTCTAACGCAATTATAAGATTATTTCTTTGTTGCTTTGTATGTCACTCCCCCATAATCCCTGCTTTTACTGTATTTGATGTCGGTATAATTTGTGGAGGGGATGGGGAAAAACAAATCGTTTAAATAAAGAGACAGTTGGACCTATTGCAACAATGAGAAGTACAAGTTTTCATGTCGAAAACGAACATTACATCTTGCGGGGGGAGGGTTGGGTGAGGGAGAGGGAGGATGGGTAGGGATGGGAAGTGTAAACAAAGGAGGAGGCTACAATGATTGATAAGAAATGTACTCACTATCTTGCCTATGTAATTGTAACCCCTCTGTACAGTATTTTCACAACAAAAATTTAAAAAAAAGAACAAGAGGAGAGATTCAATATCAAGAAATACAATCACATAAACAGGTAGAGACAGTAGAATTCCTAATGTTATTCCTGTATACTCCTGTGTACTCAGTTTTCTGGGTAGTATTTTTTTTGTTTTTCTGTGATTTTTTTTGGTTGGTCGTGGGGCTTTAACTCTGGGCCCAGACTCTGATCCTCAGCTTTTCAGCTTAAAGGGAGCGCTCTACCACTTGATCTACAGTGCCACTTCAGGTTTTCTGGTGGTTTATTGGAGGTTGGATTGTCACGATCTTTCCTGCCCAGCCTGGCTTTGAACATTGATCCTCAGATCTCAGCCTCCTGAGTAGCTAGGATTATACATGTGTGAAGAGCTTAAGTAACTCCGTTTTAATATGAAGCCCCTTGAGTTGTGCTGCCCTCAGAGTAACCCCCAAAGACAGCTGTGCTGCCAAAGAGAAAAATAGTTCTCAGAAAAACCGCAGGTTGCCACCAACCCTGCCCACCCTTCAGGAACAGAACAGTTGCCCAGGTATTCCAGCAGAAAAGGGAAGTGTGATCCGGGAGGACTTAAACCCCCTAACTTGTGAAATTACTTGTGTGGAAACCCCCTGAGCTTGTGAGCTTGCTTGTGTGGAAATCCCCTACAGTTGTGTGTTTAATCCTATAAAAGCTGTGCTAATTTTGAGCTTGGGGCCTCTTAGCATCACTGGTTATCCAGTGTGTGGGAGACTAAGCTCAAGCTTGCAATAAGGACTCATTGATGTTTGCATTGATCATGGTCTCTGGTGGTCTGAGAGGGGGGCATCCGGAATCTGGGCACTTCACTGTGAGCCAGCAGCGCCTGGCTTGGTGGTATTGTTTTTAAATAAATCAAATAATTTATTTACACATTTTGATGGACTAAGATATAGTTTTCAACTTATGGTGATTAGTTCAAATAACATTCTCATATAGATACTATTGAAAAACCAATGATATGTTAAGATTATGGTCTTCAATACAGCTGTGAACACATGACACAATTTACATAATAGCACTTACATGCATGCAGTTGTCTTAAAGGCCACAGGTGGTAGAGCAAGGAGGTAAAATTTATTTTTATTTCTGCATGAAACAATTTGTAACTTTATACCAACAAACTGAATTTGAGTCTTTCCTTATTTGCAAGCTAAGGTGGAAATGTAAGGACTCTTCACTTTTCCTTTTTCCTGCTCTAGAAGTCAACAGTATTTCTGGTAAATTACATTCATTTACAGATGAGAAATGTAAGGCCAACAGTCAATATAGTGAGTAAATAATGATACTAGATTTTGTGTCTGATCTCTTCACTCTGTGTGCTTACAAAGAGAGTAATTTCATGATGGAGAGGACAAATATGAAAAGACTATGGGGAAAAACCATAGTTTGTAAATGGTTGTTTTAGGACTAGGTGACCAGTGATGAGTATTTGAAATAGGCTGGTGTTAGGGGCATATAAAGGAGTACATAGAAATCATATTAGTGACAGAACTGAGAACATCTTGATCATTCATCTTATTTAATGGCGAGAGTAGAAGGATAAGAAGAAATCTGAAATGCTTCCACATCTCTGGCTGGCAACTGTATTAGTGATATTCTCGTGATAAGGACTACAGGTAAAAATGATGGATTTAGAGGTAAAAATTCTGATAGTTCTAAAATTTATGTTAAACAGATGCAAAGATAGGTCTGTTTAGACATCATCAATATATCCATGACCATTAATGTGAAAGAGAATAATAAAATCGGGGTCATTATTGGAGGGAAGAGGAAAAGGAAAGTTCTGACACAAGTGTGAGCAAAGTGCGCACCAGTGTGGAGAAGACTGGAAGAAAGATAAATAAGGAAACAAAAAAGTAATAAACACAGATTTACAGAAGGAAAGAATTTTCAGGAAGATGTTGTAGGAAATATATTATCTGGATTTGAAAACTAAAGGGACATAGACAAGTTCAATAAAAACAGTGTTTTGGTGAAAGTCATATTAATAAAATTTTGAGATATGAATGTGAAGCCATAAAATTGTGGATCCATGAATTCAACAGATCCTGTTGATTTTAAATGTTGGGAAAAATGCTTTTATCCTAACCTTAGAAGAATTATACAGATATAACTGTCATGAACTTTACTTAGAGGTATTCTGTGAATATTTTTGAAGATTTGTTTAGCCAAGAGACTATAGATTGAATTACAGCAAAAATAAGCCTAATGTTTCCTACAGTTCCAATCAGTGACCAATGAATCTATATCAGGTTGGAATTTTATTGAAATATCTTTAGATATGTTTGTATATTTTATCACCTACTCATTATAAATGTAGGACAAGTAACACTAGGTATTAGTTTGAATATAGAGCTTTATGGATGTGACTGAAGACTCCTCGAATTGATTCTTCTTTAGAATAGAAAATGCCTCAATAGGCATTAACACATCATAACTGCCACATATTCTTTTTAAGTGTAGTTCTTTTTAGGGATATCTCCATGCTGAAATAACTCTATCAATCAACCTGCCATAAATTCTTATATGTAGGAAGTGCTCTAATAAACTTCAAGCTTTTATTGAATGAAAGAGTTCAGACATTACCCTCACCACTTGGATTAAATGATTAAAAAGATAACATATTGTGTTTAATGCCTTTCTTTCATTTTCTCATACATATTGTGAAGTAGTGAAGGATTCTGATGTAACAATAATACAGTGTGGACTTGTATTAACACAACATCTAGTTTTAATTCAGATACTTAACTAATTAGCTCCAAATTTTGTGCATATTTATATTTCTCCTGGGAAAACTAATGAGCTCCAAGGAAATGTCCCTAAGGATATTCTTTCAATTCTAATATCACTATTTGTCTCAAAATGCAATAAATTTTACACACTCTAATGTGGGCATAGGGTAAAATTGAGGAACTTTTCTCCTCAGAAAGTGAGTACTACCCCATTGCTTAACATGGACAAGGTACCTTAATACATAGACTGGGCATGTGCAAAGGATAAGTGAAATTGAACAATTTTCTTAGCAGTTTTTACAGATAAAATGGAAATAGAGCAACTATGAACTCAAAAGGAATGTGCAAAGAAGACAAAGGCCCAGAGTAGAATGTGCCAAGAATTGCTGAAGTATAATTTATTAATGATGACGAGTTTCTTACTATCTCCGTTCCCACGTATGTAATATTCTCAAGCTTTTTGGGGGAAATTTCACTTGAGGGCTTTCTAATATTAAAAATTATCACTTGATTCTAGTCTTACTCAGGACATATTTTCTATTATTTTCTAACTTTTCTACACAATCTGAGAATTGTTTCATATGTGTGTTTGAACCTATAAGTGCCTATGTGTTTATGTGCATGTTTGTATGTATATATGTATGCAAAAATCTCAAACTCTTATTCAGCAATCTTGCTCATAAATAGTACTCCATCACTTTAGCCATTCTTCCAATGCATCTTTTGGCTGGTTAATTATACATAGTGTCTCAAAGACTGTTCTGTCCAGGCTGGATGCAAACTGAATTTCCCAGACTCCTTTAAATTCTTAGGTTTTATTTCTCCAGGAGTATCAACTTTTGAACTGCAAACATTTTTGTGAGTGTAAAATCTAAGCTGTAGCCCAGATTTTTAAATCGAGTTCATATAAAGATAGATAAAAATACACACTACATATGCTGAGTGTACACTGTTAGAAATGTAATCGTAAGCAGGGTGCCAGTGGCTCATGCCTATTATCTTAGCTAATCAGGAGGCTGAGATCTGAGGATTACATTTCAAATCCAGCATGAGTAGGCAAGTTTCTGAGGCACTTATCTCTAATTAACCACCAGGAAAGTGGAAGTGGTGCTGTGGCTCAAGAGGTAGAGCACAAGCTTTGAGCTGAAGTATAGAGGGACAGTGCCCAGGCACAGAGTTCAGGCCCCACTACCAACAAAAATAAAACGAAAAAAAGTAAAAGAAATGTGATCTTAGCCACCACTTCATTGCTAGTATAATTCCTGCTCTGTCAACATGGCCTATTTTCCAGTTAAGTCCATGCTCTTATATCTGACTTGCTTGGAACTGGAATTATTCTTCCATTCTCCTTTTTACAAATTTGAATGATTAGCTACCCTTATTTAGAGCTAGTAGAAGAAATACAGTGGTATCATTCTTCACGTTCCACTTAGGAGTAATGCTTTCTCTATATCACTCCCATAAGTCTACATACTGGCCATGGCTTTATTGCTTCCAAGTTGTCTTATTTGCAGAGTCTTCTATAGTGTATTGAACAATTATACTTAAACACAGAATTTCTCTTTCTCCTATTTTTATTATTTCACCTGCTTTTAACTTATGTACACTTGGGTAATAATGCACAACACAAACACTGACTAAAAATGTTTCTGAGAACCTTCTTCCCAGAGCAATTAGGAAATTTGAACTTCATACACTCCAGGATAATGTTTTTTCTCATGTTTTTTATTGTGAAAATAATGGACAAATTGGTTAGAGTTACATAAGTAATTTAATGAGTACATTATCTAATGAGCATTGTTACCTCCTCTTTTGTTTTTACCCTGCCATCCCTTTTCTCCCCACCACCCCAATTCTCTCATCCCATCCCCAAGATGTAAAGTTCGTTTTCAACATAGTGTCTTGTTCTTCTCATTTTAACAACCGGTCATACTGTATACTTCTTTCAGCATTTTATTTCCCTTCCTCTCCCCACATTAGAAATATGTATATGCAAGATGCAGGTCACTGACATCAAATACAGTGGAAAAGGGTTATAGCATTGAGGAAGAAAATAGAAGAGAAACAAAAATATCACATAATACATGTTAGATACATTAAAAACAATAGTAAGAAAGAAAAAAACAAGATGTTTCCCTATTTGGGGGTTCATTTCATTTAACAGCATCTTATATGGCGATATGTACATGGATAATGTTTTATAAGCCATGTAAATTCCATGTTTTCTCGTTACTAAGTTGTCTCTGAAACACGTGTTACCTCATGTCCAAAGATGTCTTTGCGCTATTTCAATGAAGCCAGAAAACACTCATTTTAAGGAACTTTTACTAGAAGTAGAAACTGAATTCAGGAGAGAAATTGAACATAGAGAAATGACAAAGTTCAAGTTAATTTGTGCTCTCATTTTTACTGTACAAGAAAATAATCCAAGGCTTGAAGGAAACTCTGTCTCTGACTTTTTCGAGTGTGTTCTTAACTAATAAAACTTTTCTGTAAACTTGTACTTGAGAGTATTACAAAGAAAAAAAAATATGCTATTTGAAAGCCAGCATAGAAAAAAAGAAATGACATTGTTTTACAGTGTTCTACTTCAAAGACACAAAGACATGGAGTTTTAAAATGTCTTATGAATGGATACTTAACTCCTGAGATGATTCTCTTGTTGCAAAAGTCAGATATCCATTCCTTCATTCTGGTCCTGAGTTCACTACAGCAATAAGGATTCCAAAAAGCGGGATCCAGTGAGTATGATCAGCCAAAGGAGCCTCTTTTCAAACCTGTGCTTTAAGGATGGTCCCAAAGAAATATGTGGGTTTTTTTTTTGTTTGCTTGTTTGTTTATTTAGTTTGTGCCGCTTCTTGGGCTTGAACTCAGAGGCTGGACCCTGTCCCTGAACAGGTGTCTTTCCTGCCCACATGCCCCCAAAGCTAGTACACTACTGCTTGAGCCAAAACTCCATTTCTGGCTTTTTAGTGTTTAATTAGAGATACGAATTTGACATATGCTCCTACCTGGGTTGGCTTTGTGATATTTTTAAATCCAAGTTACATACACTGTATGGACTTCTCTTTTGAACCAATAAATATAAGGTGAAGTTTATTATAAAACTAATATTTGACAATTTTTAAAAGAATAGAACATGTCCAGCAAAGAACCCATAACTTAAATAACTCAGCAAAAGTAGGTGCACTGAATCATATTGGAAAATACTTTCTGCTTGTGAAGATTACTATTGACTTCGTCAATCCTTTTGGGGAAAATTAAAGTCAAATTTGTCCTTTTTCTGTTGGTATTGGTGCTTGAACTCTGACCCTGGGCACTGTCCCTGAGCTCTTCAGCTCAAGTTGAGTGCTCTCCCAGGTTAGTTACAGCACCACTTCCGGATTTCTGGTATCTAATTGAAGATAAATGTCTCATGGACTTTCCTGACCAGGCTAGGTTTGAAATACAATCTTCTGGTCTTAACCTCCTGAGTAGCTAAGATTACAGGGGTGAACCACCAGCACCCGGCACATATTTGCATTTATATGCACTTAATGACACTGTACACAAATAATGGAAATTTGAATAAAATGATGACATTGCAGCTTTTCAGAAAATTTGAGATAGCAATAAATATGTCATCATTTTCCATGTTGTTACATTAATGACTCATGTGCTATTGGAGTCTTACTCTAGCATCCTCTGATGTCTGTGTCAGTGGATTTAGTATAAATAATTGCTAGTAGAGAAATAGAGAAAGACTGAGATTTTTAGAAAACAAAGGAGATCAGATATGAAAGAACAACATAGAATGAGATACAACTTATCACACAGAGATTAAGAACTAGCCTAAGCGATTTGGACTGCTAAAGGCAATCAGGAATAAGCCTAGTTGATAAATAGCTCTTCAATAACCAAATATGGTTCCGTAGAAGAGTTTCTGGCATAATTTAGTAATTATCATTCATTTCTTCCTTCTGGATTTATTCCTTCACTTCTATAACAACTATGTATTAGCTGGCGCCTTTTTGGTGCCACGACTGACGAAAAAGATTTCCAAATCTCACTTAGACTACCCTTCTCATTGTGATTAGCAGTGACTGCTCAAAAGCCTGGCATCTTTGAATTTCCAAGATTAATCTTCACCTGATATCTAAGCACATTCCTGACTTTAATTGCCATGACCTACTAACAAAACGATTTTTTTCCCTCAAAACAATCTTCTAAGATAGGTAAAGTACATGAATTAAGAACTCTTGTTAGGTCATAGTTGGAAGGAGCAATTATATATTCCAAGTGTAGGTTCTTTATTTGTCATTTATTAGCTAAATGAATTTTTGCCAGTCCTGGGGCTTGAACTCAGGGCCACGGAACTCTTTCTGATATTTTTTTGCTTAAGGCTAGCACTCTACCACTTGAGGCACAGCACAATTACTTTTTCTGTTTATGTGGTATTGAGTAATTGAACCCAGGGTTTCATGCATGCTAAGCAATCACTGTACCATGAAGCCACATTCCCAGGACCCTAAATGACTTTCTTAAGATGGCATTACTTTTTCATTCCATTACTAAGTATTATAATTTAGGCAAGATGGTAGAAATCAAAATGGAAAACAACACTAAGTCCTTTAAGGCTGACATTCCTATCACATCACTAAGGAAGTACAAGGCTAAGTCCTGCAGGACTCATAGAGCTGTTGCATGTGACATTATCATGTTAAAAACCATGAGAAGGCATCTATGACATCCATAACATTCTGCTTCCACTTTCAAGTTCAAGAGCCAAAAACTAAGCCTTTTTATTGATTGGGTTGTTTCCTAGGAAGAAAGAGGATGTGGAAGGTGATGTTGGAAAAATATTCATATTGGCTCCCAGTCCACATTTTTTGCATTTTTAAAAAGTGCTACAGATGAACTCCCACATCTGCTTGACTATGCTGTCTGTACAAGATGTGGATAAATGAAGACATTTATTCTTGTGGATAGTCACATATATTAACAAAATCCAGTTCTGGAAAAAAGTTACTAGTATAAAGTATTGTATATAAAATCGTTTCATGTCCTAGTAGAACAAGATGTAGTATTGAAATGATTTCTCCAGATTTCTTTGAGATTTTATGTTGTCTCAGTATTAAAATGTTCTCTAATTCCAGTAATATATAAGCACTAAAGACATGATTTGAAGATCTTAATAGTTTTAGAAACAAAGGTACATAATAGTATCCTTCCTGCAGAGACATGTGATGGCAAGTATGACTGATTGTATTATAGTTGTCTTCTTTTTCCTCTTCATCTCAAGTGTTGCATATCTTGACATATTAGTCTGTTCTGCATCAGCTTCCTGTAGGTGTGATTTGCCTCTACTCTGCAATGTCAAGATGGGTCATGTGACCCATTACAGCTTACAAAAGTGAACCAAAAATGGCCAAAGGCTATTTCTAGGGGAAGATTTCTATCCCATTGTCTGTGTCTAAGAGCTAACTTCTTTCCCCTTAGCTATAAAAATAGCATATTTCCAGAGGGGATTTTCTTTCAACTTGTATACTGGAAGAATATAGCATGTGAAATTGAGGCAAAACTCAAACACAGCAAGAATTAAGCTAATATTAGAATATTATATTGATATCACTTACTTACCATTCTTGTCTACCTTTATGATAGTTGATAAAGCACATCAGAATTTAAGAAATACTAAAAAAAATACTAAACAGTTAACACTTCCTGTTTGGTGCTATTACATATTTTTAATAAATAAACATTCTCTATGTGATTACTTGAGGGGTTGACTTTTTCTATAAATGTGTTTAATCACTCTATCTATCCACAATCATTATTATACCGAACTTGTGATTGAGATGAGGAAGAAAAAAAATCTAGATTTCTCACTTCTCTTTTCCCCTTCTCCTTTTTCTATTGAGAATTCTCATCCTTTCTGAAAATTCTCCTATTAATAAAGGAACAATGAGACATTGTGGATATCATACAAAAGGTTTCAAAGCCAGAATTTTATTCTTTCAGAAATAGATGAAGAAAATCAGAGTGGCTCAAGGAAGAAGAAAAACATGAAAACATTATTTTCCCCCTTTCTGGCTTCAACAATAGAGTCTGAATAGGATTCTAAATATCTAATAAACCATTTGCCTTGGCTAATTTTTTAAAAATATAGTGTTCTTTAAATAAATTATAATTTTAAAATTTTTAAAAATTTTAAATAAATAGTAATTTGTTGTTTGCTTTTGGTAGGCATGACAAAAGATTGCATTAACATTGTGTGAGTAGAAAGGATAAATTTTTATCAGAATCTAAACAAAATGAAAAATATATGGTGTTAAGATAAATAACTTTTAGGTACATCTTCGACATGGCACACACACGGGGACATCTTTTTTCTTCTTTTGCTCTCCACACATCAATAAGCAGTTCATGTAATTCAAATAGATGTGTTTCTTTCAGAAATAGATTAGACATAAAAAAGTTAGAGGAAGAGAACCAGTATTGGTGGTACATTCTTTAAAAATAGTAGTCAAATAACTATTAACCATAATTCCAAAATAACAATCAAATGCTCTTGAAAAGAGAATATTGTAAGCAGAATATACAAAAAGTGATAATGCCAGAACTGTTTCAGCAGCTGCTCTCTGACATTTAAGATTTCTAGTACATGACAATGTTTTAATCAGGATTAAATGATTTCAGGAACTAATTTTTTTCTAGTTATACTTCATTGAAGAAATATGTTGTTCAAAATTAATGAAAGGATAGAAGGTTATAGTAGAAATAATGCTTACACACTCATTGTGGTAGGGAGTAAAACATCTTACCAAAATATCTATAGTCCCGAAATATCTAATCCATCTAATGTAGATCTACATTTTATATGAGTTTGTAAAATAATCACCTTTCATTACCCAAGGAGCATAATTATCAGATGGGAAGTATACTCAAAAGTCCCAGGTGTAGTTCAAAGGGACATGCTTAAGTAAGAACCATCAGAAAGATGTAAAGATGCTACATTAGAAGATAAAGGAAAAGACAACAATCCAGATTCTGAAGTTTCTGGAAAGAGGAAGAGGAGGAAGTAAATGCCTTTTCCACTAGAATCATCTGAAAAATATTTTAGCTCTGTAGGTGGCTTAATTTTAATCTAGTGAGACTTCTTTTAGATTTCTGTCCTTCAGAACTGTAAAATGTTAAATACGGATCATTCAAGCCAATTAACATGTAGACATATTTTACAGCAGATTTGGTTTAGTAAACTAACTCAACTACAGCCTTTTCCTGATGCAGCTACAAGAATACCACATATCCTAGTGTCTGAGAATAAGAAAAAATTGCCACCAGCTTTGTACACATGTATGATGAGCATACTACTAAGGACCTTGCATTAATGGAGTCTTCAAATTCTAAATAATACTTAAATAAGAAGCTCCCTATCTTCATTTTCATATTTGGGGATCACTAAGTACCAAAGTTATGTAGAAGGTTAAGGTAAGAATGTAGAAATGAAATCTGTCTCCTAATATTATAAAGATAGTTTATGTTATTTTGATTTACAGTTTCTAAGGTAATAAAAAATAAAACGGAAACAGTAACTCAATTTTCTATCCTTCCTAACTTTCCAACAGAAATTAGAGAATACAGTAAAGATACAGCAATCCCAGGACGGTATAGGATGTTATAGGATCACTAGATGGGTCCCCTGGAACACTGGGAAACAAAATCTACATCTAAATATTGTGATATTGCTAGAAAATAGTTTATACTATGCTAAGTCTTTGATAATTGAACATAGAGAAATGACAAAGTTCAAGTTAATTTGTGCTCTCGTTTTTACTGTACATGAAAAGAATCTAAGGCTTGAAGGAAACTCTGTCCCTGAATTTTTCAAGTGTGTTCTTCACTCATATAACACTTGTCTGTAAACTTCTAGTTGAGAGTATTACAAAAGGAAACAATATGCCATTTGAAGGCCAACATAGATGAAAAGGAAATAACGTTGTTATTTTTTCTTTTCTTTTTTATTTTTATTGTGAGAATACCGTATAGAGGAGTTACAATTACATGGGCAAGATAACGAGTACATTTCCTATCAAGAATTGTTGCCTCCTCTTTGTTTCCCCTTCCCATCCCTTCCCATACTCCCTTCCCTCCCCCCACCTGGTCCTCCCCCCCCACACCAAATTTGAAATTTTCTTTTTTTTACATAACGACTTGTACATCTCATTGTTGCAATGGGTCCACCTCTATCCCTAGTTAAATGATTTACTTTTGCCCTTCCCTTCCACAAATTATACCAATATCCAATACACTGAAAGCAGTGGTTATACTGTGGCAGAGGGACATACAAAGCAACAAAGAAATCATCTTAGAAATATGTTAGAAACAATTGCATGAAAGGAAAAAAATTGAATACTTATCTTGGGGTTCATTCCCCTAACATCAAGAAAATGTGGTATATATACACAATGGAATTCTATGCCTCCATCAGAAAGAAGTGCATTTGTTAGGAAATGGAAAGTATTGGAAAAAATTATGTTAATTGAAGTAAGCCATGCCCAAAGAAACATAGGTCCCATGGTTTCCCTTATTTGCAACAACTAGTATATGTCTGAGTCAAGCTGAAAATGTTAGATAAGTTGATGTTAGGGGAATAACGTTGTTTTAAAAGTTTTCTTCAGCAAAGAAACAAAGACATGGAGCTTTAAAAGTGCCTTATTCATAGATATTTCACTCCTGACATGATTCTCTTGTTGAAGGAGTCAGTTATCAATTCCTTTAATCTGCTCCTAGGGTTCTCCATAGCTACAGGGATTCCAAAAAGCAAGATCCAATGAGTATGATCAGCAAAAGGAGCCTCTTTTCAAACCAATGCTTTAAGGATGGTCCCAAAGAAATATGTGGGGTTTTTTATTGTTTGCTTGTTTGTTTGTTTGGTTTGTGCTGGTTCTGGGGCTTGAACTCAGAGGCTAGACCCTGTCCCTGAACAGGTGTCTTTCCTGCCCACCTACCCTCAAAGGTAGTACTCTACTGCTTGAGCCAAAACTCCATTTCTGGCTTTTTTGGTGTTTAATTAGAGATAAGAATTTGACATATGCTCCTACCTGGGTTGGCTTTGTGATATTTTTAAATCCAAGTTACATACACTGTATGAACTTCTCTTTTGAACTAAGAAATATAAGGTGAAGTTTATTATAAAGCTAATATTTGACAATTTTTGAAAGAAGAGAATATGTCCAGCGAAGAAGCCATAACTTAAATAACTCAGCAAATGTAGGTGCACTGAATCATATTGGATAATACTTTCTGCTTGTGAAGATTACTATTGACTTCGTCAATCCTTTTGGGGAAAATTAAAGTCATATTTGTCCTTTTTCTGTTGGTATTGGTGCTTGAACTCTGACCCTGGGCACTGTCCCTCAGCTCTTCAGCTCAAGTTGAGTGCTCTTCCAGTTTAGTTACAGCACCACTTCCGGATTTCTGGTGTCTAATTGAAGATAAATGTCTCATGGACTCTCCTGACCAGGCTAGGTTTGAAATACAATCTTCTGGTCTTAACCTCCTGAGTAGGTAAGATTATAGGAGTGAACCACCAGCACCCGACTCATATTTGCATTTATGTGCACTTAATGACACTGTACACAAATAATGGTAATTTGAATCAAATTATGACATTGCAGCTTTTCAGAAAATTTGAGGTAGCAATAAATATGTCATCCTTTTTCATGTTGTTATATTATGAGTCATGAGCTATGGGACTCTTACATTAGCATCCTCTGCTGTCTCCTTATGTGGACTTAGTATCTGAAATTGTTCTTTGAGAAATAGAGAAAGACTGAGATTTTTAGAAAGCAAAGGAGATTAGGTATGAAAGAGCAGCATAGAAGAATAAACAACTTACCACACAGAGATTAAGAACTGGCATAAGTGATTAGATTGCAACGGCAATGAGGAATAAGCCTAGTTAATAACTAGTTGTTCAATAACCAAAAATGGTTCTCTAGAACAGTTTGTGGTATATCTTAGTTATTATTATCATTTATTCCTTCCATCTGGAGTTATTCCGTCTCTTCTGTCAAAACAATTAATGAACCTCTGCCTTTTTGGTAGCATGACTTACCAAAAAGGTTTCCAAATCTCACTTAGACTACCCTTCTCATTGTGATTAGCAGTGACTACTCAAAAACCTGGCATCTTTGAATTTCCTGGATTAATCTTTACTTGATATCTAAGCTCATTCCTAGTATTAATTGTTATGACCTATTAAAAAAACGTGTTTTTTTTGTTCAACACAGTATTGTAATATAGGTAAAGTCCATGCATGATTTAAGGATTATTGTTAGGTACCAGTTGGAAGGAGCAATTATATATTCCAATTATGGGTTTTTATTTTGCATTTACTAGTTAAATGACTCTATGGCAGACCTGGGACTTGAAATCAGGGCTAAAAAACTTTTCCTGAGCTCTTTTTTTATTTAATCAAAGCTAGCACTTTACCACTTGAGACAAAGCACCCCTTCCAGTGTTTCTTTTTCTGGTTATGTGGTACTGAGGAATTGAACCCAGGTTCATGCATGCTAAGCAATAACTGTTACATGAAGCCACATTCCCAGAGTCCTAAATGACATTCTTTTTTTTTAATATTAATAAGTTTTTTTGTGAAAATACATTACAGAGGGGTTACAATTACATGAGCATGGTGATGAATACATTTCTTATCAAGCATTGTTGCCTCCCCCTTTGTTTCTCCTTACCATCCCTGCCCACCGATCGCTCCTCCGCCCCCCACCCTGCCAAAGTTGTAAAGTTTGTTTTTCGACATAACGTCTTGTTGCAATGGGACTGTCTTAAGATGACATTACTTTTTCATTCCGTTAATATGTATTATAATTTAGGACAGGTGGTATAAAAGGAACTGGAAAAGAATACTAAGTCCAGTAAGGCTGACATACCTAAAGATTGTGAAATAGCTAGGAAATAGTATACATTATGCTGTCTTTAATATTTTAGGTTTGATTACACAAAAACTTTCTTTTCTTAGGAAATGACCCTTTATTAATACTCAATATTTGTAGCATATAACCCAGAAACAAACAATGCTTCTAAATGTAAACAAGCATGATACTAATAGTAACCAAGCCTACTTCCATCGCTATAGCAGATGAATAAGAATGATTTTGGGGAATAGTTAACAGTCTTAAACTTTTTCATACCTTTCCTCTTCTCCAAAATGAGACGCCCTAGTCAAGATATGATAAACATTAATAAAGGATTTTTATATTTTTTCTTGTTCACACCAAAGCAAATATACTTTCCTCTTTGCAAGCCTGACTTTGAAAGAATCAGGCCCTCAAAATTATTTTATTTTATTTTATTTTATTTGAGAACATACTGTACAGAGGGGTTACAATTACATGGGCAGGATAATGCATACATTTCTTACCAAGCATTGCAGCCTCCTCCTTTGTTTACCCTTCACCTCCCTTCCCAGCCTCCCCCCTCCCCCCCCACCCAATCATACCCCCCTCCCCCCACACACCGACATTGTAAAGCTGGTTTTGACATGACATTTTGTACTTCTCATTGTTGCAACAGGTCCACCTGAATCCTTAAACGACTTGTTTGTCCCCATCTCCTCCACATGTTATACTGACATCAAATATAGTGAAAGCGGGGGTTACACTGTCGGGGAGGGACATACAAAGCAACAAAGAAATAATCTTATAAATGCGTTAGAAACACATGCATGAAAGAAACGAAAACATTAAAATACATATTTAAGGGTTTGGAAAATGAACCCTTAAATATGTATTTTAATGTTTTCGTTTCTTTCATGCATGTGTTTCTATATACGTTTTAATCCTGCTAGAAGTTAATATTTGAATAAATTGTTATGTGTAAGTCAATGTTCACTTTTTAATTTGCCCAAATTCTGTCTAACCTATCACCACTTATTAAAGAGAATGTCATTCCACAAATATTTGGTTTAAACCTTATTAAATATTCCTTGATAATATTTATGTGGACCTAATCTGGTGCTTTACAGACCCATTGAACTGTATAATCTTTCCTCTACAAATATAACAATTTTAAATTTACACCTTTAAAATTTGACAGAGAAATATATTACAGTTTATCTTTCTTTGTCAGTGAGTCAAAGATTGCTAGTCAAGTGTTTTTAGAAATTGTCACATACATAAATAAACTGTGAAGCTGGCCATTCTTGGCTCTTGTTTTTAATTCTAGCTGCATAGGAGGCTGAGATCTGAGCATTGCTGTTCAAAGCCAGCTGGAATATGATTGTCTTTAAGACTCTTATGTCCAATTAAACACCAGAAAATTAGAAGTGGCACAATTGCTCAATGAGTAGAGCATTCACTTTGAAATGAATAGCAGAGGGACAGCGCCCAGGGCCAGATTTCAAGCCCCATGAATGATGATAAAAAAGGGGAGGAGACAATTTACATGTTTGCTCAATTGTATCCTCCAATGCAACAAAATTTTATGTCTCCATTTATTTGGATTTTTGCTTTTATATTCAGTATAGTATAATTTTCAATGACAGTGGGTGAACACACTTTAATACATTTTGACGATGTGTGAAGATAGCACAAAGAAATTCACAGACAACTGTTGAAACATAAAAGGCAATGGGAATGGAGAAAGAGAAATGGGTTAATCAGGCCCTTCATCAATATGTGCGAGTATAAAATATTTCAATAAGATTTCTTCGTACAGTTAATATACACCAATGAATAAATATCTTCCAAAGATTTTGGTATTCAAGTAGGATATAAAGGATAAATACACATTCTGTGGTGAAATGAAAGAATGATAGATGAGAAAATACCTACTTATAGTGATTGTGTAAATAAACTATGAAATTTGGTCAACATTCTGAGGGCTCATGGCTCATTGGACTGGAAGGCTGCTGGTATCTAAGATAATACTAAAATGTTAGACTTGAGTCTATCTTTACGACTGCTTAATACTATTGCTTTTTTAGTCAGTATTCCTTTTTATTGTTATTGTTGTTGGTGGTGGTCGTGGGCCTTGAAGTCTGGGCCTATGTGCTCTCCCTCAGCTCTCCAGCTCAAGGTTAGAGCTCTACCACTTGAGCTATACAGCCACTTCCGGTTTTCTGGTGATTTATTGGAGATAAGAGTCTGATAGACTTTTCCTGCAAAGGGTGGCTTGGAAACTCCATCATCAGATCCCAGCTTCCAGAGTAGGATTATAGGTGTGAGCCACTGGTGCCCTGCTCCTGTGTACAACATCTTAACCATAAAATAAAATAAAGTAAAATCAAAAAAGGACATGTTTGGCTAATAATGTAAAATTATAACTTACAGACAAATGAAAATAATAATATACGTATATGCCTATATACATATATGTTCACATCTGTATAGATGTATATATGTATATATAGGTATTTGTATTATAAAAATATAAGTATGAATCTATGCATATGTACACATAGTGTGCATACATGTGCATTTATTTAAATAGACTTGAATCAGAAATATATTAAGAGCATATTGATGTCAAGGAAATACTACAACCATCCTGAATAAGTTATCAAAAAATCCAAATACGTATCTCTATAGTAATGTAAAAACAACAAAGGAACATATGGAAAGATCATAACATAGCTAGACATTGCATACATATGGAGATTAGTGATAATAGAAAAAATAAGATAGCCCTGCACAACAATTATGTAGAAATTGGAATCCTTATACAATGGTGCTTGGCACTTAAAATGATATAGTCAGTTAAACATACTGGCAATCTTTAAGATATTACACATAGAGTTGCCTCTATGATCCAGCATTTTGAATTATAATTTTATATAAAAATAGATTTAAACATATGTTCAATGAGACACATATACAAGAATATACATAGCAAAACCTTTTACAATAACATACAATAAAATATTGAAATGCCCATTGAGGATGTTATACAATTATTCATATTCTTACAAAACAATATACTCTATCCATGAGAAAAATTTACATGGACTTACTTTGCAAATAGTAATAATACATGGGAGAAATGGATAAAATAGACTACATTTTCTAATTATATGAGCTTTTTAAAATTGGCCCATCTATAGAGGTAGAATATGAAATAATAGCTGCTCAAGGGGAGGGTAGGTTGAAATGATGACAGGAAGTGACTACTAATAAATACTGCAGTATTTTGAGAGGTTAGTAATGACAAAATGTTATAGAACTGAAGGTGATGTTCTTACTCCAACTCTTTATCATTCTATGAATCATTGTACTTTATCAAAGAATTACAGAGTGCTTTTGCATTAAACTTAGGAAAAATTTTAGTATAGTAGTGGGTGAATCTGAGTGATAATTTAAAATTTAAAATCACAGAATTCAATAATGTATAACTTTAGTATGTTGATGAATAAGCCTATTAATAAAATATGATCTGTGATATATCCTCTGAGTGACTATACATGACATTGTGAGTCAGTGAATATTCTACAAAATTATGTAAATTGAAGGATGAGATAGGATTGAGAAGATGAGGGATAAAGATCATCAAGATGTATTGTATTGGCCATGGAATGTGGTTTAGTGGTAGACTGCGTGCCTTGCATGTGTGGGTTTGATTCCTCAGTACTACATAAGCAAAAAAAGCTAGAATTGACACTATGACACAAGTCATAGAGTGTTAGCGTGAGGAAACAGAAGTTCAAGGAAATTGCCAAGGCCCTGAGTTCAAGCCCAGGACTAGTCAAAAAAATGCATTGAATTAAGCCACGCACTAGCGGCCCACGCCTGTAATCCTGGATAATCAGGAGGCTGAGGATTGAGGATTGAAGCCAACCCAGGCAAGAAAGTCTGTGAAATTCTTATCTTCAATTAAATGTCAGAAAAACCTGAACGTGCTACGATGCCTCAAGTGATAGGGCTGTAGCATCCATCCAAAGGCACTCAGAAACAATGCCCAGACCCAGAGTTCAAACCTCACGAGAGAAAAAAAAGAAGAAGAAAAGCTCACTAAGAACTATTCATAAACTGCTTTGTCAAACAGAAACTCCCATACAACTATTTAAAGTCAATTAAAAATGTGATAAAATACAAGTCATTTTGGGAAACAGATATAGATAGTATAGATGGGACAAAATAAATTTTATATAATTTAGTTTGAGTTGAAATTCGTACTATAGTCTTCTTACATCAATTATGAAACTGACAATACTGCCAATTATAGTTCCATTTCCTTGAGGAACAGATTGTATTTTGCAGTTTTTTCATAGAAAACTATAGAGGTCATTTTTTTGCCTCTTATTGAAATATATCTGGTATTTTAAAGTAGATATGTGCTAAGATAATATTAATTTAATCAATCATTTCATTAGGGCTTTGTGAGTCAGTTTTTTTTTGAGTAAACCTTATCACTTATAATAAATGAGAGCATACTGTGACTTTATAAAATTAATTTAAAAGGGGGAAAGACTAATCCTGGCTTCTGATTTTATGCATTTCAGTTTATGTTTCTTTTTTTTTCTTTTTATTGTGAAAATGCTGTACAGAGAGGTTACAATTACATGGGCAAGATAATGAGTACATTTCTTATCAAGCATTGTAACCTCCTCCTTTGTTTCCCCTTCAAATCCCTTCCCAACTTCCCCCACCCAATATTCCTCACCCCCACCAAAGTTGTAAAGTTGTACCCCCACCCCTCCATTGTTGCAATGGATCTACGTGTATCCCTAATTAAACTATTTGTTTTTTCCCTTTACATCCACAAATTATACCAACCTCAAATACAGTGAAAGCAGGGCTTATACCATGGGTGAGGGACATACAAATCAACAAAGAAATAATCTTTTTTTTTTTAATTGTATTTTATTTTATTTGAGAACATACTGTACAGAGGGGCTACAATTACATGGGCAGGATAATGCATACATTTCTTACCAAGCATTGCAGCCTCCTCCTTTGTTTACCCTTCACTTCCCTTCCCCCCTCCCCCAACAAAGAAATAATCTTATCAATGTGTTAGAAACACTCACCTGAAAAAAAAATCTGAATATATATCTTAGGGTCCATTTTCCTAACATCAACTTATCTGATATTTTCTGCTTGCCTCAAACATATACTAGTTATTGCAAATAAGGGAAACCATGGGACCTATGTTTCTTTGAGCCTGGATAAATTCACAATATAATTTTTCCAAGTCTTTCCATTTCCTAAAAAATGGGCAATGCCATTCTATCTAATGGAGGCATATAATTCCATTGTGTATATATACCACATTTTCTTGATCCATTCATCTACTGAGGGGCATCAGGGTTAGTTCCATATCTTATGAATGGTAAATAATGTTGCAATAAACATAGTCATGTTGGTAGCTTTAGTGTGGCCTTGTTTGTGATCATTTGGGTAAATGCCCAAAAGTGGGATTGCTGGGTCGTAGGGGAGCTCTATGTACTGCTTTCCAAAGTGGTTGAACAAGTTTACACTCCCACCAACAATGCAATAATATTCCCTTCTAAACACATCCCCTCCAGCAACTGTTATTATTAGCGTTCTTGATTATACCCATTCTAACTGAGGTGAGGTGGTAGCTCAACGTTGTTTTGTTTTAAATTTCTTTTATGGCTAGAGAGGTTGAGCATTTCTTCATGTGTCTATTGGCCATTGTTATTTCCTCTTCAGAGAAGTTTCTCTTTAAGACTTTACCCACTTATTTATTGGGCTGTTGTTTCTTTGAAGATTTGTTGTTGGGGGATTTAATTTTTTGAGTTCCAGGTATATTTTAGATATGAGACTCTTGTCTGTTGTAAGGCTAGTGAAGATCTTCTCCCAATCTTAGGCTTTCTATTAATCTTGCTAGCTATGTCCTTTGCCAAAAAGAAACTGCAATTTCATGCAATGACATTTGTCCAACATTTCTTTACATGGTTGTGTTTCTGGGTCTCTATTAAGAAAATTTCGGCCTGTGCCAAAGAGAACTACGGTTTCTCCTGTTCCATCCTGTAATGTTTTCAGGATGTCTGCTTTGACTCCGAGGTCTTTTATTGATTAGGAGTTGATTCTGGTGCAGGGTGATATATAAAGGTCTAGCTTTCATTTTCTGCAAGTAGTTATACAATTTTGCCAGCACCATATACTGAAGAGGCTGTCTTTCTTCCATTCCAATTTTAGCTCCATTAGATGTCTATAGGTCTGTAGGTTCATTTCTGGGTGTACTATTGTATTCCATTGGTCCTGAGGTCTGTTCTTGTGCCAGGACCAATCTATTTTGCTTACTATGGCTTTGTAGTAGAGTTTGATATTTGGTATTGATATTCCTCCAGTACTGTTCTTACTATTGAGGATCGTTTTAGCTCTTCTGGGTCTTTTATTTTTCTATATGAGTTTTTGGATTGCCACTTCTATTTCCTTGAAGAATGAGGATGGAATATTGCTAGGTATCGAATTGCACTTGTAGATAGCCTTTGGAAGTACTGCCATTTTCACAATTTTGATCTTTCCAATCCAGGAGCATGAGAGTTTTTGCCATATTCTAAGTTCCGTTGGATTTCCTTTTTCAGGTTTTTAAAGTTTTCATCATAGAGGTCCTTCATTTCTTTGGTTAAGTTAATTCCTAGGTATTTTATCTTTCATGGGGCTATTATGAATGAAGTTGCTTTCTTAATTTCAACCACACTTTTCTCATTGTTGGCATACTGAAAATCATTGATTTTTTAAATTTTTATTTATTTTTTATTGTGAAAATACTGTACCGAGGGGTTACAATTACATGGGTCAGATAATGAGTACATTTTTTATCAAGCATTGTTGCCTCCTCCTTTGTTTCCCCTTCTCATCCCTTCCCATCTGCCCCCCGCCCCCCCAGGTAATCCTCCCACCCCCACCACCAAAGTTGTAAAATTCGTTTTCTACATAACAACTTGTAGTTCTCATTGTTGCAACGGGTCCATCTGTATACTTATTTAAACGTCTTGTTTTTCCCCTTCCCCCCCACAAATTTTACCGACATCAAATACAGTGAAAACAGGGGTTATACTGTGGGGGAGGGACATACGAAGCAACAAAGAAATAATCTTATAAATGCAGTAGAATCAGTCGCATGAAAGAAAAAAAAACTTTTGAATACATGTCTTAGGGTTCATTTCCCTAACATCACCTTATATGACCTTTTCTGCTTTAAAGTCATTGATTTTTGAGGGCTAATTTTATACCCTACTACTTTGCCAAAGTTTTGAATCAGCTTGAGTAATTTGGGCGTGGTGTCTGTGGGATTCTTTAAATACATGATCATGTCATCTGCAAACAGGGAGAGTTTTACTTCTTCTTTCCCTCTTTGGAGCCCCTTTATTTTTGCATGTTGTCTTATTGCTGTAACTAGGCATTCTAATACTAGATTGAAGAGCAGTGGGACAGTGGGCAACCTTGTCTCGTTCCTGAGTTAAGAGGAAATATCTAGTTTCTAACCATTAATTATAATGCTGGCTGTAGGTTTGTCAAATACAGCTTTTATTGTATTGAGGATTGTTCCATGGATTCCTAATTTTCCAGAACCTTCATCATAAAGGGATTTTGGATCTTGTCAAATGCTTTTTCTGCATCTATTGAGATAACCATATGGTTCTTTTCCTTGCTATTGTTGATGTGATGAATTCTATTAATTGATTTGCGTATATTGAACCAGCTTTGCATCCCTGAAATTAATCCTGTTTGATCGTGGTGTATGATTTTTTTGGATGAATTGTGGAAGGCGATTGGCCAAAATTTTGTTGAGAAATTTTGCATCAACATTCATCAAAGAAATTGGTCTATAGTTCTCTTCCTTTGAGTCCCTACCTGGTTATAGGATGTGTGTTATGATGGCTTCATAGAATGGGTTCAGTAGTGAACTTTCTCTTTCAATTTCATTGAAAAGTTGGAGGAGTATTGGTGTGAGCTCTGCTTTGAAGGCCTTGTAAAATTCTGCTGTAAAACCATCTGGTCCTGGGCTTTTCTTAGATGAGAGGTCTCTTATTCTATTTCAATGCTAGATATGGGCCAGTTAAGATGTTTTAACTCATCTTGGTTTAATTTCAGTGTGTCAGCATTTGCTAAGAAAAGGTCCATTTCTGCCAAGTTCTCAAACTTATTAGCATAAAGTTTTGAGAAGTATTTCATTTCCATTTTCATCTCTGAATTTATTTATTTGGGTGTGTTCTCTTCTTTTTCTGATAAGATTTGCTAAGGGTCTGTCAATTTTGTTAATTTTTTCTCAGAGCCAATTCTTTGTTTAATTGATTCTTTCTATGGTTTTTTTGATTGTAATTAATTTAATTCTGATTTAAATATAATTATTTCTTTCCATCTACTGGATAGGGGTTTGTCTTGCAGTTCTTTTGCAAGGAGAATCAGATGCCTCATTAAATTTTTGGTTTCAGATCTCTCCAATTTGTTGATGCAGGAACTCAGAGCTATAAACTCGCCCCTTAGTACTGCCTTGGCTGTGTCCCAGAGTACCTGGTAGTTGTATGTTCATTTTTGTTGAATATCATGAAAATTTGAATTTCCTTTCTTATCTCTTTCCAGACCCACTGGTGATTCAGCAGTGTGTTGTTCATCCTCCATGTGTTTCAGGACTTTCTTTGGTGGCTCTTGGTGTTAAATTCTAATTTTATTCCCTTGTAGTCTGAGAGAATGCATGGTATAAGTCTAATGTTTTTAATTTGGACAGTTTGCCTTGTGACCTAAAATACGGTCTATTTTGAAAAATGTTCCATGTGCTGCTGAGAAAAATGTGTATTCTGATTCTGTTGGGTGAAATATTCGGTAGATATCTGTTAAATCTAGTTGATCTATGCAGTTGTTTATATCTGCTGTTTCTCTGCTGAGTTTTTGCCGACTTGATCTATCTAATGTGGAAAATTTTGTGTTAAAGTCCCCAACAACTAATGTCTTTGGATTTATATCTGATTTGAGGGAAAGTAGAGTTTCTTGGATAAATTTGGGTGCTCAATTGTTTGATGAATAGATATTTAGAATTGTAATATCCTCCTGAATGAGAGATCCCTAAATTAGGATGTAGCGACCTTCTCTATCCCTTCTTATTAATTTTAATTTGAAGTGTATTTTATCTGATATTAGGATTGCAACTCCTGCGTGTTTTTATGGGGACTGTTTGCTTGGTGGATTTTGTTCCAGCCTTTCACATTGAACATGTGTTTGTTTTTATGGGCAATATGTTACTCCTGAAGGCAATAGATAGAAGGTATGCTGGCTATGGCCGCTGCTGCCACTGCCACTGCAGCCGTGGCTACTGGCAAGTGCTCAGATCTGTCTCCTTGCCTTGATTTCCCCTCTCTGGTCTAACTCTCAGTCCTGTGATGACACACTTGGTATGATTCTCTGGCTTAGGACTGTTCACTGGAACACTAAAACTGCTTTCAATGCGAGAGCTTGTTTTGCCTCCAACATCTCCTCTGCCATCTTCCCAGAAATCCTCAGTTTATGTTTCTTATCCTCATTGCTTCGGGTTGGTGTTGACACATTACCCCATATCAGGAACATGTGATGGAGTATGTGTATTCATGGAAGCCAGGAATTAAAGAAGAGGAGGAATAGGCCTGGGAGATGGAGAAAGAAGAGGAGGGGAAAACGGAGAGGGAGAATGAAAAGGACAAGGAGAAGGAAACGTAAAGAAAAAGAAGGAAGAGGAAGAAAGGACTTTTATCTTAACATACTCTTTGATCACAAGTTCTCAGTAACCAAATCTCTACAACTATGCCGACAAAAAGGGATCAACTCTTTATGGCAACATAATGAAAGATAATTATTAATCTCAAACCTTTATGATTTAAGATTTAATTTCTAGAGTGGTGGGTAAATATTTCTATTTATTGGGATAACTTCTGTTCCTAAATATTAACTTGAATTCATCAGAGAAGCTATTTGACATTGAGGTGCTTATACTATTACTGGAGAGCTATTTTGAGTGCAAATACATTTTATTTAACAGATAAGGAAGCTTCAAGAGATTTCATTTTTTGATGTTCAAAAGTGACTATTTCATATAACTCATAATGACTTGAATTATTCATAATTTTATGATATTTCCATTCATTTTTTTGTCATCTAAAGTGAGATTCTTTCTTTCTATTTGATGGAAAAATAAATACTATCACAAGCACTTATTTCTTATTCTATAGAGTAGGTATAATATTAATTTCCTACCATTCAAAAATAAGTTATATTCAAGTCTATAGGAATAATTTATCTCATATGGAGATTGATTCAATTTCTAAAAATCACTGTTGACATAAAATACATGAAATTCAGTATTTCTGTGAAATGTCTTGGTAATAAAAACTCAGAAATACATGACCAGTAACTAAGATTTTCATATACTCAAAAAATGTATGAATCTATACTTGATGTCAAAAAAAAGTTTAGGTTTAAAAGAAGAGAAAATCATGTGACCGCAGTAGATAATGATTTAATGAAAAATTGCTTCATTCAACCTGACAGAGCCTATTGCTTTTAGCTTACATGAGAAATTTGATTAATGATCCCTTTCTTGCTTTTGAATAATAGGATATTTCAATTTGTGCAAAGATTCTGTCATTTAAACCTTTGAGTGTATATTTTTTCATAAAAATGAAAACTATTTTTCACAGAGCAATTTCAGGTTTAATTGCTAAATGAATATGTAAATGTTAATTTGTTAAACTGAGCCTCTAGAATTCAAATAATAAGAAATTTGTACATATATCTGTGCTGAATATGGTATCTGAAGCTTGTAATCCTCACTACTCAGGAAGCTGGGGTTCAAAGCCTGCCTTGGCAACAAAGAAATCATCTTATAAATATGTTAGAAACAATTGCAAGAAAGAAAAACATTGAATATTTATCTTGGGGTTCATTTCACATTACATCTACTTATCTGAACTTTTCTGCTTGTCTCAGAAATGTCCCTCCCCCACGGTTTAACCCGCGCTTTCATTGTGTTTGATATTGGTATAATTTGTGGAGAGGAATAGAAAAAACATATGGTTTAAATGAGGATTCAGGTCGACCCATTACAACAATGAGATGTACAAGTCATTATGTAGAAAAACGAACTTTACAACTTTGGCTGGGGAGTTGGAGCAGAGAAGGTGGGGTGAGAGATGGGCAGGGTTGGGAAGCAGAAACGAAGGAGAAGGCAACAATGCTTGATAATAAATGTACTCATTACCTTGCCCATGTAATTGTAACCTTTCTGTACAGTATTTTCACAATAAAAAAATAAAAAAAATCCCAGCCTTGTCAAGAAAGTTTGTGAGTCGCATTTCAATTAATCACACACACATCACAACACACACGCACACACACATAAAGCCAGACGTGGAGTTGTGGCTCAAATGTGGCAATATCCTTGAGGGAAAAAATAACTAAAGGACAGGTCTTGGGTTCAAATCACAAGAACAACACATACAAACACTATTATGTCTAAATTTTTATTTTAGTGTGAAGAAATAATATCAAAGTAATATTTGTTACATTTCTCACAATTTCTGTGAAGTTGTTTTTAGTACAATTTGTCCTAAGATATAACATAGGTTATTAAAATTAATATTAATCTAGTGTATTTATAATTATTCATAACAACTTGGAGTACAAAAGTTGATATTTTTTCTATAGCCATAAGAAACATTGTGAGTAAAAGAAAGAAAGGAAGAATGGTGGAAGAAAAAGAATGAAAGAAAGGAAAGAAAGAAAGGGAGGAAGGAAGAAAGAAAGAAAGAAGGAAGAAAGAAAGAAAGGAAGAAAGGAAGGAAGGAAGAAAGAAAGAAAAAAAGAAAGAAAGAAAGAAAGAAAGAAAGAAAGGAAAGAAGGAAGGAAGGAAGGAAGGAAGGAAGGAAGGAAGGAAGGAAGGAAGGAAGGAAGGAGAGAGAGATAGGGATGGAGGGAAGGTGGAAGTAAGGAAAAAAGAAAAGGTGGAAGGAAGGAAAAAAGGAAGGAATGAAGTAACCAAGGAATGAAGGAAGGGAGGGAGGAAGGGAGGGACAAAAGCAATTTAATTTATAAAATCTGCTATTTAGCCCAACGTAAACTTCATATAATTAACCTTTTAGTAAGTGCAAATTTAAAATTATCATTACTCTGCAAGTTTGCCATTCATGAATGAAACCAACACATGAAGAATCAGATAAAACCAGGTGAATCTGTTTGCATATGCAGTAAATATGTACGCAAATCTTTTACTCATTTTCTATACATGATCAAATAATTACATACAAACAATTTACATTTAGTTATAAATATTTTAAAAATTGAGGTAACCAAAGCATTTCAATATATTATATAATGTGAATACTAGTAATTATAGTGCTATTAATATTACTATTCTCATATATATTAATTATAATAATTTTATTATGTATTTCATCAGAGAAATTAGCACCCTCTGATTCTGGTGAGTGTGGGAGTCTTAATAGTGGACTGTAATTAAAATCAAAGGAGATCTGTATTTGTTGGCTCAAATGAATAAGTGTGAAAGCAATTAACTCATCAGAGATTGTTCAAATACATCAGAAGGGCCCTAGTAAGGCTGTACTACGTTTACATGCTTACCTATTATGTGATTCAAGAGCCACTAAACAATCATACTTCACTTTGCCATCACTATAATTATTCCCTTTGTAAGAAGAATCATTCACATAATTCACATGATATAAGATTTTCCTTAAGTAATTATCTTCTATGAAATAATATCCAAATGATACACCACACTGAGTTAAAGAAAAAGTTACACAGTGTATTGGACGATGTAACTCCTTCTAGATACATCTGTTGCAATTCTAGTCCCCTGCTTGGTGACTTTAGAATGAACTTTTCAAAGATGACCCAGCAATAATGATCCTAATAAAAGAAGCCGAATATAATTACTCTGCCATGTGAAGGTCCAGCAAATCGATTATAATGAACCAGAAAGTGGACCCCCATAAGACAAAGAAATGGGCTAGGAAGGTAGCTCAGTGGTGGAGCGCTTACCTTGCACACATGAGGCCCTGAGTTCGATTCCTCAGCACCACATAAACAAAATGTGGTGCTGTGGCTTAAGTGGTAGATCGCTAGACTTGAGCTGAAGAGCTGAGGGACAGCACCCAGGCCCAGAGTTCAGGCCTCAGGACCGGATCCCCCCCCCCCAAAAAAAGACAAATAATTGCTTTGAATTACCATTTTTATAATCAATGTTTAAGCTCCCAGATATTGGATAATATACTCCGGATATTTTTAAACCACTTATTTTGAAATATTCTATTATAACACTCCAAAGGCTGACAATAAGCAAAGCAGTTTATATTTAAATTTCACGAATTCTGATAAAAAAAAAGGTTCATAAAATTTTGTTATTTAAATTTTATTCTCCAAGTCTCCAGGTTGAAAATATTTTTAAATGGGAATTGAATTGAGGCTCAGCTCTCTATTCAACTATCATAATTAATTTTTTGAATATTTTTATTATTTTTAGTTGTTAGAAGAGGTTGCCATTCACTGAAACAGTGTGTGGATACAGAGTATCTTGATCAATGTCACGCCTTTCAACATTTTCATCCACTCCTCCAAATCCTTATGTATCTCAATATTATGTTATGGAACTACTTGGCTTTTAACAAAGCAGTTTATTGTACAATGAACCTGGAATTGTGTTACCACTTCTACATCTTCACCCCAGTTTCACACTACCCTTTGCTTTGTATGTTTCAATTTTGGGATTTATACAATGGATTCTTGCCTGTACTTTCCCCTTCAAATTCCTACCCCTCTCACATTGCCCCCTACTGACCTCTCTTTCATTACACATTTACTGATATTTATTTTGGTTGGTTTTGACTTAGTCTTTTAAGAGAATTATAGTATTTTCACTCTCCATGGACTCTGACACTTCAGACAATTCCTTTGTACCTCCTTCCATATCATCTAGTGTGTTTACTTTTACATGTATAGGCAACTTGTATCTACCACAAATGAGGAAAATCATGCTAGATAAGTTTCTCTGGGTCTGTTTTGTTTCACTTAATATTATTTCTAAGTGTTTCATTTTCCTTAAGAATGGTGCAATATTATTCTTTTTTATTTTACAGTTTCCAATTCCACTTTATTTATTTTTTTAATTGTATTTTATTTTATTTGAGAACATATTGTACAGAGGGGCTACAATTACATGGGCAGGATAATGCATATATTTCTTACCAAGCATTGCAGCCTCCTCCTTTGTTTACGCTTCACTTCCCTTCCCCGCCTCCCCCCTCCCCCCACCCAATTTTACCCCCCTCCCCCCACCCAATTATACCCCCCTGCCCCCCCACACCGACATTGTAAAGCTGGTTTTGACATGACATTTTGTACTTCTCATTGTTGCAACAGGTCCACCTGAATCCTTAAACGACTTGTTTGTCCCCATCTCCTCCACATGTTATACTGACATCAAATATAGTGAAAGCGGGGGTTACACTGTGGGGGAGGGACATACAAAGCAACAAAGAAATAATCTTATAAATGCGTTAGAAACACATGCATGAAAGAAACGAAAACATTAAAATACATATTTAAGGATTCATTTTCCTAACATCACATTATCTGACCTTTTCCGCTTGACTCATACCTATACTAGATATTGCAAATAAGGGAAACCATGGGACCTATGCTTCTTTGGGCCTGGCTTACTTCACTTAATATAATTTTTTCCAAACCTTTCCATTTCCTAACAAATGGGGCAATGTCATTCTTTCTGATGGAGGTATAGAATTCCATTGTGTATATATACCACATTTTCTTGATCCATTCATCTACTGAGGGGCATCTGGGTTGGTTCCATGTCTTAGATATGGTAAATAATGCTGCAATAAACATTGTTGTGCTGGTAGCTTTAGTGTGGTCTTGTTTGTAAACATTTGGGTAAATGCCCAAAAGTGCGATTGCTGGATAATAGGGGAGATCTATGTGAAGTCTTTTGAGGAACCTCCATACTGCTTTCCAACGTGGTTGAACAAGTTTACATTCCCACCAACAATGAAGTAAGGTTCCTTTCTGTCCACATCCCCTCCAGCATCTGTTGTTGTTAGAGTTCTTGATTTTTGCTGTTCTAACTGGAGTGAGGTGATATCTCAATGTTGTTTTGATTTGCATTTCTTTTATGGCTACGGATGTTGAACATTTCTTCATGTGTCTATTGGCCATCCTTCTTTCTTCTTCAGAGAAGCTTCTCTTTAAGTCTTTCGCCCACTTATTTATTGGGCAGTTGTTTCTTTGAGGATTTGTTGTTGGGTGGTTTAATTTTTTGAGTTCCAAGTATATTTTAGATATGAGACCCTTGTCCGTTGTATGGCTAGTAAAGATCTTCTCCCAATTGGTGGGCTTTCTATTGATCTTGCCAGCTATGACATTTGCCCTGCAGAAGCTCTGCAATCTTATGCAATCCCATTTGTCCAACCTTTCTTTGATTTGTTGTGCTTCCGGGTCTCTATTCAGAAAATTTCGACCTCAGCCAAGGAGACCTAGGGTTTCTCCTATTCCATCCTGTAATGTTTTCAGAGTGTCTGCTTTGAGTTCAAGGTCTTTGATCCATTTGGAGTTGATTCTGGTGCAGGGTGATATATAAGGATCTAGCTTTAGTTTTCTACATGTAGTTAACCAATTTTGCGAGCACCATTTACTGAAGAAGCTGTCTTTCTTCCATTCTATTGTTTTAGCTTCCTTATCGAAGATTAGATGGCTATAGGTCTGTAGGTTCATTTCTGGGTTTTCAATTCTATTCCATTGGTCCTGAGGTCTGTTCTTATGCCAATACCAAGCTGTTTTGATTACTATGGCTTTTTAGTAGAGTTTGAAATTTGGTATTGATATTCCTCCAGCAGTGTTCTTTCCGTTGAGGAGCGTTTTTGCTATTCGGGGTCTTTTATTGTTCCATATGAATTTTTAGATTGCCTCCTCTATTTCCTTGAAGAATGAGGGTGGAATTTTGATAGGTATCGCGTTGAATTTGTAGATAGCCTTGGGAAGTATTGCCATTTTCAGGTTGTTAATCTTCCCAATCCAGGAGCATGGGAGGTTTTGCCATTTTTTAAGTTCTGTTTTGATTTCCTTTTTCAAGATTTTAAAGTTTTCATCATAGAGGTCCTTCACTTCTTTGGTTAAGTTAATTCCTAGGTATTTTATGTTTTGTGGGGCTATTACAAATGGAGTTGCTTTCCTAATTTCAGCCACACTTTTCTCATTGTTGGCGTACAGAAAAGCCATTGATTTTTGGGGGTTAATTTTATAACCTGCTACTTTGCCAAAGTTTTGAATCAGCTTGAGTAATTTGGGAGTGGAGTCTATGGGATTCTTTAAATACAAGATCATGTCATCTGCAAAGAGGGAGAGTTTTATTTCTTCTTTCCCTATTTGGATCCCCTTTATGTCTGCATCTTGTCTTATTGCTGTAGCTAGGCATTCTAATACTAGATTTAAGAGAAGTGGAGAGAGTGGGCATCCTTGTCTTGTTCCTGAGTTAAGAGGAAATGGCTTTAGTTTTTCACCATTGAGTATAATGCTTGCTGTAGGTTTGTCATATACAGCCTTTATTGTATTGAGGAATGTTCCATGGATTCCTAATTTTTCCAGAACCTTCATCATAAAGGGGTGTTGGATCTTGTGAAATGCTTTTTCTGCATCTATTGAGATAACCATGTGGCTCTTATTCTTGCTCCTGTTGATTTGATGAATAATATTAATTGATTTGCGTATATTGAACCAGCTTTGCATCCCTGAAATGAATCCTGTTTGATCATGGTGTATGATTTTTTGGATGAATTGTTGAAGTCGATTGGCCAAAATTTTGTTGAGAAGTTTTGCATCAATGTTCATCAAAGAAATGGGTCTATAGTTCTCTTTCTTTAATGAGTCCATGCCTGGTTTTGGGATGAGGGTTATGATGGCTTCATAGAATGTGTTCGGTAGTGAGCTTTCTCTTTCAATTTCATTGACGAGTTGGAGGAGTATTGGTGTGAGCTCTGCTTTGAAGGCCTTGTAAAATTCCGCTGTAAAACCATCTGGTCCTAGACTTTTCTTAGCTGGGAGGTCTCTTATTGCTGTTTCTATTTCAATGCTTGATATGGGCCTGTTAAGATAGTTTAACTCATCTTGGTTTAGTTTTGGCATGTCAATATTTGCTAGGAAGAGGTGCATTTCTGTCAAGTTGTCGAACTTATTAGCATAAAGTTTTGAAAAGAATTCCCTTATATTGTTCTGAATCTTGGTTGTTTCCGTGGTGATGTTTCCATTCTCATCTCTGAGTTTATTAATTTGGGTGTGTTCTCTCTTTTTCTGATAAGGTTTGCTAAGGGTCTGTCAATTTTGTTAAGTTTTTCGAAGAACCAACTCTTTGTTTTGTTGATTCTTTCTATAGTTTTTTTGGATTCTAATTCATTTAATTCTGATTTAATTTTGATTATTTCTTTCCGTCTACTGGATTGGGGTTTATCTTTCTGCTCTTTTTCAAGGAGGTTTAGATGTGTCATTAAATTGCTAGTTTCCGATCTCTCCAATTTGTTGATGTAGGAGCTCAGAGCTATAAACTTGCCTCTGAGTACTGCCTTTGCTGTGTCCCAGAGGAGCTGGTAATTTGTGTGTTCATTTTTGTTGAATAGCATGAACATTTGAATTTCCTTTCTAATCTCTTCCATGACCCACTCATGATTCAGCAGTGTGTTGTTCAGCCTTCATGAGATATTGCACTTTCTTTGGTGGCTTTTGTTGTTGAGTTCTAATTTTATTCCCTTGTGGTCAGAGAGAATGCAAGGTATAACTTCAATGTTTCTGAATTTAGGCAAGTTTGCTTTGTGGCCTAAATGTGATCTATTTTATAAAACATTCCATGTGCTGCTGAGAAGAACGTGTATTCTGATGCTGCTGGGTGAAATGTTCGGTAAATGTCTGTTAAGTCTAGTTGATCTATGCAGCTGTTTAGATCTGCGGTTTCTCTGTTGAGTTTTTGCCGAGTTGATCTATCTAGTGGGGAGAGTGGTGTGTTAAAATCCCCAACAATTAATGTCTTTGGATCTATATGGGATTTGAGGGAAAGTAGTGTTTCTTTGATAAATTTGGGTGCTCCATTGTTTTGCGAATAGATATTTAGAATTGTAATATCCTCCTGAAGGAGAGATACTTTAATTAGTATGTAGCGATCTTCTTTATCTCTTCTCACGAATTTTAATTTGAAGTCTATTTTATCTGATATTAGGATTGCAACTCCCGCCTGTTTATGAGGGCCGTTTGCTTGGTAGATTTTGTTCCAGCCTTTAACCTTGAAAATATGTTTGTTTTTACGGGCAAGATGTGATGCAATATTATTCTTTCTGATGGATGAACAGAATACTACTATGTATGTATATATATTTTTGATATATATGTATATATGTATACGTACATATATACATACATATATATGTATATACATACATTTATACTTGTAAATTGGGATCAATAAAATTATATATATATATGTATATAATTTGTTTATACATATAAAATTCTTGATCTCTTTTTACAATGAGAGGCATCTGGGCTGATTCTGTATGTTGGTTACAGAAAACTATACAACAATGAACATGATTGGTCTAGTAGCTTCAGTGTGTCCTTGTTTCTGCTCTATTGGATAAAATGCCCATAAGTGGAATTGCTGGATCATAGGTAGTTCACCATTCAGTTTTTTGAGCAATTTCCATGGTGTTTTCCAAAGTGGTTGAACAAGATTACATCCCCACCAACAGGGTAATACAGTTTCTTTTGGGTCACATCCCTATCAGTATCTGTGATTGATTGTTTTTTCATGATGTTGCAACAGGGGTGAGATGAATCTCACTGTTGTTTGGATTTGCATTTCTTTACTGGAGAGAGTTTTGTCTATTTCATATTCTTACTTCTTCTTCTAAGAGGTTAAGTCTTTATCCCATATATTAATTGGGTTCTTGTTTATTTGAGGGTTTATTTTGTTGGATTTAACTTTTTGATCTCTAAATATTGGTTAGTTATGAAAACCCTTGTCTGATCCTTAGGTAGAAAAATCTTCTTCCATTCTGTTCTGCTTCTATATATCCTGTGAACTTTTTCCTTTGCTATGAAGAAACTCTTCAATATGATGCAATTCCATTGATCCAGCAAGAATGATATTAGACCACTCATAAGGACATGGAAAGGCTTGGAACCAACTTATATTAAGTGTAGAAAGACAAACTCAAAGAAATATAAGTTGCTTTATTTCCCTAATTTGTTGTATTAAAATTACCTCTAATTCTACAAGTAAACACACTTGGATAGTAAAAGAGAAAACATTACATTTTGACATGATAAATTGTATGGGATTCTAAACATTTATACAGCGAGATCAAAGAAGGATGCCCTTAGGAGAGGATCACAAAGGCTCAATGGCTATATGAATATTATCATATAAAATGATCTCCAAGAAATGATAATAAGAGTTTTTTATTATTTTGCTTTTTCTTCTGTGTTCTGATGCTGTTTTTTTTTATTAATTGGTGCACGTTTGGTCTTATGTGTAAGTGTGGAAAGGGCAAAGGGGAACACAGAAATTTTGGGTTAATAAGTGAAGCAATGCTACTCAATAGATACTGCATTGTAAATGAACTATCCAACTTATGGGAGAGTTAGGTTAAAGGGAAAAACTGGGAGAACATGAGGGAACAGGTGGCACTGTTCAAAAAGAATTTTGCACATTATCTGGCTTATGTAATTGTAACCCTTCTGTACATCATCTTTAAAAAATAAAAATGGACCTCATAATCAGGCCAGAGTAGCTAAAATAATATTAGATAAAATTGGCTTTAAATTAAAAGTGGTGTGAAAGTAGAAAGAGACAAAGAAGCACATTAAATATTGATAAAGTAATCTCTCCATCAGAGGGTTATAACAATTCTAAATATCAAAGTCTTGAATCCTAAAGCTCCCAAATTCATCAGAAAAATATTACTTACCCTAAAAATAGGTATACATACAAATACACTGTTGGATACTTGGACATATCATTCTTACCTCTGGACAGGACATCCAGGTAAAAGCGTAGCAAAAAAACTTCAAAGCTAAATAACTGCACTGACAATCTATGCCTAACAGGTATCTACATAATATTTCACCAGACAATGTCACAATATATATTCCTCTCAGTAGCCCATGGAATGTTCTCCAAAGTAGATGACATCTTAGAAAATCTGTCAAAATTCAAAAATAAAAATGAAATTACTCCTATATCCTGTACGACCACAATGGGACTAAATTAGATCTCGACATCAAAAGGCATCACAAAAAATTATGAAACTCACAGACTGAATAACACACTGCTAAATAATCAGTGAGTCACTGAAGAGATATGGAGGGAAGTTCCAACATATATGAAATTCAGTGGAAGTGAACACACAAAATACTACCGCATCTGGGACAAAACAGCACAGGCAATACTCAGAGAAAAATTTATACCTTTGAGTATGTACAACAACAAATTAGAACAATCTTGAATCAGCACTAATGTTGCATCACTACATCCTTGAAAAGTAAGAACAAGCCAAACCAAAAACTGGTAGACATAAATAATACAAATTAGTTCAAAGAAATAAATCAATCATAATCTGAAAAGCCCATACAGATAATCATAGTTAACTTTTATCTACTAGTAGCTCACAAATTTGCCCAATGAATGTCAAAGTAGTTGTTTTCAGAGAGAGACTCAACCAACTTGTATGATTCTAAGGAACAACATTTTGTTTGCCTTTATAAAATAAATTTAACTCTGTTGTTCTTATTAAGTTGATTTATAGATGGATTGCAATTACATGAGTCAGGTAATGAGTACATTTCCTTTGTGAAATGTCTTCAGTTCCCTCACTTGTTCCCAGTCCCATCCTCCTGTGCCCACCCATGTGTTAAATAGTTCAATTTCATGAGTGTTCAATGAAATACAGTGCTGCAATTTTTTACTCTTTTCCCTAAAACTCTGTGCCCACCCCTCACCTTCTTGAAGACAACAATGAATTTACCAGGCATAAGGTAAAGAAGACAGAATCAGCACAAACTATAAACAACAAGAAACACAAAACAAAAAAGGAGTTCTCTGTTTCCATATCTCATGGTTTGTTTGGTTATGTAAATCTTGTTATATCAATATAATTGTTTTTATCATAAAGCCAATACAGGGATCAAGGTGTGATAACATAATTTTGCTTTCTATTTAATAATGCTTTTTATTTTAATATGAAAGTTGTAAGTAACACAATTCAAGTCCTAGTGAAATTTGAAGGCTCAGACTTAAAGTTAAATTTATAGAATGTCTCACAGTTCCATTTTGGCAACCAAATTGAAACACAGGCATGTTTTATCCTAAAGAATATCATTATTTCATGTGTAAAAAAAAGTAAAATAAATATAATATTAATTTAGTGAAATTAGGAAAAAAACATGCAATGCATCAATTCCATAGATGATGAGATCTATTGATAAAATTAATAAAACTTGTTTTGAGTTGATTACTTAAGACATGAAACAAGTGATAATTTTCTTTTTTAGGTGAAATTGATATAGAATTCAAAGCCCAAAAATTCCAGAGTTCTGTGTGCTTGATACGTGTCAATTTACACATATGCTTGGCTCATCTCAACATTATTTGAATAAAACAGAACTGGACTAGAATAAAAAAAATCATGCAAATGTTTAGCTGTATTTTGTGACTAAATATTTCTCTTTCTTATGTTTTATTTTATTTGAAAAATCTGGTAAATTTAAGTCACATCAACAATAATGTGAAATAAACAGCCCTTAGCTCCTTAAAAGACAACCAATAAGAAAAAAAATCAAACAACAAAGAAAAACGTTGAACCTCATTTTGGACATGGTCTTTGTATATTGTGGTGCTTTGCAATTGTGGATTATGTGACTATCCCATGAATCTGGGCTCAATTCACTAGGGCTACTGGAAGAAAATTTCAAAATCTAGAGCAGCTAACTCAGATGTGCAGTTGTTCATAGGTTTCATTATAGTCGCAACTAGACATCAACTGTACAAAGGAAATAATTCTACTGTTTTGCAGGCAAGAATGTGATGAAAAGTGTACTTTTATCTTCTTAGATGAAATAAGAAGACCACATTTTAAAAGTTGACTGAAAGATCAGCCCTTTGAATAACAGTGCCATTTTTAAGTCACTCTAGAAAATTCAAGTCCTTCATTCCTTCACAACCATTAATGCCATTCACAAATAATTGCCAAGGGGAATTTCCAGTTCTATTTGATATTTCAAATGGCTTAAGAGTAACATAAACAATAATTCAAGTTGTTGAGAAAATTTGATTTAGAATCAGCAAACAAATCAGATTCAACTCCATAGCTTAGGAAAAATGAATTAAGAAATATGACATTTTCTTTGTAATTTAATATTAGAAATCAGAGCAAAATGCCAGAAACAGATTCTTTAAGAAGGAAACAGAAGTCTTTGATAAGATATATTAAAGATTACCAAAGGACAAGTAATTTTATCTACATTTTCTATTATATGATAGCATTTTTGTCTGCTAATAACAGGGACTCAAGAAGATTTTTAATTATTATATGAAAATTGCATCTTCATGATTGAATGAAATCAAGGAATATATGGCTCAATAGCTGGTTGGTTCTGTTAAATATTCCCATTATTTTGAATGATCTGGTGTTTTGGTATGTGTGGAATTATAAATGTATTTTTTGACTGGGCAGGAAAGTTTGATTATTAGATCACTGTCTGATACCCAATGTCAGGAACCTAACCTGATTCAGAGTTGTAATTATGTGTGTGTGTGCCTGCCAGTCTGTATTTAGAAGGAAATATCTTATTTCCCTCACGGTATATACTTAATTCTATTAGTTATACTACATTATTGACAGCAGATAAAGGTAATTAACATTTTGAAACATATGTTTATGTTCCTATGATTGCATGAACAAACTAAAAAGTTATGTTTGGCTTAGGAGTTTTGTGGAAGGTCAGCTGAAAGTATAACCATTTGGAATCTTGAGAAAGATATCACTGGCAATCATTTCAGTGTACATCAATTTTAGACAACACTTGCAAGGGTATGTAATCCTATATGTACATGCAACATATATTGACTTTCCAAAGCAACACTATTATAGAAATTTGTAGGAAAACAAGTTAAATTATGGAAACACAAAAGTAATGTGACTATTTATTGCATAGTTTTACATTTTAGTTTCGTGAAGTAAAAATACCATTTATTTCTTCTGTATTGGAAAGAAAAACCTAAATATTACAGTTTGTGCCATATTTCACATTGGGAATTTTTGTCTATATCAATAAATTTATTTCTTTTGTTTCTGCTTTCCTATTCATAATGCTTCTTCTCATAGTATTCTTCTAAGGACTTTTTCTTTCTCCCTGTTTGGGGCTTAAACATATCTCATGATCTCAGTTTGTTTGCTAATGATAGTCAGTCTACCATTTGAACCATGCCTCCAGCCCAGAAATTTTTGTAGTTAATTGGAGACAGAACCTCATGAACTTTCCTACCAGGTGGAAAACCATTATCCCCCAAGTCTCATCCTTCTTAATATCTAGGATTATAGAGATGAGTCATGGACCCCAAGAATCAATGACTTTTCATGTCTTATAGATTCCACATGTTTACTAGTAATTGAAATAATAAACGACCACAGATTGGGTAGCATTAATACTGTAAAGACATTGCCTCTGAGCTGGTGAAACTAGAACTCCAAGATCATTTTTGGCTTCTTCTGAGTCCTCCTTCCTTGGCATATTCAAGGCCTTCTGCGTCTCTTGGAGGAGACTTCAACTTAAATGCTACCTTTGAGATTCTGTTTGCATATGCAGTCACTTTCTAAGACAATGAGTTTTTTATCTTTCGTATGATTTCAGTGGGATAGTATCCAACACATACCATATTACTTAATGGGTAGAAGAAAATCTCTAAGAGAAAATTATTTGTTTGGGGCATTGAATTATGGTTATACTTTAAAAAATAGCAAAGGAGGTAAAGGTTTTAATAGAGCTTGTAAAACGTGTATGAAGTCTTGACCTTAGACATGCAAAATTCTTATCCTGGCACATACTTAAATTCCTAGCGGTACTGGAGGATTGAACCCCAAACCCTATACTTGTGAAACAGCATCTCTACTACTACCACATCTGTAGATTATAATTGGATTGCTTATTTTGATGTAGTATCATTATGCCTGGGCCTTCTTGGACTGCGGTCCTCCTAACACAAGCATAAAACATTGCACCCAGCAAATAGAGTCTTTGAAACTTCTTTTTGTGTCTGGGCTTCCCTGGAACTGGAGTTCTCTAATTTTTGATAGCCAAGTATATAAGATTACAGGGTTGAGCCACTTTATCTGGTAAAATTGTACAATTTCAAAATATCTTGATATTGCCTATTTTTGTGCTTAACATATATAGCTAACCTTAATTTTCTCCCTCTTTTGTTTAGTAAACTGAGTTGAAAATATTGGGTTACTTGATATACAAGGCTTTGTTTTGGATGGAATCCCATCACAATAAAAAAAATCTCCCAAAAGTTTATGTCAAAAATCATGGAAAACAAGACTTCAGGTATAAATGCAGTATGTTTATAGTATTAGTCAGTGCTTAAGTATGAGGAGGAAGGCAGAAATGTGAAAGATGTCAAGTCTCTGTAGAAATTCTGTAGTTGTCACTTTATGTTATCTTCCTTCCTTAAAGCTTGTTTTGTTAAAACCCTCTTGGTGTATATTGCTTGGACTGATTGGTAATCTTCTTCAAGAAATGAAGCTGATTTTAGAAGGCTGGTGGTGTGGTAAATAAAGGAATGATAAGAATGTGCACAGATATTGTCACAGAATGAGCCGACCAGGTTAAATACTGAACAGCAAAACAAAGCAAAGTTTCAAGTCTGATGATCCACATTGGAATATGTATAGATAGATACACATACATATACATATGTACACATACATACATGAAAAATTAAATCTCCAGTAGAATATAGAGAAACTTCACATGACAAGTATTAAACTATATCAAACTGGATGCAGGAACGTTACAGTAAAATATCAATAGATTAGCAGTGATTTAGCACAGATTTTGTAAAGGTTGAAAATTCTTCTTTCATTATATACTTTACAAATATTCTTAGTATGTTTTAAGTTTGTTGAGTGTGTGTGTGTGTGTGTGAAAATACCGTACAGATTGATTACAATTATATTGGCAAGTTAATGAGTACATTTCTTATCAAGCATTGTTACCTCCTCCTTTGTTTCCCCTTAGCATCCCTCCCATCTCCCCCTCTGGACCCTCCCCCCCACTCAGAGCCAAAGTTGTAATCTTCATTTTTCTACATAACATCTTGTACATCTCATTGTTGCAATGAGTTCACATGTATCCCTTTTTAAACAATTTGGTTTTTCCCTTCCCCTCCAGAAATTATACCAACATCAAATACAGTGAAAACAGGGTTAAGTTTTTTTTTAATATATTATAGTATGAGCATCCATACAATCTTGAAAGTTGGAATTACACAAAATACGCAACGTGGCTAGGCACTGGTGGTTCAAGGATGTAATCTTAGCTAGTTAAAAGGCTGAAATCTACAGATCCCAGTTCAAAGCCAGCTTGAGTTTGAAAGTTCATTAGATTCTTATCTCCAGTTAACCACCAGGGCAAACAGAGTTCCAGTTTAGATTGTATGTCGAGCACTGGCCTAGAACATAACCCGGGCCCCGAGTTTAAGCCTTGGGATCAACAGAAACTAAAACATAAATTAAAAATAGAGTTAGATATTTTAGAATGAAGCACAATTTAATATACTCTACATTGTTAGGAAGACTAGACTTCTGTGTTAGCTTTATAACCTACCTTAGTAAGTGATACTGTCCATTTATTAAACAGAAAGGCTTACTCAGATTAACAAGTTTGAAGGTTTCAGTGTATGTTCAGTTGGTTTTATTGCTTTGGGGGCCTATAACAAGACAATGTCAAGGTGGGGAGGATGTCAGAGAAAAGTTTTGAAGTAGAATGATTAAAAGATAAAAGAAGAATGTAGATGAGTATCTATGGTTTCATAGGTTTCATGCGGAAGGACTTAATCTCCATAAGAACTACTCAGGTATTCTCCACAGTCTGGTAGGAAATAGAAAGTCATTATTCTTTAACACATAGGTTTTTCTAGGGCATTCTAAATTCAAGTGGCAACATCTTCACCAATGCTAATGATTTGTCAAGGGCTGGAATCAACTGGATATTTCTATAAATTCTAATCAGTGCCCAGCAGACTATTTTATTGAATTCCTATTAAAATATTTTTTTTGCAAAATGACTGTCTTTATACTACATATGTGTATATCAGTGTGTTTGTATGTGTGTATTTTTTGTGTTTGAATAAACTAATATAACAATGTAGCAGATAAAAGTATTAGTATGCCCTTTCGTTTTTCTTCCCATACCATGAAAGTCTGCCACAATTCTCAATCAAATCCTATCCAAGATTCAAATATTAATGCTATCCCAAAAGTTTTGCATGCCAACCCAAGTACATCCACCTTGTTTAAGATGGCCAAGGTATAGGAAAATTTTAAGTCTTCCAATTACGTTGTCACCAAGGAAACAACATACAATATTTCTTTTAAAAATATCTAGGTTGTTGAACAGTTTAGCCAGAAAATTGAAGGAATATATTTATTGGATTTAATGTAAATATTTAGTCAATTAAATGTATGTTCTATATCTACAACTTAGAGCCCTACTAAACGACATTATTGCAAAACTTATCTATTACCATCTTCCATGAAGAAAGTCCTTGCTGAAAACAAACCAGATGTGGTAAACAAATTAATATGTACGCCATTGTCAAATGCTGCTGTTCTAAAGCATGGAAGTGACAGAGCAATTAATGCCTGTGAACAGCTAGTTCTAAGGAGTATGGAAAGTGATTACTATGCACCCTAAGTGGAAAAATCCACAGATGTTTCAGGTTGTGCTGCATTGTTGGCATTTGTGAGATATATTTTGGAAAGCACAATGAATGAAAGCATGCTATTTCCTAAAACTTTTCTGAAGGAAAACTTATTGAAGTAAACCAAAGAATGGATTTTTTTTCCTTAACAAATGCTTTCTGGGTATATTGTTCTATACACTATAATGATGAAATGATCATTTCTTTGGAAAAGTAATATAAAACACTGTCACCTGTTGAATTTCTTTTTAAAGTATATTAAATGACAAGGATGAGGAAATTTAAATGGGTTCATATTATCCAGTATTACTTTAATTTTATATTAAAAGTTAAAACAAACTCACAGAGTATTAGTCCATCAAGATTTATAGAGTAAGTTTCTTGAATATATTTTCTTTTGTTCCTCTGTTTTTTGGGGGGTGATATAAATATATTTTTGCCAAAAAGGCAACTTGGTCTTAACCATTACCCACAAAATTTATGCTATTATAGAATCAGATTTTTTTTTGATTAATTTAAGACAATACTAGGTGTATTTTATGTCAACACAAAATATAAAAACCAATGACATTTTCACTGAACATCCACTCATAAAAATCATGAATTAATAAAGTAAAACTCTATGTCAATTTTTTGTCGGTTGTGGGCCTTGAACTCTGGGCCTGGGCACTCTGCCTCACCTTTTCAGCTCACAGCTGCCACTGTACCACGTGAGCCACAGTGCAGTTTCTGGTTTAAGGTGGTTTGTTGGAGATAAGAGTCTCATAGTCTTTTCTGCTCATGCTGGCTTTGAACAACTATCCTCAGATCTCAGACCCCATACTAGGGAGGATTACAGGAATTAGCCAACAAACCCAGATCCAAATAAATTTTTAAAAAGCAAGCTTTGAAACTTCTGGTTTTTCCAATAAACAATTTTATTTATTCAGCATTAGTTTATAAAACTATGTGTTATTTTTAGTTGTAACTGGGATTTTTTAAACGATTCAAATATAATTTTTACTATTACTCAGTATCTCACAAAAATCCATTATTATTGACTTTGCACAGTCAATTATTACATACTATCTTACACACTATCATTATTACATTCTATATTGCATATAGTGTAAAGTGAAAATAGTTTGCACCATTTCATATAAATTACTAGGTGTTATTTTAGCATTATAAATTCACATCTGTTGTTTTACAGTAAGGGAAAAAAGATTTTAGAGTTAAAATAAGATATGAATGTGTAGTGTGTCCCAATTGTGTCCCAATTAAAACAAAAATTCTGAGTTCCTACAGACAAAATTATTTTCCTTCAATAAAGACTTTGAAGTAATACCTTTGGAAATAGTGAGCAAAAGGAAGCAGAATTCAACTCACAGCAATCAATGTCTCTGTTATTTTGCTACCCCCTTCACTAAGACCTGCCGGCTCCCACTTGTCAGTGTCTCTCTTAGAATTCTATTTGGGAAAGTTCTAAATCACTGATTCTTTTTGTACTTCCTGTTATATGAAACAAAATATATACACAAAACTCTTGAAATAAAATGCACACATATGTTAAAGCCACCACAGCTGGAAAACCTACCAGGAAAGTGGAACTCCCCCAGGAACAAAAACATGTTGGGCCCAGTTTTTTTTTAAGTACAAAACCTCAAATGCATGTTAATTTGAGTAGAGCTATAATTATAACTGTCTCCCAGAAATAAGGTTGTAATTAAATTCATCTGGATGAACCTAATATAACAAATCCTTTGGATCAACTTGTTTAAAACAAATGTAACTATATTAAGAAAGATCTGCACATATTTAAAAGGAAAAATGCTATAGTATTAAATCACAAAAATCATGACATACTAAAAAAATTCATAAATGCAATGAATAAGTCCAATAGTATCAATATTGAGAAGTAAATACCACTGATTAAAAAGAACAAAATATGCAAATAATAGAATCTGAGCAGTGTACATGATTAACATAATTTTAAACTACTCCAAATTACACTGTTTGTGGATTACTGAATGTGGGTTATCTAAAGGAAAACATCAGTACATTACATAAATTTAATAAAAATCTCATGAACAGAGAATATTAGTTTCTGGAAAATACTATTTTAATAATTGGTGGTCAAAATGTATCTAGTACTGACAAAATTGCATACCTATTTAGTTAGATCCAAAAAAGACCCAAGCTACACGAGCTGATTTGAATCTTTGGCAAAGTATACAACTATAGCATTTTAATACATGTTGATTCTGGCATGGAATTCATTTCCTCTTTGATCTGACAAATGAATACATGAAAGAACATAGCTTCTGCAACTAAATATCAAGACCTAACTAAGCATAAAATCAGAAAAGTCATCATGCAAGCCGTATTACAACTAGGGTAAAAGAAAAATCAGTCATACTGATTCTGTATTTATTTTAATTGTTGATTTTTTTCATAAATTATTTCCTGTAGCTTGCATTTTTCATACATTGTGTTATATGATGTATATCTTGGCAACTAATTTTGGATGCCTCCTTAAATTTTGTTCTGAGTATAATGTCTCACTTCAGTTCCTAACCCATGAAATGATGTTGTTTACAAACAAATGCTAATAACCACTGTTTATAATACCCAAAATCACATAACATGACACCAGTAAGTATAGGTTAACATTTTGATATCATGGTCTCATGACTGATGAGGCCTATCTGCATGACTATAGTTGTACCTAAATTTAAACACTGTTAAAAACTGTTTATATATTTATCTGTCTCCCATCAGAGATTAAACCTGAGTATAAAGCCTAAGGAAAATGATAAGGTAAGAATTTAGCTATTCTGGATATAAAGTAAACAAAATGCAGCATAAAGTAACTCACTGGTTTAAAGTCAAGCTATTTCTCCAAAACATTCTAAGCATTTCCTTACAATGTGTATTATTCTCAAGAAGGCAATGGGGAATGTGAGGACTAACCAAGTACTGTCTTCAAGTATACATAATTTGGATTTAGCCCTTTATTTCACAATAAACATTATTGACAAAAAAATACTGTTTGAATAATTGATTTTCTGGTCAGGTATAATATATCCTAGTTGCATAAACCAAACTCCATTCAGAAAATGGTATATTGCAATTAAGAAACAAAAAAATTCAATAAATAGCAAAAAGTATATACGTTTAGAGAATATTTTGAAGAATGCATTAGAAATATTCTAATATAATACTTAATTTGATTGAACAATTTCACATTGACAGTAATTAACTAGAATACTTTAATGCTAATTGGACAAGATTGTCTTTCTAAATGATCAAAGCCTATTTCTCCTTTTAGTTTTTCAGGGAAATAACTGACAAAAAAGGAAATTAACATATGAATCTATAATAACTGGAATGAATTTTTCTTTTTATTACCAAATATTAATTTCACAAAGTAATTTTATTGTGTTATACACATATGTCCACATAATGTTGCTTATTAAATTTTATTCCTTTTATTAATTCATTATGCTATTTTTATACTGAAATTTTATTATGTGATCATACTAACTTAGACGTATTTGAACATATTTACTCCACACTATTTCTCTTCATCCCCTCATTCACTTTTTTCCAAACTCAATCAGTTCCATCTTTTATACGTGGGTCATAAAATTTATTTTCTGGATCTAGAGTCTACATGTGAGAAATGTAGTATTTGTTTACACAGTATGTCTTATTGATTTAATATGAACGTTTCCATTTCTATCTATTTTCCTGAAGATGAAGGAATTTCATTTCAATGAGTGGCTAAATAATATATCATTGTGTATATATGCATATATATGTATATATATTACAATTTCTTTATTCAATCAATGATTAAGGAACATGTAGGTGAATTCTGTATTCATTTTTTTAATGGGAGAAGGAAGGATGGAAATAATGATATTTGGATTGAGAAACGTGATCTTTAGGTTGGCACTATATTTGAAACATCCTCCCAGCTGCACTTCCATCAGTATTTCAATAATGCATTTTATTTAAAAAATGATATTTAATTACAATTGTGAAGGTGTTCTTTTTCAGTAATTATTTTTTATCACAGTGTTACATTTAGTATGGGATATATGTGAACATGAATATGCATGCAAGTTTGTAGGGAAGCTGAATGTATATGAGATACAGAATTCAAATAAAAGTTTGAGAAGTATAAGTTGCTAAATTGATGTATATATCCAGTTTGTGGATTGTGATTTCAAGATCACATTTTGGTAGGTTTCATACCATATAAGTAGATGTTTCTAATTCTAAGGGATAAAAAAACTGCTCTGTTTCATAATCATTCAGTCTTAGTATTGCAGACATTGTAATAAGTGGAAAAAATTATTGAAAGTATGATGGGTCGGTGGTAATCCTTTAGAAACTAAAATTTCCCCAAAATCTTCAGATGTACTCTTTGGATATAAATTACAAATATATTTATAAACGTACAGATAAAATATGAACATATTATATATGTAAATATATGAATATACTATAAATACATCATATATTTAGTTATATTTAAATGTGTATCATATATATTAATACATATTTAAATGTAATTCATCTCATCATATATATATATCTATATACATACATACATACATACATACATATTCTTTTCTTTCTTTTTTATTTGGGCAGTCATGGGGCTCAAGGCCAGCACTCGATCCCTTGAGACATAGTGCCACTTACGGTATTCTGATGGTTTATTGGAGATAAGAATCACTTGGACTTTCCTACTCAGGCTGGCAATGAACTGTGATCCTCCAAAATACCTTATGTGCCTAGTAAGACAGCACTTTTTCCAGATACTGTATGTGCTGTGAGAAGTTTGCAACCTAAGCAGCTGTAGAAAATATTGGACCACAAACATAACTGACATTTGCATGAACCCAGTCTTCTAGGACGGAATTATCAAGGCCAATCTTGGAGATTCTTGTTAGGGACATGATGAAAAAATTTTAGTTTAACTTATCTGACCTTTTCTGCTTGACTCAGACATATACTAGATATTGCAAATAAGGGAAACCATGGGACCTATATTTCTTTGGGCCTCGCTTACTTCACTTAATATAATATTTACCAAGTCTTTCCATTTCCTAACAAATGGTTCCTATTTCCTATAAAGTAAATCAAGCAGAAAAATCAGGTTAAGATCTGAAAGAGCCTTTGAAAAAATCTTTGACCTTGAAAAATTGTCCTGGGTATGAATTTTTGGAGAAATATTCCCATTCAAAATAGAAGGACGTATCTTTTTTTTTTTTTTTTTTTTTTTTTTTTTTTTTTTTTTTTTTTGGGGTCCGGTCGTGGGGCCTGAACTCTGGGCCTGGGCGCTGTCCCTCAGCTCTTCAGCTCAAGGCTAGCGCTCTACCACTATGAGCCACAGCGCCACTTCCGGCTTTTTTCTTTTTGCTTATGTGGTGCTGAGGAATCGAACCCAGGGCCTCGAGCATGCAAGGCAAGCGCTCTACCACTGAGCCACCTTCCCAGCCCGAAGGACGTATCTTTTAACATTATGTTCGTACTTGGTTTTGAAATACTGGCCTTGAGCTCTATCTTGGCATTAATTCTCAATGTTTGGACTGAGTCACACCTTCACTTCTTCTTTTTACTACAAGTGGAGAAAAGAATCTTTTAGGTTTATTCATTTGGAATAGCTTGGAATTGCAATTGTCAAATTTGAACCTACCTCGTAGCTAGGTGGAAGCCATTGGTGCTCTACTAAAACTCACTTCTTTTAAAAATAAATAATCACAAAAACAAGAAAAAAATTGTTCAATGATTTATGTGTTGTCTGATAAACCAAATCACTTGCTACTGGAAGACAGAAACTGAAACGTTAGAGAGGAATACGGAGGACAGAGACAAAAGGAATGAAGAAGGGAAGGGAGAGTAAATTAGGGGAGGAGAAGGGAGGATGGGAGAGGAGGGGAGAGCTGAGTAGAATTGTCTATAAGTTATTATTGTACAATCAGTGCCTATGCATTTATATAGCCAAAGCCTTATATTTTTGGTAGTAGTAAGTTGAGATATAAAATACCAATTTACAGCTAAAAACCTGTTAGTGTGCTTCCTTCTGTACCAAGGGTGCCACAGTGAGGTTACTGTTACAGAGAAGGAAAGAGTAATCAGTTTAAGTGATTCTGAGAAACAATAATTGACATGCCAGGAATGTTCCCTTGTATGGTGAAGTCAAGCATCACTATTGTTCCCTGATCGAGTATTCCTCTCAACAAGAATAGCAAAAACAGAAGAGAAAGGAGATATCTGAGTAATAATCATCTTTCTTTTTACCCTCTTCCCTTGGCCTCTCAAACAATAAAGCCAAAGGAGAATAACCTGCGCTAGTGGGGTAAATGAGAGAAAAAAGTTCAGTCTAGCTTAATGTGAAAGTTTTAAAATAATTGGGGCAGCGTTTCAAATACTGAAATAAAACGTTTGTAATTATTAATAAAAAGTAACTGTAAATTTATCGAAAAGTTAGAAGACTAAAGGGCTCACTCCATAGTGGAATCTGCATAATTGAACTGACTCCTGCTACTATCATCAAAAAATGAAGACCTTAGCCGGGCGCTGGTGGCTCACGCCTATAAACCTCGCTACTCAGGAGGCTGATATCTGAGGATCTCAGTTCAAAGCCAGCCCGGGCAGGAAAGACCGTGAGACTCCTATCTCCAATAAACCACCAGAAAACCGGAAGTGGCGCTATAGCTCAAGTGTTAGAGCGCTTGCCTTGAGCTGAAGAGATGAGGGACAGCGCCCAGGCCCAGAGTTCAAGCCCCACGACTGACAAAAAAAAAAAAAAAAAAAAATGAAGACTGTGCCTAAACTTCCAATACTAGGTAAATTACCCTCGATATTCACTTAAAATGTGTGAATATGATGCAGAAGACATTACTCATGTAACTGTAACCCCTCTGTACACGATTTTTACTATAAAATGTATAAATATTAGAAAAGTGGAATGATTGGCAATGATCCAGATGTATTGTACATTGAAATGCTCATACACATTATTCAACACTGACAAGATGAAGTGAAACCCCTTTGCACGACTTGCTAAAGATTAAATTATTTTGAAGTTTTAATATTAAATGACCAGAGCATAAACCTTTAGAGATAAATAAGAGGATAGCATTGACATATTGTTGAGGCTTGTGCTCCTTTCAATACACAAAAATTAATGTGTCAAGTCTGCTGAAATGTAAGTTGTAATTTGTCAATTCTTTTTGCAAATTGCTCAAATTATAGAGATCTAAATTCCACTATCTCTTCAGTCCCACCAAAAGTTCGTATAGACCTTCATGTTTCTCACTTGTTTCTAAATATCTTAATGTAATGCATTGGGACCAACACTAAATTCTTTTAAAATCCTCTCATTAGGACATAGGTATGGATAGATAATTGATGTGTGCAGAATCAGAAATATTCACAAGGCTGTAAATGAATGCTTAGTAATTTTCTCTCTTCTGGGTCATAGAATACAGCCTGTCCTTGTTAGGAAAATTTAGGAGAATGGAATAGGAATAGGACGGACTTCATAGGACTGTTTATTGACGAAAAGCAGGTTTGGAGGTTGTGTGAGGGAGCAGAAACAGGATCTGAGTTTTTATAGGAGGACTAAGCAAGGAGGTAGAGTTTAATGAAAAGCCCCTAGGTCAAGGATAGTGGGGGCCTTTCAGTAGGGCCCACAATGGGATGTTTACAACTGGGATTATATGGATTGCCCTGCCTGCACTTAAAAGGAGTTCACACATACCTGGGATTTTGCCTGTACTGTTTATGAGCCTGGAACAGCAGGGTGGGGGTCAATCCTTCATATTCCATCTTTAGATACATAAAATGATAGGGCCAAGTGGGGAGAAGCAAGTTCTTCATTTAGGATCTTTGGATACATAAAAAGAATTGGGCTGAGAGAGGAGAATCATGCAGTTATGAGAACAAAGCAGATTCCATCATTTTGAACCCTGGAGTATAAAAGGTGGAGGGGCATCGTGGTCTTTTAGGTTACTTCCAGCTGTCATGAGTGTGTCCAGGAGTCACTGGGGCTGGCATCTTCAGGTCCAGGTCTGTGCTCGATCCAGAGCACTGTAAGCAAAGCCTCTGGTTGCCTGCAGTAATAGGATGTCCTTGACTTGGTCCCAGGTTTGGGTGAGGACTGTTATCCTGTTAGAGAGAAACTTGAAAATGCTGAGGTCAGGCCAAAGGCTTACAAGGTGGCAGGACTAGTTGATATGAGTGACATCAGAAAACACAACCAGGGAATAAGCCAGAAACGTTCCATTTGGATCATGAGCCTATAACCATTCAGAAACTAGGGCTGGATTGGAGTATTTAAGGGCCTGGTGAGAGAACTTGATCATTTCCTATAAATAGCAGGTAACAAAGGCAAGAATGTAAATTCCTGTGCATTTAGAAGTTAGACAGATATGGACAAGCTTCTCAACTTGTTTCTATTGACCTCCTGGATCTGGTTAATTTCGGAAGGGCAGGCACAAAGTGGCTGATGTAACATCTTTTCCTCTTATTCTTTTTCCACCTTGTCCTGGGATCTAGGTGCTTGTGGCTGGGATATGGGCTTTGAACTCAAGGCCTGAGCATTTTCCCTGAGTAATTCTGCTCGAGGCTAGCATTCTACCACTTTGAGTCACAGGGCCACATTTAGCATTTGGCTGGTTAATTTTTGAGCCAGCTTCCACCCTGGCTCTTTGATGGTTAGTTGGGAGATAGAGTCTCAAGGATTTGTCTGCCTGGGCTGGCTTTGAACTGCAATCTTTACCACAGAAACCTTTTATCATTTCCAATTAAAGCAACAAGGAGATCAGTGAGAACAAGTAGAGTTTATGTGCACCCTGCCAAGAATTGATCAACAAATACTTGTCAGAACTCTGCAATGACAAAATTCAATAGATGGGATGAGAGTTTGAGCATAGCTTGTAAGCCTGGAAAACCTGATAAGTAAATTGTATGAGAGGCTCTCCTGGCCTATACATGTTTCAATAGTATAACAACATAGCTGGCTTTTTCATATCAGGATGAGTAAGGTTTACAGAGAGTGTCCCACAATATTCTTAGTGTTTGTAAATCTAAATCAGTCTTTTACCAAGAATCAGCTGTGTGTAATGGAGTCAGGCAGGAGTCCAGTGTACCATGGTGGAGGTAGGATGGTCCAGGCAGGATCTGGGCAAGACTGCCTCCCTCGGATGAATTGTCAAAACTCCTGGTTAGTTACTTACAAAATTATACACAGACGTTAAAGAAACGACTTTAGATGGACATAGAGAATGACATGCTAGATTTAATGTTAAACCACAGCCAAGGATTACTTACCAACTTTACTCTCAAGCTGTCTTTTAAGGCTTACTCATACCATCTCCAATACTCGAACTTTCTGGGGACAGAAAAAGATATGTGGAACAAACATTTTAAGACAATTCTTACCTCCTTACTGGTTTGTTTTTCATCACAGCTGGCTAGGAGCTGAGCTGGGTCTCATTCCTTTTACTACTGCTCTTGAAAAAAAGGTTTTCTTTTAACAAACAGCACATTTGATAGGAAATATCACTATCAAGACATAGAAGAAGATAACTTGTTGCAGAGTTTTTATAATGAGATTATGTTGAACATGTTTTCACACACACACTTTTAAACTAAAGTTCTAAGATGCACTTGGGTTTTTAAAAAATCAAAATCACCCATAAGTTTTTTTGGAATTCCAGTGACAAAGTGATATTTTTTTCCCAATATGATAAAACCACGTGGTCAATGTCAGAATAGTAGGCAATACCAAACAAAATGCATGGCAAATTTTGACAAACAGAATTTCAACCCTTAAATCAACATTGATAACAAGAGCAGAAGACCTTTAAATCAATTTTGATGATGAGGTGGATTAGTATATGAAATAAATAATTTAACCATTAGAATAGTGAAGAGGAGAGGGAAGTAAGGTTGGTGGAAGAATGGGGGTTGTAGAAAAACCCATCATGTGGTCTTAGTCCCCCCAGATAAGAGTGTCTTGTACATCTCATTGCTACAGTGGGTCAACCTGTATCCTTTCCTTGTCTCTTAAATGAAGAAATGGTAGCTTGATTTATGTTGATTCTACTTGTGTAGACACACCTAAAATCACTCACGAAGTCCAAAAGCACACAAATGAAATGCTTCTTTTGTCAGTTGGTATAATTGTATTCTGCACATTTATTGACAGGATTCAAATTATTCTCAAATTTTCATACATTACAAATACTTTTTCTTATTTTCGTGGCCAGGAAATGCAAGACCTCAGTCTGCATTTCTCACTTTAGACTTATCATATGGGTTGGTTAAATGTTGACCTGAGCTCCAGTCTTCTGTGGACTCACTCATTACTTAGGAATTGATGCTGGCTGTTGGAAAAGAGCTCAAGGAAAGATGCCGTATAACGTTATTCTTTACAAGGATATTCTCCTGCTGTTTTGGTTGTTGAGAGTATCTACAAGAGCAAGCATTCCGTGGGGAGCAAGGAGACACCATATGACCTATACTTACTGAGATTTCTGGGTGATGTGCTATCACTTGTACTGCATTTGCAAGTCAAATCTTAAAACCTACCAGTTTTAAGGGATAAGAGAAGTGCGAAAAGAACTCTTAGAGACAAATATATCTTCAACATATTTGATTCCAAGCATTCCGTCTAGGGCATATTCAACAAGTAGTGAAACTTGTGTTGGCTGTATTATGCATCTTTCTCCATCTGTGCATGTATACATATGTATATGTATGTGTGTATTTGTATGTATAGCAATATACATGTTTACATATATAAGGGCACATACACACATATATGCACATATAAATAAATATACATATATAAATATATTTATATATATATCAGGTGTACAGTGATTTGTTCTAGACTTCCCAGCACATTGTCATTCTCACAAAGTGTACATGGTCTGAGAATCTGTGCTCACTTCCCCCACTTCCTTGTTTTTCATCCCTGTCACCAACTTCAGCCTACTTGCCATAGGATAGCTTTGTTTTTGTTACTTAATTATAATAAAAGAAAAAGGTTGCTTGTAAAAGGAAAAGATATTTTAGGACACAAGTTATAAGTATGTTATTCGTCCCAATGATTCCTATGAGGAAAATTTGTAATAATAGTAAAAGTGAATAGCAATTCCTAGATGTGTTGGTTTGCCATTTAAAATGGGAAAGAATAATATCACGTCACCGTTATAACTCTTAAAGAATGCAAGGTTAACTGTTGGTCCCTATCATTTCCCCAAAATCCCAGTGGGTCCTGAAGGATAATAGTAGCTCAGTAGAAATTCTAAGTAGCAGACATGGAGCATGAAAGAGAAAGCGAGGAAATAAGAGAGAATGAAAGAGAGAAATATCATAATACTGAAAGTTCAGAACTAATAAATAAACAAGAGCTGTACGAGAATATTCATACTGCTAACTTTAGACTCTACATGCACATTTGAAGGTATTTGATGTATGATAACCCATCAGCACCACATAAGCAGAAAAAGATGGAAGTGGTGCTGTGGCTCAAGTGGTAGCAATAGCCTTGAGATGAAGAGCTGAGGAGCAGTACATAGGACACAGAGTTCAAGCCCCACAACCAACAGAAACAAAACCAAAAAACTAAACACAAAACCGTCTCTCAATTTTGTGGCCTCAACTCTGTAAAACAACTGCTTCAGCCTAGGGCTAAGATTAATGTGTGGACATTTATCAACACTCCTGATTCAAACTCTACTTGAGAAACATTTAATCAACATTTTGTTCTTAATTTTGCTCTTTGTAAATTCACATGCACCTATAAAAAATGGTGTGGCCATCCCAGTAGCATTCTCAAAGTACCTCGTAATGATGACTTACAAAAAGTTGTATTATATTACAACAAGGAAAATAATGCTACAAATAAAGAAAACCAATAATTAAATATTAATGATTAATAAAATAAAAACCTAATACCATTGATTCCAGTATTTGAAATGTACTACACATTAGATTTTACTATTTTCTCATATTCCTTTTTTTATTTTATTTGTGAACATACTGTACAGAGGGGTTACAATTACATGGGCAGGATAATGCACACATTTCTTTCCAAGCATTGCAGACTCCTCCTTTAGTTACCCTTCACATACCTTCCCATCATCCCCCCTACCCCCACTCAATTCTTCCCCTCCCCCCGCACCGAGGTTGTAAAGCTCGTTTTTGACATGACAACTTGTACTTCTCATTGTTACAAGAGGTGCACCTGAATCCTTAAACGACTTCTTTTTCCCCATCTCCTCCACAAGTTATACTGACATAAAATTTTGTTAAAGCGGGGGTTACACTGTGGGGGAGGGACATAAAAAGCAACAAAGAAATAATCTTAGAAATGCGTTAGACACACAAGCATGAAAGAAAAAAAACATTAAAATACATATCTAAGGGTTCATTTTCCTGACATCACATTATGTGACCTTTTCCGCTTGACTCATACATATACTAGATACTGCAAATAAGGGAAACCATGGGACCTGTGTTTCTTTGGGCATGGCTTACTTCACTTAATATAATTTTTCCAAGTTTTTCCATTTCCTAACAAATGGGGCAATGTCATTCTTTCTGATGGAGGTATAGAATTCCATTGTGTATATATACCACATTTTCTTGATCCATTCATCTACTGAAGGAAATCAGGGTTGGTTCCATATCTTAGCTATGGTAAATAATGCTGCAATAAACATAGTTGTGCTGGTAGCTTTAGTGTGGTCTTGTTTGTAAACATTTGGGTAAATGCCCAAAAGTGGGATTGCTGGGTCATAGGGGAGCTCTATGTGAAGTCTTTTGAGGAACCTCCGTACTGCTTTCCAAAGTGGTTGAACAAGTTTACATTCCCACCAACAATGAAGTAAGCTTCCCTTCTGTTCACATTCTCTCCAGCGTCTGTTGCTGTTAGAGTTCTTGATTTTGGCCATTATAACTGCAGTGAGGTGGCATCTCAATGTTGTTTTGATTTGCATTTCTTTTATGGCTAGGGATGTTGAGCATTTCTTCATGTGTCTATTGGCCATCCTTCTTTTTCTTCAGAGAAGTTTCTCTTTAAGTCTTTAGCCCACTTACTTATTGGGCAGTTGTTTCTTTGAGGATTTGTTGTTGGGGGATTTAATTTTTTGAGTTCCAAATATATTTTAGATATGAGACCCTTGTCCTTTGTATGGCTAGTAAAGATCTTCTCCCAATCCGTGGGCTTTCTAATGATCTTGCTAGCTATGTACTTTGCCATGCAGAAGCTCTGCAACTTCATGCAATCCCATTTGTCCAACCTTTCTTTGATTTGTTGTGTTTCCGGGTCTTTATTCAGAAAATTTTGGCCTGAGCAATGAAGACCTAGGGTTTCTCCTATTACATCCTGTAATGTTTTCAGATTGTCTGCTTTGAATACAAGGTTTTTTAACCATTTGGAGTTGATTCTGGTGCAGGGTGATATATAAGGATCTAGCTTTAGTTTTCTACAAGTTGTTAACCAATTTAACAGCCCCATTTACTGAAGAGGTTGTCTTTCTTCCATTCTATGGTTTTAGCTCCCTTTTCGAAGATTAGATGGCTATAGGTCTGTAGGTTCATTTCTGGGTTTTCAATTCTATTCCTTTGGTCCTGAGGTCTGTTCTTATGCCAATACCAAACTGTTTTGAATACTATGGCTTTATAGTAGAGTTTGAAATTTGGTATTGATATTCCTCCAGCAGTGTTCTTTCCGTTGAGGAGCGTTTTTGCTATGCGGGGTCTTTTATTGTGCCATATGAATTTTTGGATTGCCTCTTCTATTTCCTTGAAGAATGAGGTTGGAATTTTGATAGGTATCGCGTTGAATTTGTAGATAGCCTTGGGAAGTATTGCCATTTTCACGATGTTAATCTTTCCAATCCAGGAGCATGGGAGGTTTTGCCATTTTTTAAGTTCTGTTTGGATTTCCTATTTCAAGATTTTAAAGGTTTCATCATAGAAGTCCTTCACTTTTTGGTTAACTTAATTCCTAGGTATTTTATGTTTTGTGGGGCTATTACAAATGGAGTTGCTTTCCTAATTTCAGCCAAACTTTTCTCACTGTTGGCATACAGAAAAGCCATTGATTTTTGGGTGTTAATTTTATACCCTGCTACATTGCCAAAATTTTCAATCACCTTGAGTAATTTGGGAGTGGAGTCTATTGGATTCTTTAAATACAAAATCATGTCGTCTGCAATGCCAAAGTTTTCAATCACCTTGAGTAATTTGGGAGTGGAGTCTATTGGATTCTTTAAATACAAAATCATGTCGTCTGCAAAGAGGGAGAGTTTTATTTCTTCTTTCCATATTTGGATCACCTTTTTGTCTGCATCTTTTCTTATTGCTGTAGCTAGGAATTCTAATACTAGATTGAAGAGAAGTGGAGCGAGTCGACATCCTTGTCTTTTTCCTGACTTAAGTGGGAATGGCTTTATTTTTTCACCATTAAGTATAATGCTGGCTGTAGGTTTGTCATATACAGCCTTTATTGTATTGAGGATTGTTCCATGGAGTCCTAATTTTTCAAAAACCTTCATCATAAAGGGGTGTTGGATCTTGTCGAATGCTTTTTCTGCATCTATTGAGATAATCATGTGGTTCTTATCCTTGCTCCTGTTGATGTGATGAATAATATTAATTGATTTGCTTATATTGAACCAGCTCTGCATCCCTGAAGTGAATCCTGTTTGATCGTTGCGTATGATTTTTTGGATGAATTGTAGAAGTTGGTTGGCTAAAATTTTGTTGAGAAGTTTTGCATCAATGTTCATCAAAGAAATGGGTCTATAGTTCTCTTTCTTTTTTTTAATTTTATTTTATTTTATTTGAGAACACAGATGCTGGAGGGGATATGGACAGAAAGGAACCTTACTTCATTGTTCGTGGGAATGTAAACTTGTTCAACCACGTTGGAAAGCAGTATGGAGGTTCCTCAAAAGATTTCACATAGATCTCCCCTATGATCCAGCAATCGCACTTTGGGGCATTTACCCAAATGTTTACAAACAAGACCACACTAAAGCTGCCAGCACAACTATGTTTATTGCAGCATTATTTACCATAGCTAAGACATGGAACCAACCCAGATGCCCCTCAGTAGATGAATGGATCAAGAAAATGTGGTATATATACACAATGGAATTCTATGCCTCCATCAGAAAGAATGACATTTCCCCATTTGTTAGGAAATGGAAAGGCTTGGAAAAAATTATATTAAGTGAAGTAAGCCAGGCCCAAAGAAACATAGGTCCCATGGTTTCCCTTATTTGCAATATCTAGTATAGGTATGAGTCAAGCGGAAAAGGTCAGATAATGTGATGTTAGGAAAACGAACCCTTAAATATGTATTTTAATGTTTTCGTTTCTTTCATGCATGTGTTTCTAACGCATTTATAAGATTATTTCTTTGTTACTTTGTATGTCCCTCCCCCACAGTGTAACCCCTGCTTTCATTTTATTTGATGTCAGTATAACAGGTGGAGGAGATAGGGACAAACAAGTCTTTTAAGGATTCAGGTGAACCTGTTTCAACAAGGAGAATTACAAAATGTCATGTCAAAGCAAGCTTTACAGTGTCGGTGTAGGGGGGGAGGGGGGTATGAATGGGTGGGGGGAAGGGGGGAGGCTGGGAAGGGAGGTGAAGGGTAAACAAAGGAGGAGGCTGCAATGCTTGGTAAGAAATGTATGCATTATCCTTCCAATGTAGAATCAACTCCAAATGGATCAAAGACCTTGAACTCAAAGCAGACACTCTGAAAACATTACAGGATGGAATAGGAGAAACCCTAGGTCTCCTTGGATCAGGCCGAAATTTTCTGAATAGAGACCCAGAAACACAACAAATCAAAGAAAGGTTGGACAAATGGGATTGCATAAGGTTGCAGAGCTTCTGCAGGGCAAATGACATAGCTAGCAAGATCAATAGAAAGCCCACCGATTGGGAGAAGATCTTTACTAGCCATACAAAGGACAAGGGTCTCATATCTAAAATATACTTGGAACTCAGAAAATTAAACCACCCAACAACAAATCCTCAAAGAAACAACTGCCCAATAAATAAGTGGGCGAAAGACTTAAAGTGAAGCTTCCCTGAAGAAGAAAGAAGGATGGCCAATAGACACATGAAGAAATGTTCAACATCCCTAGCCATAAAAGAAATGCAAATCAAAACAACATTGAGATATCACCTCACTCCAGTTAGAACAGCAAAAATCAAGAACTATAGTTCTCTTTCTTTGAGGAGTCCCTGCCTGGTTTTGTGATGAGGGTTATGATGGCTTCATGGAATGTGTTCGGTAGTGAACTTTCTCTTTCAATTTTGTTGAAGAGTTGGAGGAGTATTGGTGTGACCTCCGCTCTGAAGGCCTTGTTAGAATTCGGCTGTAAAACCATCTGGTCCTGGACTTTTCTTAGCTGGGAAGGCTCTTTTGCTGTGTCTATTTCAATGCTTGATAAGGGCCTGTTAAGCTGGTTTAATTCATCTTGATTTAGTTTTGGCAGGTCAATATTTGCTAGGAACAAGTCCATTTCTGTCAAGTTTTCAAACATATTAGCATAAAATTTTGAGAAGTATTACCTTATATTGTTCTGAATCTTGGTCGTTTCCATGTTGATCTTTCCATTCTCATCTCTGAGTTTTTTTATTTGGGTGTGTTCTCTTCTTTTTATGATAAGATTTTCTAAGGGTCTCTCAATTTTGTTAATTTTTTCGAAGAACCAACTCTTTGTTTTGTTGATTCTTTCTATACTTTTTGTGGATTCAATTTCATTTAATTCTGATTGAATTTTTATTATTTCTTTCCATCTACTGGATTGGGGTTTATCTTGCTGCTCTTTTCAACTTGGTTTAGATGAGTCATTAAATTGTTAGTTTCAGATCTCTCCAATTTGTTGATATAGGAGCTCAGAGCTATAAACTTGCCTCTGAGTACGGACTTTGCTATGTCCCAGAGGAGCTGGTAATTTGTGTGTTCATTTTGTTGAATAGCATGAACATTTGAATTTTCTTTCTAATCATTCTATGACCCACTCATGATTCAGCAGTGTGTTGTTCAGCCTTCATGAGATATTGCACTTTCTTTGGTGGCTTTTGTTGTTGAGTTCTAATTTTATTCCCTTGTGGTCAGAGAGAATACAAGGTATAAATTCAATATTTCTGAATTTAGACAAGTCTGCTTTGTGGCCTAAAATGTGGTCTATTTTAGAAAACGTTCCATGTGCTGCTGAGAAAAACGTGTATTCTGATGCTGCTGGGTGAAATGTTCGGTAGATGTCTGTTAAGTCTAGTTGATCTATGCAGCTGTTTAGATCTGCGGTTTTCTGTTGAGTTTTTGCCGGGTTGATCTATCTCTAGGCAAGATTGGTGTGTTAAAATCCCCAAGAATTAATGTCTTTTGATCAATATGGGATTTGAGGGAAAGTAGTGTTTTTGGATAAATTTGGGTGCTCCATTGTTTTGCGAATAGATATTTAGAATTGTAATATCCTCCTGAAGGAGAAATCCCTTAATTTGTATGTAGCGTCCTTCTTTATCTCTTCTCATGAATATTAATTTATAGTATATTTTATCTAATATTAGGATTGCAACTCCTGCCTGCTTATGAGGGCCATTTGCTTGGTAGATTTTGTTCCAGCCTTTAATATTGAAAATGTTTTTGTTTTTAAGGGCAAGATGTGACTTCTAAAGGCAGCAGATAGAAGGGTCTTGTTTTTTAATCCAACTTGACAGTCTATGTCGCTTAATTGGAGAGTTCAGTCCGTTATCATTAAGAGATAGGTCTGAGAAGTATTTGGGTGTTCCTGCCATGTTATCCATCATCTTGGGGGCTGCAAAAACTGGGTTCTTCCTATGCTTCTTGGATTCTCAGTTTGGGTGTACTTTCTTGGCCTTTATTGTGGTCTTGGTGGTTTTCTATGTGTAGGACCTCTTTCAGAATCTTTTGTAGGGCTGGTTTGGTGGAGATGTATTATTTCAATTTTTCTTTGCTATCGAAGGTTTTTATTTGGCCTTCACTTACGAAGGAGAGTTAGCTTGATACAGTATTCTTGGTTGATAGTTGTTTGGTTTTAGGGCATGGCATACATCATTCCATGCTCTTCTTGCTTTAATTGTTTCTGCTGATAAATCAGAGATGATTCTAATTGGTTTCCCTTTGTAGGTGATTGATCTTTCCTTTTTGACAGCTTTAAGGATCTTTTCCTTGGTCTGAGTTTATCCTGTGTGTATTATAATGTGACGGTAGGATGTCCTATTCTGCTCTGGTCTATTTGTGGTTCTAAAAGTTTCTTGTATCAGAATAGGCCTATCTTTTTTGCATGTTTGGGAAGTTCTCTGCTAGATCGTGTTAAACAAATTTCCTAGACCATTAACTTCTGATTCTAGGTGCTCCTCTATATCCATTATCCTTATATTAGGCCTTCTGATGGTGTCTTCCAGGTGATGGATAGATCTATCATATTTCGTGGACTTGTCTTGGATGGTTGTATGTTCTTTCTCTATAATATCTAGGCTGTCTTCAATCCCTGAGATTCGATCTTCTGCATGGTCTAACCTGCTGTCAAGACTCTGTACTTTGTTTTTTATCTCTTTTCCTTCTAATTGGTCAGCTTTGATGGCTTCAAATTCTTTGTTGAAGCTCTGTTTTAGAACTTGTATGAATTTCTTTACTTCCTTAATTTGGTGTTCAGTGTTTATTCTCAGATCACTTAGTTGATTGGTTATGGTTTCTTTGGACTCACATTCCTTCTGTTGGGTTCCATTCAGCATTCCCTTTGTGGTCTCCCTGACTTCCTTCAGCTCATTGTTAAAGGATTCCATGAATGCCTTTAGTGATCTTTGTGTATTCTCTTCCTGCACTCTCAATTCCTGTATTTTCTTTGATTAGCTTCCTCCGGTTCGTGGGATTCCTGCAGTTCTCTTTGACTGTTCTCAGCTTGTTCATGCCATTCCTGCCTTTCTGTTTGAGTATTCTCAAGCTGCTCACGCAAATCCTGTATCAGTCTTTGAGTAGCTTCCACACCCTTATGATATTGCTGTATAAACTTTTGGATTGCCTCCTCTCTCTCCCTATCACGTTCATATAGTGTCCTTTGTATGTTTTCTATCTTTTCATTTATCATGTTTGCCAGCCATGTTTGTAGAGCTATATGGGAACTCTCCTCTGGATTATTCATTATCTGTTCTGTCCCCTTATTATCAAGATTGGGAATTGAGATACCCGGATTTGCCATTTTTCTTGTGTTTTTCCGGCTTACTCTGCCCATTTGAGATGAAAATAGTTCCAGTTTTGTGCTAGAGCACTATCTTAAGTCAATCATCAACCCAAGTCTGAATTTGCACAGTGAATAGTCAACAGATACAATCTAGTTCAACAGATACATCTATTGAACATCAAACAACTATATGTTAATGGGCTTCGAACCGCAGAGAAGAATTTGGAAAACCAGAAATTATTAGGGTTAGGGAGAGATGTGGGTAAAAAATAGGAATAGATTGGTGTGGGGAGGCACAGGGAGAGTTAACTACGTCCTAATATCAATGCAGGAAATAGGTTGGGTAGGATGCAAGTATAGAGAGAGAGAAAAAGAAGAAAGGGAAAGGGAAAAGAAAAGAGACCAGAAAAAATAGAAAAGTAAAAATTAAAGATATTATGGAGATTCGAAAACAAACTATTTAGAGAGGAACATGAATATATTCAGAGAAGGGGATGGACATAGAGAAGATGCAAAAAACTTAAAAATAAAAATGCTTAAAATATTATATAGGTTAAAGAGATGGTACTGCTATTAAGGAATTTAAGTCTCAGAAGTTTTGAATTGAGTAATAAATTTGTGGATTAAGTGTGTACACAATGGGGGATAGGGTCTACTAGTTGACTATGGGTTCATCTGAGGATGTTCAGAACAAGAGTTAAGTCACATAAAGAAGAACAAAAGAGAGGAAAAGGTGAAAAGAATAAGAAAGGAAGAAAAAAAGGTCAGAACTTCAGTAGAGCTAAACAAAAACCAAAAAGATAATATAAAAAGAAAAAAAAATAGAAAGAAGACAAGAAAAAAAGAAAAACGCACTTTCACTTATACCTAAAGTAAAAATTATAAGAGGAAAAAAAGGTTACTGGAAAATATTTTTTTTTCAAAAAAGGCAAAAATTAAAGATTAGAAAACGTTTTAGAAAAGAAAAAAAAATTATATAAGGTACCAAAAAAGAAGAAGAAGAAGAAGAAGAAGAAGAAGAAGAAGAAGAAGAAGAAGAAGAAGAAGAAGAAGAAGAAGAAGAAGAAGAAGAAGAAGAAGAAGAAGAAGAAGGAGAAGAAGGAGAAGAAGGAGAAGAAGGAGAAGAAGGAGAAGAAGGAGAAGAAGGAGAAGAAGGAGAAGAAGGAGAAGAAGGAGAAGGAGAAGAAGGAGAAGAAGAAGAAGAAGAAGAAGAAGGAGAAGAAGAAGAAGAAGAAGAAGAAGAAGAAGAAGAAGAAGAAGAAGAAGAAGAAGAAGAAGAAGAAGAAGAAGAAGAAGAAGAAAAGAAGAAGAAGAAGAAGAAGAAGAAGAAGAAGAAGAAGAAGAAGAAGAAGAAGAAGAAGAAGAAGAAGAAGAAGAAGAAGAAGAAGAAGAAGAAGAAGAAGAAGAAGAAGAAGAAGAAGAAGAAAAGAAAAAGTTCTTTGATTTTTTTGGGGGGTAGGGGTGGGAAAAATCCTGTATCTCCCTTGTGTCTGTAACCAGCCTCTTGTGGAAGTCTCTGGTCTGCTTGTGGTCCTGTGGCTTGATTGGTTTCTTAAGTCAGTTTGTTGGAACAGGCAGAAAAATGCTCTGCTTTACCCAGGATTTTGAGATCCCCCTCCAGGTTAGTTTAATGGGAGGCTGATCTGTTCTGAGAATCACAGAAGATGGGGATACAGTGATGAGGCTAGGTTCTGGGTAGAGTTGAGGCCTTTCAACATACAGTAGCTTTTCCCGGGGGCTAGTTTGTGAAAACCTCACAGAGCCCAGACTGGAGCCATTCTCAGGGTTTCTGTTTACTGATTTTCAATTGATTGTGGTGGCTGCTAGAGGGAGGGGCAACCTCTGGCTCTGATTACCCGGTGAGGAAAGCCTCTCCTATGGCTTGCGCCCGAGCTGGGTAACTTTTCCCTGGATGGAGCTGAGTCTGGCAGGCCACGCCACCATTAAATTCTTGTGACCTGCTAAATGACTCGTTTTATTCCACGGCCTGAGTTGGAGCTGGCAGCTCCCCTGAGCTTTGTCGGTATCCAAGATGGAGATCTCCAGTACTGGGGGAGGGAAAGAGTGCCCTTCCCTCCTCTGCTCCCTGAGAAGGAGTGAGGACGTCGGGCTTCTACTCATGCCCAGTCTTGGTTCCTGGGTCGTCTCTGGTCTGCAAACTGCAGGATGAAGATGTCTGCTCCTTGTTGGTTCTTGCTGATGTTGTGTAGAATCCACTCACCCACTGTGTCTGGCTCCTTGTCCCAGACTCTCTGTGGCTCAGGTATGGTGCCCTGCGGTCGCTGGTGGCTGCTGGTAAGCGCTCAGATGTCTCTTCTTGCCTGGGTTTCCCCTCTCTTGCCTAACTCTCTGTCCTGTGATGGCACACTTGGTGTGATTCTCTGGCTTAGGACTATTCATTGGAACTCTAAAACTGCTTTCTATGGGAGAGCTTGTTCAGATTCCAGCTTCTCCTCTGCCATCTTCCCGGAACTCTTCTCATATTCCTGTACATTTAAAACTGGCTAAGATTATGATGCTCAACAAGAGTTTTATAGGCTATGAGTAGTCTTTAAATTTACACTCTAAGATTACTATATATGTCTCATCTCATCATCTGCATACGGTTTATACAATCATTTTTGTTCCTCGCTAACATATTAAGTAAGGAAGCCCTAAAGTTTTAACAGAAACTGTCTTAACTCTTTGCTGTTTCTTAATACAAAGATTTTGCAACTTCTCATTAGTAAAGTTTCTATAAACTCTGAAATGTACATACTTAGTAGTATATGTCTGCTACCATAAATTTTAATACTTTATAGAAAAGTTATATGACCTACCAAACAATCTTAATTTTGGCATATAAGCAAATTCCCAAAATTAAACATATTTAAAACATTAAAACTTAAAAAAAAATATAAACTTAACACTTGCTGCAGTGTTCATTATGATAGGTGTCTTGTATAGACTAATTGAAATCCTCCTTCTACACATCTGTTGCACAACAAATATCTGGAATTATTTTGTTTTTGACATATCAATCTTGACTTTAGTCTTAAATGTGTGCTTATGTAAGAAATACATGCTTCTAAAATTTCACGACCATTCTTGTGAACTTACTTTTTGTTAAATTGTCTAGTTTAAGAAAATCAGTTCCACTTTATATTTAAAAAATGTTATGTGCTCAATTCAGCAGCGCATACACTAAAATTGGAACAATACAGAGAAGATTAGCATGGTCCCTGTGCAAGTATGACATGCAAATTTGTGAAGCGCTCCACATTTTTACAATAACAGATGCTGGAGGGGATGTGGCCAGAAGGGAACCGTACGTCATTCTTGGTGGGAGTGTAAACTTGTTCAATCACTTGGAAAGCAGTATGGAGGTTCCGTAAAAGATTCCACATAGAGCTCCTGTATGACCCAGCAATACCACTTTTGGGCATTCACCTAAATAGTCAGCAACAAGACCATATTAAAATTGCCAATACAATTATGTTTACTGCAGCATTATTTCCCATAGCTAAGATATGGAACCAACCCCAATGCCCCTCAGTAGATGAATGGATCAAGAAAACGTTGTGAGTTGTGTGTGTGTGTGTGTGTGTGTGTGTGTGTGTGTGTGTGTGTGTGTGTGTGTGTGTGTGAATTCTATCGTCCATCAGAAAGAACGACATCGCCCAATTTGTTACGGAAAAATTATATTAACTAAAATAATCGAACTCCAAAGAAACATCGGTCACGTGGTATCCCTTATTGGCAATAATGAATATACTTCCTGGATAAGTAGAAAAGGTCAAAAGCTATATGCATATGAATAGATAAGGTGATGTTAAGCTAAATGAACCCCAAGATAGGGACACAAGTGTTTTTTTTTCTTGCTGTTGTTTCTAAAGTATTTATAATGTACGATGTGATTTTTTTGTTGCTTTTTATATGGTCCTCCCACACAGAAATAAACATTTTTTACAGTCAACCTTGAAAAGCCATCTTGATAGACCATTTCTGTAAGTGGTAGCAGAATATTATTGATGGCTTTGCAAGGATGCCAGATTGCCTGATTTTGAGAGAATTAAAACAGGAATTTAGTCAGTTGTTTTCGTATCATTAGGACAAAAACCCATTGACTCTAGTCCAGGTGATCAATGCGGCCCAGAGAAGCTAATACATTAACTAGTAATCCTAGACCTCTAAAAACAAAACAATAAAAATCAAGCAAAAAACTCCAGCAAGCAAGGCCAGTCAAAGCTCCTATCACAGTCTACGTAAAGTCAGGCAAAAAACTGAAGCTGGGAGTCATTTAGCTGAAAACTAATATATTTATTATGAGGCAGGCTGAAATAAAAGACTCCTGAGAGAGGGTAGGAAAGACTGATCAGAGAGACTAAAATTGGTCACACAAACATTGGAAAATAGAATTCCTTATAAAACAAATAAATCATAGAAATCCTGTGCATGTAAGAACAACACAGCAGACCAATTCCAGAAATGCACATTTTCTTAGAGGTCAGCTTAATGAATTATCAATGGAAATTTTTGAAATCTTAAATATTTGACCCATGTGGAAGAAGGACAATTGCTCAAGAGAAAGAAAAAGTCATCACTCTGTTAACAGGTCCAATATCACATTAAGAAGTAATCAAGCACAGATTTGTAATAAAAAGAGAAAATAATTATTCGAAATGAGGGTTTCATTTGTTTTGATGTAAATGTTTTTGATTTAGGTGCTAGCGATTACCATACAAATGATCCAGTCCCACAGTTGAGTTGACATTGACTGCAGTATTCCCACATGACAGAAAAGAGAAAATTTACAAATGTCAGATCAAATGAGTTGAGGATGAAGTGTTCTAATAGTAATATCTGAGGTTTAGACACAGGTGAAGAGGTGGATTTTCTTTTATAAAAATCCCCCATTTTTAGCCTGGTGACAGTGGCTTACAGCTGTAATCCTAGCTACTCAGGAAGCTAAGATCTGAGGACTGCTGTTCAAAGCCAACTTGGGAAGGAAAGTCCCTGAGACTCATCTCCATTTAACCACCAGAAAACCAGAAGTGGCAATGTGGTTCAAAAGGTAGAGCATTAACCTTGAGTTGAAGAGCTCAGGGACAGTGCCCAAGCCCAGACATCAAGCCCCTCGACCACCACCACCACCAACAACAAAAAGTCTCCCTTTTCTTGGACTGCCTACAGCTTTTCCTAACATTCAACAAAGAAGACATTTTATTACTCACTACAGATAAGTTCTATTCTAGCTGTTGCAAATAGAAAGATTTTGTATCTTATGTCAAAAGGTTCATATTTGGGGAAAGAAATACCAGCAGTGATAACTTTTTTTCCAGTCCTTAAACTCTGGGCCTGGGCTCTGAACATAGTTATACTGGTAACTTTAATGTGAGCTTGTTTGTTATTTATTGGATTGCTGCCCATGAGAAGAATTACTGGGTCACAAGGGAGATCTGTTTAGTCTTTCCCAAAAAGTCCGTACTGCACTTCAGAATAGTTGAACAAATTTTATTTCCCACCAACAGTGTAATAGAGTTCCCATTTGGCTACATCCTCATTAGCATTTGCTATTTTCAATTTTCTTGAAAATGGAAATTCAAACTGGAGGAAGACTCTCTCTTGTAGATTTGTAATTACCTTCTAGCTACCATGAATAAATGAATATATGAAACCTATATTGCTCGAGTGTGCATTCCTTTCTCTTAGTATAATTTTCCCAAGCCTTTGATGTTCCTTAAGAGTGGTGAACAGTCATTCTTTCTGATGGGTGAATAGAATTCCAGTGTGTGTGTGTGTGTGTGTGTGTGTGTGTGTGTGTGTGTGTGTGTGTGTGTGTGTGTGTGTGTGTGTGTGTGAGATGACTATAGGCCTATGAGTTCATTTCTGAGCCTTCTCTTTCAACTGTAATTTTGTAATTCAATAATAAATTTGGATTGCTTTCTCTATTGCATTGAAGAATATTGTAGAGATATTGATGGGTATTGCATTGCCAATCGTTGGGAGCAGTATTGCAGTTTTCACAATGTTAATTATTCCAACCAGGAGCATTGAAAGACTCCATTTCCTTGAAACTCCTTCAATTTCGCTTTTAGGCATTTGAAGTTTTCACAATAGAGGTCCTTCACATTTTTGTTAAAGTAATTAATTCCTAGTTTTATTGTTGTTTTGTTTTGCTTAGATTTGATTTGATTTTGAGGCTAATACATATGAGGTTGTTTTTTGGATTTCAGCCTGGATCTTCCCATTGTTGGTAACACAGGAAAACTATTGATTCTTGTAGGTTTTACACCCTGCTACATTGCTGAAGATTAGCATCACTTTTACTAACTTTTGAGGGGGGGGAAGCTATAGGGTCCTTTATATAAAGTATCATTTCATCTGTGAAAGGGGATAGTTTTACTCCTTTCATATTTGGATCCCTTTTATATTTTTCTCTTACCTATTTTCCTTGCTAGAAAGTCCACTACTATATTGAAGAGTAGTAGAGAGAGTGGACATCCTTTTCTCATTCCTGATTTTAATGTATTCATGCCTCCATCGTTAGGTACATGCTTATTTTCTCTTTGTTGTATACATACTCTGTATTATATTGAGAAAAGTTCCATGCGTTCCTAGCTTCTCAGACCTTTCAATCATAAAGGGGTATTGGAGTTTGTTAAAAGCTATTTCTACATCCATATAAACAATCATGTGCTTCTTGTCCCTGCTTCTGCTGATGATGTGTGTTATGTTTATTGACAAGTATATTGAATACAGCCGTATCCTAGGATGAATACTGTTTGATCATAGCATTTTTTTGTTAATTGTTGAAGTTGGTTAGTGAGAATTTTATTGAGAAGTTATGCATCAATGCTTATCAAAGAGCTGGGTTCATAGTTCTCTTTCTTTGATGTGTCCTAGCTGATTTGGGGAAGAGTCTAATTCTAGCTTCATAGATTGTGTTTGATAATTCCATTTCCCTTTCTATTCCATTGAAGAGTTAGAGCTGAGTATTGTAAGTTCTTGCAGGCCTTAATTTCATGGTAAATCTATTGAGTCATAGATTTTTCTGTTATGGGAAATTGTTTATTGATATTTCATTTTCATTACTTCTTATGTATCATTTCTTGGTTCAGTTCGAGTATAGTAAAGCATCAATTACTCCAGGATTCTCCAGGTTATTGGTACATGGTTTTCAAAGTACTCTCTTATAATATTCACAATTTTGCTAATTTATGTTATGATGTCTCATTTTTTTCTCTAATTTTATCTATTTGGATGAATTCTCTTAGAAGCTCTTAGGAGCTGTGCCTCATCTACTCTTAATATATTTACCTAGTTCTCATCTTATATAACCAGTTCCTGTTCTTCTTGATCTTCTCTCTGTAGGATATATTTGATTAACTTCTATCCTGCTGATGTGGTGGAGAGTTTGGCTTGGGACCATATTCACTGTTGGTAGTTGTTTACCTTTGATGTTTGTTATATATCATTCCAGGCTCTTCTTTTTATCATATAAACTAAGAAATCTGTGTTTATTCTGACTGTATATACTTTATAAATAATCAATCTTTTCTCTATGGCAGCTTTAAGAATCGTTTCCTTGATCATTAATGATCCTCTAATTGATTATGATGTGGTGGTGGATTGTTCTCTTCTAGAATTCTGTTTGGTGTTCTAAAGGCTTCTCTTCTCTGAATGTGACTATTTCTTTGGATGTTTGGAATGTTCTCTGCTAGAATTCTGAAATATGTTTCCCATCCATTCAGTTTCCTATTCTTCTCCTTCTTGAGACCAATCTCCCCCAAATTTGATCTTCTTACTGAGTCGTGAAGTTCTGGCAAGATCATTTCTTATTTCTTGGATTTGTTCTAAATGATTATTTCCTCTTTCCTATTAGACCTACTTGGTCTTTGACCCCTGAGATTACCTTCTATGTCATCTATTTGCTGTGAAGACTTTATACTTTGTTTTTGATTTCGCTGTTTTATAATTGGTCATTTTTTAGGGCTTTTATCTCTTTATAAAGCTTTGTTTTAGGCCTTGTATGGACTTTCCTTACATATTTTCTTTGGGTGGGGAGGTTGGTAGGGTTGTTTATTTAACTGTGTCTTCTTTCATATCTTTTAGCTAGGCATCCAGTTTTTCCTTGGGCTCCCTTGCCTTTTCAGAATTCATTTTTCTGTTTGTAGTCTCCATGAGTTATTTTGCTGATCGTTGGTTGTTTACATCTTGTTCAATAAATTTCCTAGTAGAGGTTTTGTATCTTTTCATTAATAACATTTTCAGCAGTAATTGTAATATATTTTGAAAACTATCATCTAGGTCCCTTATTGTCTGTTCTAACACCTGGTTATTTAATGTGTGAATTATACTACCTTAACATCACTTTTCTTGTATTTTTCTGATTTGTTCTGTTCACTTGGAGGATTTCTTTTGGGGGCTCTATAGTCTTAATAGCTGACTCGTTATGTTCTTGGTTGATTTGCCATATGTTGGTTGGATTTCTGTTGTGATTTGTTTTAGTGGAATTAGGTTTTTGTCTAGACTATTAAGTGTATGAGTAGAAATAAATTATTGTGAGATGTTGTGATGTTAATACTTGTGGTACCGGTGACAATTCGGGCTGCCCAATGGTATCTTGAATTGTCTCTGAGTATGGATTTGGCTGTCTCTGATGTACACTTCTGCTCCTGCTTTTTTTCCCATGTGGACCTTTTATTTCCACACTGCAGCTGTGCTTTTAAATATGTTGGCCAACACAGTCACAGCAGTCACCCGCCTGGCTGGGCACCTTTTCATATATTTCGTTTTTTTGTGAAGACAGTATAGAATCTTCTTTTGAATTGTATATCTATATATATTTATAACTGACTGGGTGTGACTTTTTAGAAGTGGAGTACTGGCTAGGACTCTAATTCTCTGTTTCATTAGAGAGAGCTAGGGGAATTTTCTGTTGTAATTTTGTCATTGTTTTTCCAATTCCTCAGATATATTTTATATATTGTTGATATTTTTCACATAATTAAGGATTTGTGATGGTTGTATCAGGTTATTTTTGTTTTTTTGTTTGTGTTAGTTTGAAATAGTGATTTCAGGCTTGTATGAAGAGACATTAATAATATGAAATGTATGTTATTACCTTGAAAGAAAGAGAGCAGACATTTTAACCTATTTGCTACAAGTAAATTAATATTAAGCAAAGTTAATTAAAATAATTACTTACTCTTCAGAAGATGAGCATAGTACTCTTGAATATCTTGGAGAAAAAGACTTTAGACTCATTACAACTGACGTCTTACATTGAAATTACTGGCTCAATTCTCTTCTTCAGAAAGGCAAAAGCTCCATTTCTTTCATTTTAGTATTATAAAATCATAATATCTGCATGGTGAATTGTTTTCCTCTGCTATTTTCAATTCCATTCCTCATCCATTAGGTATCTACTGCTTTGAATGACCAATTCCTTAAAATATCTACATTGCTTATATTGTGATGTAAATCTCAGTAATATTAATGTGAATTTATCCCTGATTCTCATCTGGAGCTACATTCATATGAAATTTATGCAGTTTCAACAAAGAAACATAACTATTTCAAAGTTTTCTGTTTAATCAATAAACCCATTCTCTTTAGAAATATGTTCTCATCTTTTATATTGCTCCAGCATATATCATGTATTATTAGTACTTTTACTGAAATAAATATAAACTATGGAACATGAAAACAACCATCCCCCCTTATCACTTTAAAGTAAATCCTTGGGGATTATTTTATATATAAAAATAAAAAAGTGCAATGCACCTGTTTATACATTAATAATCTAATGGTTAAGTCAATTAGACACAAGAACTACCAAACCACATCAAGTCTCAATTTACTTAAAGGCACCAAAATATTAGTGTTCATGAAAATCACTCAGTTTTAGAAAATGACAAGTCACAACAAACTTTATATTAGATTTCAAATTTAAAAAATGAAAATTAAACCCAGATTTGTTGTCAATATCCTGTTTCCAGGAAAACATTTATTCAGCAAACAGAGAAACCAACAATAAGGGTACGTCACATAGACGAAGATGTAGAAGCAGACTGTTTTTCCTTAAGATGATAAGCACATGCAAACTATGTGATTTATTCAAAGATTCTATAAAAATTCATGAGGATTTGTGATCAGAAGTGATGGGTAAACAAATAGCTGGAAAACTGTATATGTAAATTGAGCTTTCAATATAAGCTAAGTTTACAATAAATAATCCAACAGATGATAATTTTATATCTCTAACACACATCCAGTATTCTACATTTTCCCACATACTCCCGTCCTCTTACCTCAGTTCCTGATCAATAGTATTCTACTTTCACGATGTCAATTCCTACTAATATAACAAAGTGGGGTTTGTTTATTTTTTGGTTTCTAGATCCAATAAATTTTAGTATTTCAGAATAATAGTATGATTTCATGGAATTAGACTTGAATGCCAAGTTTGAGGATACTCTATACAGGGTATTATTAATTGGCCTGAAGCAGCCAGGTACATACTATGAATACATAGTCACAGTATTCTAAGAGCAGGGGACTTGATTTCAGAGAAAGATGCAGGTCCGAGCAACGTCCTGAATAAAAGAAAAACCAACGGAGCAAACATCAATCAACTATCATTACCAAGGAATTGAACTGTTCTCTTATGTGTCTGGGTGACAGCTGTGTGTGTGTGTGTGTGTGTGTGTGTGTGTGTGTCTGTGTCTGTGTCTGTGTCTGTGTCTGTGTCTGTGTGTCTGTGTGTCTGTGTGTGTCTGTGTCTGTGTGTGTGTGTCTGTGTCTGTGTGTCTGTCTGTTTGTGTCTGTGTCTGTGTGAATGTTTGTAGAGAGAATTTAAGTGTGACTTCCATATTTACAGCCCATAGAGCATTATTTGTTAGGGAGAAGGTGCTCATATCAGAGTTCTGATACTACTGTCATCACTTTTTACTGCAAAAAACACTTGCTTAATCTTACTTAAAAAGAGAAAAGTAAACTAACATCTTACATGATTGTTTTGACAATTAATTGGTTCATTGAAGGCCAATGGGAGGAATTGGAGAGTAATATAATCTTTTTCCGCTCTCCTGTATATTACCCACCAATAGCAGTGATTAAAGGAGTCTACTGCTATGTACTCACAGCTGAATTACTAATATGCTTAATAACATGAAACATATGATAGAGAAATAGATCAGCCAGCAAACACAAAGAACTAGTGATGAGACCGAACTTTTGAGCAGGGTTGCCACATCTTTTAGGAATGCAATTCCTTCATATGAACTTCAAATTTTGTGGATTTCCCTGTGTGATTAAAAGGTTAGAAAGTGCTGTAGAAAAGAGAATTCTTGTTCAGCCAAGTAGAAATTGTTCATGATCCCATCCTCACGTTACAAATTTCCATTTCATAAAGACTCTCTTTTAGAGTGCTTCCATTTAATATAATTCAGCACCTCACCCTTCCCTGTGGGAGATAGGAAGAAAGATCATTTTGTTTGAATATTATCTTATGTAAGTTAGTGTGCATGGGCATGATTTCTATGAAATTAGTATTAAGTGTAAATCGGAATCATGTCACAACAAAAAATAATTAAAATCACATAACAAGATTAGAAGTCATAGCATTTTGTTCATGAAAACATACATTAGATTAGTTGCAGAATTTTTATTTTGAGATAAACTTTATATGAAAGCATAATGCACTGTAAGGGTTGAAATATTTTATTAAAATATATTTCTTAGAAATATTTTTGCTGCATAATTTTAAGAAGAAAATGGTCCCAAAGTAATCATTTTTCTTAGTATGTTCCTGTTTCCACATGATTAACCTCCTCTAAATTAGAAATCCAGTTATATGATTTGATTAATTTAGCCACAAATATTATTGCGTATAAGGACCTTCTACTCTCTATATTCTTCACATTATGATCATTAAATATGGTGAGTTTGAAATAATTAGTCTCTGTGTGAGCCATGTTAATATTATTTACAATATGTGTGAAATTTTTAAAAAGTAGTATTTATTTTAGTTTAATTGCTCTGAAGATAAAATGAATGATATAATCAAAGGCTAAAAATGATTAGATTTAATATTTAGAATTCAGGAAATGTTTTTTGACCACACTGCTTACTGGATCCTTCACAAAAACCTGACATAATTTATATTAATGAAGCAAAAAATCCCATAGTTTAGACATTTGTGAATAGAAAAACCATGTCATTCTGAATATGTAGATCTACATAACAAACATAGAAGATTTAGCGTATAAATACCTGTATATACTAATACATTTAATTGCAGGGAAAGTACTTGATCTGAAAGGAGATAAAATTGCATTTATTTTGAAAAAGTAAACCTAAGTATTCATTTGAATAAAAGATAATGTTTAAAACATCACTCATTCAAGAAATAAGATGTACAGTTAGTTGTTTTTCATGCCAATTATGATCTCTAAACTTAGTAGAAATACTAGATTTGTAAACCGAAAGCAGTGCTTTGTAGGGAAATAGATATTTAGTTTCTTAAACGTCATGACTATTTTTTCTCAAACAATTGCTAAGTAACTGATTTACATTTTTATCATGGAATCTTATTTGATATATTTTTATTGATTAAATTAAATAATTGGTCAATAATAAAATAAATTATACATGAACAAAGTTTATCTAACACAAGCATTTTATTCACAAGACATATCATGGCTCTCTTAAAGAACACTAGAAGACAGTGTGTTATTTACTTATTAATTTTTAGGTATTTTGTTAATGGTTATTAATTGTTAGAAGTGGCACTTTTGTTATGCTCTCTCCAAAATATATTTAAAGCATTTTATTGTACTCCCTGTATTTCCTATTCATTACTCCTTCCTCCAAAGATCTTCTGTTTTTCACATCAAATTTCATCTTTATATATGTACATATAAGCTAATTTTGAAGATTTAAGGTGAACTGCAACTTAATTCAAGATGTACAGTGGATTAACGATGAACAAAAACTTCAATATTTTTGTTAATTTCTGAATTACTATATTATATATATATATATATATATATATATATATATATAATTACTATTATGGTTAGATTTAGGATCCCAGACAGAATTAGAATTAGGGTTAGAGAAAAGAAAATTTAGGTTCAACACAACATGACCTATTGCAACAATGATACTCACAGCAAACTATATTGAAAATGAAATTTACACCATGGGGAGGGAAGAGTTAGAGAGGTGGGTGAGGGAAGGGATAGTGGGAGAACAAGAAAGAACAGAGCAACAATGTTCAACAAGAAATGTACTCATTACCTTACACATGTAACTGTCATCCCTCTGTAAGCCTCTTTACAATAAAATAAAACTTTAAAAAATAATGTAAAACAACACCTGACATGAAATAGAGAAACACTTTAATATTTTTAAATTCAAAGTGCAAGTAAAATTTATGCCTACATGCCTAGCAAGAGTTAGGATAAATGTGAAATAGAGGCTTGCTATTAACATTATGATTCAATTATCTGTAGTTTTAGGATTAGGAAAGGTGTTCCAGTTAGAGCTGGGAGTAAGATGAGAAAAATATGTAAGATATTGTGTAAAATTGCAATATATTTTAAGAAGAATGAATGGCATCAAGGTTAGAATGAATGAAAACCAATGTCTATGTTACTTTAAACATTCAGATACGATTTGGTTCTAATTGTGAGCTGCTGTTTTAGTTCTTGTTAGGAATAGGGAAGGATAAGCTTTAGGGAAAATTTAGTTTTCCACTAAGAAGTAGAAGCAAAAAATGACTAACTGAATAGGATCTAGACAATTTTCCTTACATTAACCATTTGTTGTTGTGATTAGGATTAGGTTTCTGGTTAAAGGGGGTTGAGGAAAGAGTAAAGAAATTGGTTAAACTGGTGGCTTGTGTCTATTATCCTAGCCACTCAGGAAGCTGATTTCTGAGGATTGCAGTTCAAAGCTAGTCCAGGCAGGAAAGTCTGTGAGAATTTTATCTCCAATTAACCACCAGAAAACATGAAAGTGGTGCTGAAGCTCAAGTGGCAAAGTGCACAACTCGAGCTAAAGAACTCAAGGATCATGCCCATGCCTACTGCTCAGGGATCCTGCCCAGGCCCAGAGACAAAATCCCACGACCAACAAAAAGAAAAAAGTCATGGTTTAAATGTTAAGTAAATCTGAACTTATTTTAAGTTCTAGGAATTCAGGAAAAGCAGGGATAACGGAAATACAGTGTATTTCATAATATCAAGATTTGAGATCAATCAGTATAATGATTCCTGTTATGGAACAAGATAGATTCAGAATTAAGAGCGAGAAAATCTGTAGGGTTTAGGAAAACCTGCAATTTATTTGAAGAATTACAAGTGGAATTTCAGCTAGGATGACACAGCGAGCAATTTACATAAATTTTAGAATTGGGATACCATTAGTGTCAAGGTTATCATTAGGATTCTAGACATGGTTAGGGTTAGAGTGCAGGAGAAAAAAATGATGCTCAAATTGTAGGTAAATTTTAGAATAAGCATGGTAAGAATTAGAATGAATGTGAACTAGAGTATTGCTATTAATATTAGTATCTACTTACAATTAGGCCTATGGTTATTCTCAATGATCCAGTTAAGAAAGATTAAGTGTAAGGTTAGAAAATGACTAAGATATTGGGAAAAAAATTGAAGCTTATGTTTGGAAGGCTTATTTCAATGAAGTTAGGATGAGTGAAAACTAGTTTACTTGTGTTAATGTTAGTATTGACATATAATTTTACTGATTAGGGTCAGTATATTCTTCTGATTATGATTAGTGTTATGAATAGGAAAGTTTTACTATAAAGTTCAGTTTCCAAGCCGGTCACCGGTGGCTCTCGCCTGTAATACTATCTACTCAAGAGGCTGAGATCTGAGGATCACAGTTCAAAGCCAATCCTGGCTAGGTAAATCCGTGAGATTCTTATCTTCAATAAACCACTAGAAAACCGTAAGTGGTGCTGTGACTCAAGGGGTAGAATGCTTGCCTTGAGCTGAAGAGCTGAGGGATAGTGCCAAAGCCCAGAGTACAAGCCCCACGACCGACCAAAAAATTCAGGTTTCACTAACAAGTAGAAGCAAAAATGTGAGACTGAATAGTAACTAGAGCATTATCATTATATTTATTTCTCAGTGATCATTCTTGTAATGATTAATGAGAGTTTTCCAGCCAAGTTTAGGTTGAGAATTAGCAATAAGGAATGGACAAGATGGTAAGTAAATCTGAAACTGTTTTAGGGAACAGTGGTTCAGGAAAAGGTAGAATCAATGGAAACTACAGTGTCTTTGCTGATAAGAAAATGTGAGGAAAAATAATATAATGGATCATGTTCGGGAACAAGGTCATTTCAGCAGTAGAGTCAGGAAAGTTTTGGGAATAAGGGCAAACTGAAACTCATTTCCAGAGGGAAAACTGGAGTATTCATTAGAATGAATAAAAACTAGACTCTTTTTCTTAAACATTAGAATTGGACTATCATTAGGGTGAAATTTAGGTTTCAGTTCCAGCTGGAGTTAGTGTTAGTATTAGGGAAATGGAAATTTTAGGGTTCAACTGAAAGTAAATCTTCGAATAACAAGTCAAGTTAGAATTTGGATGAATGTGAAATAGGAAACTGCTAATAATGTTAGGATTAAGGTATGATTAGTGTGAGTTTATCCTGAATGTTCCAGTAAGGGTTCGGGTTAGAAAAATGGCAAGATATTGAGTAAAACTATGAATTACTTTAAGAAAGATGAGCTGAATCAAAGATAGGATGAATAAAACTTATGTATTTGTGTGGCTTTTAGAATCCAAAGGCAATTGGTTCTAGAGTTAGGGTTACTTTTCTAATATATGAACTAATGAAGTAAAGGCACAATTCTTTCTTTCTTTTTTATTATTGTGAAAATATTGTACAGAGGGGTTACAATTACATGGGCAAGATAGTGAGTACATTTCTTATCAAGCATTGCAGCCTCCTCCTTTGTTTACTCTTCCCATCCCTTCCCATCTTCCCTCCCACTTCCACCCAAGCCTCCCCCCCCCCCCGCCCGCAAGTTGTAAAGTTTTTTTTGACATGACAACTTGTAATTCTCATTGTTGCAACAGGTCCACCTGTATCCTTATTTAAACGACTTGTTTTTCCCCTTCGCCTCAACAAATTATACCGACATCAAATACAGTGAAAACAGGGGTTATACTGTGAGGGAGGGACATACAAAGCAACAAATAAATAATCTTATAATTGCGTTAGAAACAAATACAGGAAAGAAAAAAAACATTTAAAATACATAACTTAGGGTTCATTTCCCTAACATCACATTATCTGACCTTTTCTGCTTGACTCTTATATATACTAGATATTGCAAGTAAGGGAAATCATGGGATCTATGTTTCTTTGGGCTTGGCTTACTTCACTTAATGTAATTTTTCCCAAGACTTTGCACTTCCTAAAAAATGGAGCAATGTCTGATGCAGGCATAGAATTCCATAGTGTATATATACCACATTTTCTTGATCCATTCAACGACTGAGGGGCTTCTGGGTTGGTTCCATATCTTAGCTATGGTAAATAATGCTGCAATAAACATAGTTGTGCTGGTAGCTTTAGTGTGGTCTTGTTTGTAAACATTTGGGTAAATGCCCAAAAGTGGGATTGCTGGGTCGTAGGGAAGCTCTATGTGGAGTCTTTTCAGGAACCTCCATACTGCTTTCCAAAGTGGTTGAACAAGTTTACACTCCCACCAACAATGAAGTAAGGTTCCCTTCCGTCCACATCCCCTGAGCATCTGTTGTTATTAGAGTTCTTGATTTTTGCCATTCTATCTGGGATGAGGTGGTATCTTAATGTTGTTTTGATTTGCATTCTTTTATGTCTAGGGAGGATGAGCATTTCTTCATGTGTCTTTTGGCGATCCTTCTTTCTTCTTCAGAGAAGATTCTCTTTAAGACATTGGCCCATTTATTTATTGGGCAGTTGTTTCTTTGATGATTTGTGGTTGAGGGATTTAATTTTTTTTGTTCCAAGTATATTTTAGATATATGATGCTTGTCCGTTGTATGGCTAGTGAAGATCTTCTACCAATCCGTGGGCTTTCTATTGATATTGCTAGCTATGTCCTTTGCCTCGCAGAAGCTCTGCAACTTCATGCAATCCCATTTGTCCAACCTTTCTTTGATTTCTTGTGTTTCTGGGTCTCTATTAAGAAAATTTCTGCCTGTGTTAAGGAGACCCAGAGTTTCTCCTATGCCATCCTGTAATCTCTTCAGAGTGTCTTTGATCCATTTGGATTTGATTCTGGTACAGGGTTATATATAAGGATCTAGCTTTAGTTTTCTACAAATAGGTGACCAATTTTGCCAGCACCATTTACTGAAGAGGCTGTCTTTCTTCCATTCTATTTTTTTAGCTCCCTTATCAAAGATTAGATGGCTATGGGTCTGTAGGTTCATTTCTGGGTTTTCAATTCTTTCCATTGTTAATGAGGTCTGTTCTTGTGCCACTACAAACTGATTTGATTACTATGGCTTTATAGTAGAGTTTGAAATTTGATATTGATATTCATCCAGCAGTGTTCTTTCCGTTGAGAAGCGTTTTTGCTATTCGTGGTCATTTATTGTTCCATATGAATTTTTGGATTGCCTCTTCTATTTCCTTGAAGAATGAGATTGGTATTTTGATAGGTATTGCATTTAATTTTAGATGGACTTGGGAAGTCTTGCCGTTTTCACGATGTTAATCTTTCCAATCCAAGAGCATGGGATATTTTCCCATTTTCAAAGTTCTGTTTTGATTTTCTTTTTCAAGTTTTTAAAGTTTTCATCCTAGAGTTCCTTCACTTCTTTGGTTAAGTTAATTCCTAGGTATTTTTTTTGTGGGGCTATTACGAATGGAATTGCTTTCCTAATTTCAACCCAACTTTACTCATTGTTGTCATGCAGAAAAGCCATTCATTTTTCAGGGTTAATGTTATACTCTGCTTCTTTGCCAAAATTTTGAATCAGCTTGAGTAACTTAGGAGTGGAGTCTATGGGATTCTTTAAGTACAAGATCATGTCATCTGCAAACAGGGAGAGTTTTAATTCTTCTTTCCCTATTTGGATCTCCTTTATGTGTGCATCTTGTCTTATTGCTGTACCTAGGCATTCTAATACTAGGTTGAAGAGAAGTGGAGAGAGTGGACATCTTTGTCTTGTTCCTGAGTTTAGAGAAAATGGCTTCAGTTGTTCACCATTAAGTATAATGCTGGGTTTAGGTTAGTCATATACAGCCTTTATTGTATTGAGGAATGTTCCATTGATTCTTAATTTTTCTAAACCCTTCCTCATAAAGGAGTGTTGGATCTCGTCAAATGCTTTTTCTGCATCTCATGAGATAACCATGTAGTTCTTATGCTTGCTCTTCTTGATGAGATGAATAATATTAATTGATTTGCGTATATTGAACCAGGTTAGCATCCTTGAAATGAATCCTGTTTGATCATGGTGTATAATTTTTTGGATGAATTGTTGAAGTCGATTGGCCAAAATTTTATTGAGAAGTTTTGCATCAATGTTCATCAAAGAAATGGGTCTATAGTTCTCTTTCTTTGATGAGTCCCTGCCTGGTTTTGGGATGAGGGTTATGATGGCTTCATGGAATGTGTTTGGTAGTGAACTTTCTCTTTCAATTTCATTGAAGAGTTGGAGGCGTATTGGTGTAAGCTCAGCTTTGAAGGACTTGTAGAATTCCAATGTCAAACCATCTGGTCCTGGACTCTTAGCTGGGAGCTCCCTTATTGCTATTTCTATTTCAATGCTTGATATGGGCCTGTTAAGATGGTTTAACTCATCTTGGTTTAGTTTTGGCGTATCAATATTTGCTAGGAAAAGGTCCATATCTGCCAAGTTCTCAAACTTATTAGCATAAAGTTTTGAGAAGTATTCCCTTATAATGTTCTGAATATAGGTTGTTTCCGTGGTGATGTTTGCATTTTCCTATCTGAGTTTATTTATTTGGGTGTGTTTTATTCTTTTTCTGATAACATTTTCTAAAGGTCTGTCAATTTTTTCAATTTTTTCGAAGAACCTACTCTTTTTTTGTTGATTCTGTCTATAGTTTTTTTGGATTCTAATTAATTTAATTCTGATTTAATTTTGATTATTTCTTTCCGTCTACTGGATTGGGGTTTATCTTGCTGCTCTTTTTCAAGGAGGTTCAGATGTCTCGTTAAATTGTTGGTTTCAGATCTCTCCAATTTGTTGATGTAGGAACTCAGAGGTATAAACTTGCCTCTGAGTATGGCCTTTCCTGTGTCCCAGAGGAACTGGTAATTTGTGTGCTAATTTTTGTTGAATAGAACGAATATTTGACTTTGCACTCTAATCTCTTCCTTGAACCACTCATGATTCAGCAGTGTGTTGTTCAGCCTCCATTTATTACCGGACTTTCTTTGGTAGCTTTGTGTGTTGAGTTCTAATTTTATTCATTTGTGGACTGAGAGAATGCAAGGTATAATTTTAATGTTTCTGAATTTGGACAAGTTTGCTTTGTGGCCTAAAATGTGGTTTATTTTAGAAGATGTTCCATGTGCTGCTGAGAAAAACGTGTATTATGATGCTGCTGGGTGAAATATTCGGTATATGTCTTTTAAATCTAGTTGATCGATGCAGTTGTTTAGATCTGCAGTTTCTCCTTTGAGTTTTTGCTGAGTTGATCTATCTAGTGGGAAGAGTGGTGTGTTAAAATCCCCAACAATTAATGTCTTTGGATTTATGTGGGATTTGAGCGAAATTAGTGTTTCTTGGATAAATTTCAGTGATCCATAGTTTGGCGAATAGATATTTAGAATTGTAATATCCTCCTGAAGGAGAGATCCCTTAATTCGTATGTAACGACCTTGTTTATCTCCTCACAAATTTTAATTTGAAGTCTATTTTATCTGATATTTGGATTGCAACTCCCTCCTTTTTATGGGGGCCGTTTACTTGGTAGATTTTGTTCCAGCCTTTAACCTTGAAAATGTGTTTGTTTTCACGGGCAATATGTGATTCCTGAAGGCAGAAGATAGAAGGGTCTTGTTTTTGAATCCAAGTAGACAGTCTATGTCGCTTAATTGGAGAGTTCAGTCCGTTAACGTTAAGAGAAAGGACTGAGAGGTATTTCGTAGTTCCTCCCATGTTATCCACCTTCTTGGGGGCTGCAAAAACTGGGTTCTTCCTATGGTTCTTGGATTCTCAGTTAGGGTGCAGTTTCTTGGCCTTTGTTGTGGTCCTGTTGGTTTTCTATGTGTAGGACATCGTTAAGAATCTTTTGTAGGGCTGGTTTGGTGGAGATGTATAGTTTCAATTTTTCTTTGCTATGGAAGTTTTTTCTTTAGCCTTCAGTTATGAAGGATAGTTTAGCTGGGTACAGTATTCTTGGTTGATAGTTTTTTGTTTTTAGGGCATGGCATACATCATTCAAGGCTCTTCTTGTTTAATTGTCTCTGCTGAGAAATCGGAGGTGATTCTAATTGGATTCCCTTTATTGGTGATTAGTCTTTTCTCCTTGACTGCTTTATGGATCTTTTGTTTGGTCTGAATTGATCCTGTGTGGATTATAATGTGACAGTGGGATGTCCTATTCTGGTCTGGTCTATTTGGAGTTCTAAAAGTTTCTTGTATTTGAATAGGCCTATCTTTCTGCATGTTTGGAAAGTTCTCTGCTAGGATTCTGTTAAAAGTGAAGATACAATGGATCTACCATGCATCTGCAATGTCAGCAAGTGAAACAACCAAAGATAATTTAATGAGGGGATACTTACAAATGTAGTAGGGTAAATGCACATATTTGTAGGACACTACTAAGGGCTTTCATCAATCTAGTTAATTTCCAAAATGGTAGACCAATCTTAGACTCTCTCCTAGATCTTCCTGTTCTGAAGTCCCTGAGGACTTTTACATAAAATTCAGACCTAGTAACATGGGTGAATGGAAAAGTGAGTATGGATTAGTATTCTGAATGTGTGCTAAGGTGTTTTCTTGTCATGACTACCATGAAATCAATGTCCTTTCTCTAACCTTCACAACATCTCTTTATTTGGCATAACTGGCAGATTCCTTAGTGTGTTGTTTTTTTCCTGCTATTTCAGTGCACAGGTTAAAACATTAAGCATGCCAAACCATGGGTTTCCATTTTCCTTGTAGACATTTGCAACCTAGGACCTCCCTTCCAGGTAACTCTCTTCGTGGGTCCTCATATGCGTATGCTCACAGAAGTGAATACCTCACAAACCACAGAACATAGTTGCTAATGATGATTAGCTCACACAGAGACTCAAGCACTTTGGGTCTGGAGCCGTTCTGAGAGGCCTTGGACTAGGTAGGGTGGGCAACATTGACAGTAATTCCTCAGAGCAATACCACTGACAGCAAGTGAGTCCTGACTACTACTTAGACCTTACTAGTCCTACCTAGGGTATCAACACATGAACAAACCCTGTTTAGCCTATTGAACAGTGCCCCCATCAATGAAATCATTTTGAGAGTAGGAGAAAATCTCCATTTGTAAAGCAGTACATATAAGAAGCACATGATGCCCACACTCAAAAGCTCCAGTAGAACAGAGTGTAAGGCTGTGTAAGGGGTGGGGAAGAGATAATTTTAGATAGCAAACTTAGAAGTAATTATAAGTTTCTGAATAATCTTACCTAACTTTCTTCTGCCCCTCAGGTCCAATTCAAGAAATAATGGAGGGTATATAATGACAAAATGGAGTTTTTAATTCCCAGCCAAACTCTAGGTATTCTTGTTAAATCTTCCCACCCGATCCTGATGTAAAGGGTCAGAAAGACAACAGGGAAAGGCACACCATGCTCAGGAATATAAATGGAGCTTAAAAGCCAATGCAGTCTCTGATTATCTTTCTTTTTTTATAGTGATAATACTGTACAGAGGGGTTACAATTACATGGGCAAGATAGTGAGTATATTTCTTATCAAGCATTGTAGCCTCCTCTTTTGTTTACTCTTACCATCTCTTCTCACTCTCCCCCTGTCCTGCCATCCAATCCTCCTCCCCCCAAAAAAGTTGTAAAGATCGTTTTCAACATGACCACTTGTACTTCTCATTGTTGCAACGGGTCCACCTTTATCCTAATTTAAACGACTTGTTTTTCCCCTTCTCCTCCACAAATTATACCGACATCAAATACAGTGAAAGTAGGGGTTATACTGTGGGTGAGGGACATACAAAGCAACAAAGAAATCATCTTATAATTGCGTTAGAAACAAATGTATGAAAGAAAAAAAATTAAATATATATCTTAGGATTCATTTCCCTAACATCAACTTATCTGAACTTTTCTCCTTTACTCATACATATACTAGATAGTGCACATAAGGGAAACCATGGGACCTATGTTTCTTTGGGCCAGGCTTACATCACTTAATATAATTGTTTCCAAGTCTTTCCATTTCCTAACAAATGTGGCAATGTCATTCTTTCTGATGGAAGCATAAAATTCCATTGTGTATATATACATATTTTCTTGATAAATTCATCTACTGAGGGGCATCTGTATTGGTTCCATATCTTAGCTATGGTAAATAATGCTGCAATAAACATAGTTTGCTGGTAGTTTAGTGTGGTCTTGTTTGTAAACATTTGGGTAAATGCCGAAAAGTGGGAATGATGAGTCATAGGGGAGCTCTATGTGGAGTCGTTTGAGTAACGTCCATACTACTTTACAAAGTGGTTGAACAATTTTACAGTGCCACCACCAATGCAGTAAGGTTTCCTTCTGTCCACATCCCCTCCAGCATCTGCTGTTATTAGAGTTCTTGATTTTTGCCATTCTAACTGGAGTGAGGTGGTATCTCAATGTTGTTTTGATTTGCATTTCTTTTATGGCTAGGGATGTTAAGCTTTTCTTCATGTGTCTATTGGGCCATCCTTCAATCTTCTTCAGAGAAGTTTCTCTTTAGGTCATTAGCCCACTTACTTATGGGGCAGTTGTTTCTTTGAGGATTTGTTGTTGGGGGATTTAATATTTTGAGTTCTAGTATATTTTAGATATAAGACCCTTTTCCGTTGTATGGCTAGTGAAGATCTTCTCCCAATCCGTATGCTTTCTATTCATCTTGCTAGCTATGTCCTTTGCCCTGCAGAAGCTCTGCAACTTCATGCAATCCCATTTCTCCAACCTTTCTTTGATTTCTTGTGTTTCCGGGTCTCTATTAAGAAAGTTTCGATCTGTGCCAAGGAGACTTAGGGTTTCTCCTATTCCATTCTGTAATGTTTTCAGAATGTCTGCTTTGACTCCGAGGTCTTTGATCCATTTGGAGTTGATTCTGGTGCAGGGTGATATAAAACGATCTAGCTTTAGTTTTCTACAAGTAGGTGACCAGTTTTGGAAGCACCATTCACTGAAAATGCTGTCTTTTTTCCATTCTAATTTTTTTAGCTCCCTTATCAAAGATTAAATGGCTATAGGTCTGTAGGTTCATTTCTGGGATTTCAATTCTATTCCATTGGTCCTGAGGTCCGTTATTGTGCCAATACTAAGCTGTTTTGATTACTATGGCTTTATAGTTGAGTTTGAAATTTGGTATTGATATTCCTCCAGTAGCGTTCTTTTTGTTGAGGAGCGTTTTTGCTGTTCGGGGTCTTTTATTGTTCCATATGTATTTTTGGATTGCCTCTTCTATTTCCTTGAAGAATGAGGTTGGAATTTTGATAGGTATGGCATTGAAATTGTAGATAGCCTTGGGAAGTATTGCAATTTTAACGATGTAAATCTTTCCAATCTAGGAACATGGGAGTTTTTGCCATTTTCTAAGTTCTTTTTTTACTTCATTTTCAAGTTTTTAAAGTTTTCATTGTAGATGTCCTTCACTTCTTTGGTTAAGTTAATTCCTAGGTATTTTATTTTTTGTGGCCATTACAAATGGACTTGCTCTCCTATCAGCCCCACTTTCTCATTGTTGGCAAAGAGAAAAACCATTTGATTTTTATACCCTGCTACTTTTCCAAAGTTTTGAATCAGCTAGAGAAATTTGGGAGTGATATCTGTGGGATGCTTTAAATACCAGATCATGTCATCTGCAAAGAGGGAGAGTTTCATTTTTTCTTTCCCTATTTGGATCTATGTTATGATTGCATCTTGTCTTATTGCTGTAGCTAGGCATTCTAATACTAGATTGAAGAGAAGTGGAGAGAGTGGACATCTTTGTCTTGCTCCTGAGTTAAGAGGGAATGGCTTTATTTTTTTACCATTAAGTATAATGCTGGCTGTAGGTTTGTCATATACAGCCTTTTTTCTATTGAGGAATGTTCCATGGATTCCTAATTTTTTCAAAACCTTCCTCATAAAGGGGTGTTGGATCTTGTCGAATGCTTTTTCTGCATCTCTTGAGATAACCATGTAGTTCTTATCCTTGATCTTGTTGATGTGATGAAAAATATTAACTGATTTGCTTATATTGAACCAGGTTAGCATCCTTGAAATGAATCCTGTTTGATCATGGTGTATGATTTTTTGGATGAATTGTTGAAGCCGATTGGCCAAAATTTTGTTGAGAAGTTTTGCATCAATATTCATCAAAGAAACTGGGTCTATAGTTCTCTTTCTTTGATGAGTCCTTGCCTGGTTTTGGGATGAGGGTTATGATGGCTTCATAGAATGTGTTCGGTAGTGAACTTTCTCTTTCAATTTCATTGAAGAGTTAGAGGAGTATTCGTGTGAGCTCTATTGTGAAGGCCTTGTAGAATTCCACTGTAAAACCATCTGGTCCTGCACTTTTCTTAGCTGGGAGGTCTCTTATTGCTGTTTCTATTACAATGCTTCATATGGGCCTGTTGAGATCGTTTAACTCATCTTAGTTTTGTTTTGGCATGTCAATATTTGGTAGGAAATGGTCTATTTCTGCCAAGTTCTCACACATATTAGCATAAAGTTTTGAGAAGTATTCCCTTAAAATGTTCTGAATCTTGGTTGCTTCCATTGTGATGTTTCCATTCTCATCTCTGAGTTTATTAATTTGGGTGTATTCTATTCTTTTTCTTATAAGATTTGCTAAGGTTCTGTCAATTTTGTATAACTTTAATGTTTCTGAATTTGGACAAGTTTGCTTTGTGATCTAAAATGTGGTCTATTTTCTAAAATGTTCCATGTGCTTCTGAGAAAAAGTGTATTCTGATGCTACTGGGTGAAATATTCGAGAGATGTCTATTAAATGTAGTTGATCTATGCAGCTGTTTATATTTGCGGTTTTCTCTGTTGCGTTTTGCAGAGTTGATCTACCTAGTGGGGAGAGTGGTGTGTTAAAATCCCCTACAATTATTGGCTTTGGATCTACGGGGAATTTGAATGAAAGTAGTGTTTCTTAAATAAATTTGGGTGCTCCATTGTTTGGCGAATAGATATTTGGTATTGTCATATCCTTCTGAAGGAAAGATCCCTTATTTAGTATATAGCGACCTTCTTCATCTGTTCTCACGAACTTTAATTTGAAGTTTATTTAATCTATTATTAGTATTGCAACTCCCGCCTGTATACGGGGGCAGTTTGCTTGGTAGATTTTGTTCAAGCCTTTAATATTGAAAAGATGTTTGTTTTAAAGTGCAAAATATGACTCCTGAAGGCAGCACATAGAAGGATCTTGTATTTCAATCCAACTAGACAGTCTATGTCGCTTAATTGGAGATTTTAGTCCATTAATGTTGAGAGATAGAACTGAGAGGTATTTGGGATTTCCTGCCATATTATGCACCTTTTTTGGGCTGTGAAAACTGGGTTATTCCTAAGATTCTTGGATTCTCATTTTGGGTGCAGTTTCTTTTTTGTGGTCTTGTTGGTTTTCCATGTGTATCACATCGTTAAGAATCTTTTGTAGTGCTGGTTTGGTGGCGTTGTATTGTTTCAATTTTTCTTTGCTATGGAAGGTTTTTATTTGGCCTTCCTTTATGAAGGAGAGTTTAGCTGGGTACATTATTCTTGGTTGATACTTGTTTGTTTTTAAAGCATAGCGTACATCATTCCAGGCTCTTCTTGCTTTGTCTCTGCTGTGAAATCTGAGGTGATTCTAATTGGTTTCCCTTTATAGCTGATTAATCGTTCCTCGTTGACAACTTTAAGGATATTTCCTGGGTCTGAATTGATCCTGTGTGGATTATAATGTGAAGGTGGGATGTCCTGTTCTGATGTGATCTATTTGGCATTCTAAAAGCTTCTTATATCTGAATAAGCCTATCTTTTTGCACGTTTGGGAAGACCTCTCCGAGGATCCAATTCAACAAATTTCCGATTCCATTAACTTCTGTTTCTAGGTGCTCCTCTACACCCATGATCTTTAGATTAGGCCGTCTGATAGTGTCTTCCAAGTGTTGAATAGATCTATCATATTTCTATGAGTTGTCTTAGATGGTTGTATGTTCTTTCTCTATCATATCTAGGCTGTGTTCAATCCCTGAGATTCGATCTTCTGCATGGTCTATCCTGCTGTCAAGACTTTCTTCTTTGTTTTTTATTTCTTTTCCTTATAATTGGTCAGCTTGGATGGCTTCAAATTCTTTGTAGAAGCTTTGTTTTAGATCTTGTATGAACTTCTTTACTTCCTTAATTTGGTGTACGGTGTTTATTCTCAAGTCACTTAGTTGATTGTTTAAGGTTTCGTTGGAATCCCATTCCTTCTGTTGGGTTCCATTCAGCATTCCCTTTGTGGTCTCACTGACTTCCCTCAGCTCTTTGTTAATGGATCCCATGAATGCCTTTATTGATCTTTGTGTATTCTCATCCTGGTCTCTCAATTCCTGTATTACTTTTTGCTGAGCTTCCTCCTGTTGATGCCATTCCTGTAGTTCTCTTTGAGTGTTCTCATGCTGTTCAGGCCATTCCTGCCTTTCTGTTTGAGTATTCTCAAGCTGCTAACGCAAATCCTGTATCAGTTTTTGAGTAGCTTCCTCACACTCATGATATTGCTGTATAAACTTTTGGATTGCCTCCTCTCTCTCCCTATCACGCTTACACAGAGTCCTTTGGAGGTTATCAATCATTTTCTGCATTGACCTTGTGTTTGCCTCCTCTCTCTCCCTGTCATGCTCATTCAGAGTCTTCTGTATATTTTCAATCTTTTCATATATCATGTTTGCCAGCAGTGTTTGTAGAACTATTTGGGAACTCTCCTATGGAGTATTCATTTTCTGTTCTGTCCCCTGATTATCATGAGTGGGAGTTGATATACCTGGACTTGCCATTTTTCTTGTGTTTTTCCAGATTACTCTGTCCATTTGGGATGAAAATAACACCAGTTTTGTGCTGGAACACTAACTTAAGGCAAGCATCAACCAAAGTCTGTATTTACACAGACAATAATCTGCAGATACAATCTAGTTCAACAGATGCATCTATTCAACATCAACCAACTATATATTAATTGGCTACGAACCGCAAAAAAGAATTTTGAAAACCAGAAATTATTAGGTTTAGGGAGTGATGTGGGTAAATAATCAGAATGGAGTGATGTGGGAAGGCACAGGAAGAGTTAACTAAGTTCTAATGTCAAAGCGGGAAATAGGTTGGATAGGATGAAAGTAGAGAGAGAGGAAAAAAGAAAGAGAAAGGGAAAAAGAGAACATAAAAATAGAAAAGTAAAAATTAAAAATATTATGTAAAAACGAATACAAACTATTCAGAGAAGAACATGAATATAATGAGAGAAGGGGAGGGATATAAAGGAGATGTGAAAACCTTAAAAATAAAAACACTTAAAATATTATATAGGTATTAAGAGGTAGTACTGCTATTAAGGAATTTAATTCTCTGAAGTTTTGAATTGAGTAATAAATTTGTGGATTAAGTGTGTACGCAATGGGGGATAGGAGTTCATCTGAGGATGTGCAGAGCAACAATTAAATCAATAAAGAAGAACGAAAGAGAAGAAAAGGTGAAAGAATAAGAAATAAAGAAATAAACATCAGAAGTTCAGTAGAGCTAAACACAAAACAAAAAGAAAATTGTTTTTAAAAAAAGAAAGAAAAAAAAACGAAAGAAAGACGCACACACACATGTACCCCTAAAATAAAAATTATAAGAGGAAAAAAAAGTTACTAGGAAACAATTTTTTTTCAAAAAATATGAAAATTAAAAATTAAAAAAAGTTTTAGAATAGAAATTTTTTTTTTAAAAAGGTACAAAAAAAGAAGAAGGAGAAAAAAATGTTTTTTGATTTTTTGGGGGAGTGGTTGGAAAAATCCTGTATCTACCTTGTGTCCCTAACAAGCCTCTTGTTGGAATTTCTGGTCTGCTTGTGGTCCTGTGGCTTGCTTGGTTTCTTAAGTCAGTTTGTTTGAATAGGCAGAAAAATGCTCTGTTTTTTCCCAGGATATTGCGATCCTCCTCCCAGGTTAGTTCAATGCGAGGGAGGTATGCTTTGAGTATCACAAAAGAGGGAGATGGCTTTTTCCTCAAGTTTGGAGATGCTGTGTTGAGGCTAGTTTCTGTGTAGAGTTGAGGCCTTTCAGCAAACAGTAGCTTTTCCCGGGGGCTAGTTTGTGAGAGCTCCAGAGCCCAGCCTGGAGCCATTCTCAGGGTTTATGTTTACTGAATTTCAATTGATTGTCAAGGCTGCTAAAGGGAGGGGCAGCCTCTGGCTCTGATTACCCAGTGAAGAAAGCCACTCCTGGGGCTGGCACCTGAGCTGGGTGACTTTTCTCTGGGTGGAGCTGAGTTTGGCAGGTCAGGGTAGGTTCTATTTTTTTTTTTTTTTGTCGGTCGTGGGGCTTGAACTCTGGGCCTGGGCGCTGTCCCTCAGCTCTTCAGCTCAAGGCGAGCGCTATACCACTTGAGCTACAGCACCACTTCCGGTTTTCTGGTGGTTTATTGGAGATAGGAGTCTCATGGTCTTTCTTGCCCAGGCTGGCTTTGAACCACGATCCTCAGATCTCAGCCTCCTGAGTAGCTAGGATTACAGGCGTGAGCCACCAGCGCCCGGCTAAGGTTAGGTTCTTGTGACCTGCTAAATGACTCTAGTTTTCTTCCAAGGCCTGAGTTGGAGCAAGCAGCTCAGCCGAGCTTTGTCAGTATCCAAGATGGAGATCTCTGGTACCGGGGGGGGGGGGGGGGGAGTTAGGGCTAGCCTTCCTTCCTCTGCTCCCTGAGAAGGATTGAGGATTTCAGGCTTATAGTCACACTGAATCTTGGTTCCTGGGTCGTCTCTGGTCTGCGAACTGCAGGATGAGGATGCCTGCCCCTTGTCGGTTCTTGCTGGTGTTGAGTGGAATCTGCTTGCCCACTGTGTCTGGCTCCTTTGTCTCGGACTCTCTGTGATTCAGGTATGGCAGGTTCGGCCACCACAACCGCTGACGCCGCAGTGGCAGCAGCTGCTGGCAAGAGCTCAGATCTGTCTCCTTGCCTGGATTTTCCCTCGCTGGGCTAACTCTCAGTCCTGTGAGGGCACACTTGGTGTGATTCTCTGGCTAAGGACTGTTCACTGGAACTCTAAAACTGTTTTCTATGGGAGAGCTTGTTTAGCCCCCAGCTTCTCCTCCGCCATCTTCCTGGAACTCCCCTTCTGATTTTCTTTATTGAAGATAACATAAAAGGCAGCTTGAGTTTCTCAAAAACTGTGTCTACGCTATATGGCTCCTTCAGAGCTTCTTTCCCTCCTAGTGTGTTTTGAGAGCAACAGTTGATACAGTGCTTCTTTTAGGGGCAATCTTTCTCTTCACACAATTCTTAAAGTAGACAATAGGCGAAAGTTGTCATTAAATCTAGAAAAGTATGAAATAACACACAGTGAGTGTTTGCCCTGAATTCCTGGATGTAACAAGTTCCCAATTCTGAAGGCAAAGTGATTATGGGTGAGTACTAATAACTTCCAGTGAATGGTGAACTTAGAACCCTTTTCCCAAGGCAGGTTCTGTCCAGTAGAGTAGTTGCCACCAATAATCCTGGTTATTAGGATGGCTGAGTTCTATGGATCAATGAACTTACAGAGCATGCAAGACAGAAAGGTCTAACATATTGAGTCCCAAAAGAAGAAACTGGGACAAGAAGAGAAAACTTATCATTACTACAAAAGGAGGAAGACTGAACTAGGAGACTATTACTCTGAATATGGACATGGGTATAATTATTAAAAAAGTTCTAAATTGGGGCTCATCAGTAGAAACTATCATGTCAAACCTCACTAAAGCTAAAAGTAAAACTTTCAAAAATAAAAACTATTTGGATTTCAGTACTAATATCTTTTTTAAGGATTCTGTGTGTGTGTATGTGTGTGTGTGTGTGTGTGTGTGTGTGTGTGTGTGTGTGTGTGTGTGTGTGAGGGAGGGAGAGAGAGTGAGTGTGTGTGTGATGTCTGAAATTATCTATGGGAGAGCTTCGGTTCTTAAAAACCATCATATTGACACTATCCTTTAGGTTTCCCATTCATATCTGGTTGCATTCCTGCTCCAGTACATGATACAATCAATTCTTGTTTTCTTCTGGTTAACTGGAAATAAATATATAATATCTATGTCAACTTGGGTTGGTTTCAAACTATGATCTTCAGATCTGTGCCACTATGTAAGTTACTTAATCTTTCTGACTCTCAGCTTCTTCCTGTGTGGAAAGTGAAAAAAAATTACTTTGTGGCCTTTGAATATGGTGGAAGTTATGACTGGGTGCAGAAAGTATAAGTGTTCAGAATTTGTGGACAGAGTCTGACACTCTCATAAATCTACTGATGTTTATATTGAAATGAATTCCAGGAAGTGGATTTTTTTGTTCTTGTTTATCCATTTATGGGCATTGAGGGAGTCACAGAAATTCAATAAAAGGGAAACAAATGCAGCAGTTGTATTTTGTAGATATTATGTTCACAATGAGCTATATCTCTTGTGGATAGGGACAGGAGCGAAAATCAGAGAGAGCAATGGAAGTGATTGTCAAATAAGAAACAAAGTCATTGCCGACTTACAAAATGGTGATTTGTAAGTACACTACCTTATCCATAGCAATTTTAATAATCAGGGTTAAGTATTCTCTCCTCCAGTTTTTGTAGGGGGCCTTAAGACTCAGGACCACCTAGGGAGTTTCTGAAGGTCACTTTATACAATAATCAGTATAGAGCCAGAATCACTTAAGAAATGTTATAAAAAGTATTTCATTCTTAGTATTGGTTTCTCTTTGAATGGCGATTCTATATGTTGTTAGCAAAGCTAATATTTTACTTTTTTTTTTTAGTACTTCTCAGGTGTTGAAATCCTTCTTAAAACTATGCAACAGAGGTCTGCTATATCTTGGCATCCTTCCCCTAACTGAAATGGTAATCAACCTTTGAAATTAATGTACTTGAGTATGAGTTTTATTTATTGATTTAACTTGGTGGTGGTGAACTCTGGGCATGGTTGCCATCCCTCAGCTCTTCAGCTCAAGAATAGTGCTCTACCACTTGAGCCACAGTACCACTTCTAGCTTTTTCTGCTTAGATGGTGCTGAAGAATCATACCCAGGGTCTCGTGCATTCAAGGTAAGCTGACTACCACTTATCCACCTTCTCAGGACCTATGAGTGATATTTTTGTGCACGGTTTATCAAGCAAATCTATTGAGCAAATTTATTCACTTGCCACTAGACATATTCAAAATTATGAATCATCTGATATTTTAATGAATAAATCTGTTATCATTGTTTGTCTCCCCATGCTAAAAATATGAAGGAGGTATTTTAAACTAAAACTACAAAAGGAATTTTAAGATCTTGCTGCTAACAAATCTGTCCAGATGTTATTACATTAAACAGAAAATTCAAAATGGTTTTTCTTCATGAATACAGAGATCAAAAGTCTATTAATAATTATTTTTAAATGCAAATTAAAGAGGAAAATCAGTCAGTAGGTAAAATTTATGTTGAATGTTAATTTTTAAAGAGGAAAATAAGATCCTAGGTGGCAGACAAAAGACAAAGCAATATCAGAGCACTATATGCTCAATAATCAATAAGAATCTTTAACTGAAAAACTGAGCTGGAATGTGCATATTAGGCAAAGGCAAGCAGTCAGAGCCTGCCACAACAAAGTAATACCATAATGTGTATCTCAGAAAAAGGAAACAAATACATTATCCTTGTTTGCAATGATACACATAACCCCACCTACACATACACACACACACACACAATTGAATGTATGCAACAGCTCAATCTACTCACATCCATTCAACATGAATCAAAGATCTTCCTGTAATATTTGAAACATTAAAAATTTCAAGCCTTGTAAATAATTGATAAAAGATGCATAAGGAAGCATTTTCTGAATAGCACTCTGCTATGGAAATGAGAGCTCATTGTGTTATAACTACTTAAAATATCTCTGAATCTCGAAAGAATAAAACAAAAGACAATTCGAATTTTGGGACTATATTTCTACCAGCTATTCTGCAAAGGATTAATAAGCAGTTACAAGATCCAATATTAAATATCAAATTAATACATTAATACGTGTAAGTGAAGTGAAAGACAGTGATCAGAAATCTATGCTGCCTCCAATTCTCAGCTGGCTACACACTGTGACACCTTTGATTCTGCTGCATCAGGCCCACAGTTGTCTTCCTTAGAGCAGTGGCCCTGCTGGGGGTGGCGCTGGGAGCTGTGTGAATAGGGGGGAGGTCACAGGGGAAGCCGAGCTGGGCTGGGGCTGGGAATGGTGGAGAGAGGATGGGAGGCCCTGCCAGAGGCTGTGAAGGGAGGAAGGAGGTAGTAGGCCAGCAGCTCAGGCAGCAGCAACCTCAAAGCCAGCTGGGTTCTGGGTAGTGTCTGTGAGGTGAGGAATTTGTGGTGGATCTGCTGAGGCCTCTTTGCTTGGTGAGGAGAGGAAGGAGACTCAAGTCCCACCCAAACAAAAAATGAGAAATGAGACAACCAATGGCTAAAGAATTTCAAGAACACAGGCAGGGACTTAGAGGTAAACTCTGGGGGCAAGGAGGGCAGCAGAGCTGGGGCTGTGATTGTCATGCATCTCTGGATGCCATTGGAAGTGAGTGAGGGCCAGCTATGCTATGGGTTAGGCCTTGCTCCCACCTTGAAGCAGGCACCAGAAATTTCCAGCACAGCCTCAGCCCCATGGAGCTGGCCTGTTGAGGGTGCTGAAGACCGGGCAGGAGCTAGGAGGCTATGTGCAACAGGGCAGAGGAAGCATGTCTAGGAGGAGCTGCTCCAGCGCTGCCAGGCCCAGGGCCACTGGGGAAGTTGTGCCTCTGGAACAGGACCAAGCTCTGTTCCCCAAACAAGTAGAGTCTCTGGGGACCTGTGAGGTGGCTGCCACGTGCGTGTTGTGAACTTCCTTAGCATGGCCAATGAGTATCCATGGAGAGACACATTTGCTCCTGTGCCTCTCCCATCTTCTGGATTCCTGCTCTCCTCCTGCCTCCTGCCATTTCCAACTACAGTAATCAATTTCTCCAAGCCGCTGAGAGGTCATCCAGGAGATGCTCCCAGGGTTTTCCAGGCTGGTTCACAATGCATGCAGGGCTCAGAGGGTGCCATCCTCCAGGCAATGTGTACCCCATTTCAGCTTGGCCACCCTTGCCTAGGGGACTATGAACTGCATTCTTACACAGAAAGCCAGGTGTACACAAGGCCATCCTTCAGTCTAAGGCATCCTTTCCTTCCTCTTGCTCAGGTGTGGGGCAGCTATGGAGACAACTGCAACATCATGTTTGATTATCTAAAAGGAAGAGGAAGAAAGCTTCATTATCCCAGATACAGCTGCCCCTGGGGTTCTCTTTGTATAGTGGTCTTGTGCTGAGATAAGGATCCCCAAAGACAACCAAGGACCCAGTTCCGATGAAAGCATATGAGACTCATTTATTGCAAGCTGGAGCCTGGACTCATAATCGTCTCCATTGCAGCAGATCAGAGTTGAGAGCCCCAAATTTTCAGTTAACAGGGGTTTTATTGGGTATAGGTTTGAGGTAAGGGGGTTCCTACCTCGGCAGTTACATGATTAGTTGACATTTAGTGAATGAATCTTGTAACAATCTTATTGGCTAACATGTGCAGGCTAAACAGTAAGCAGCAAACTGTTAACTAGCTATCTTAAGAAACATCTGTAACTTTAGGTACCTTCCTGTCAACCGCTGATGGCTATTGCTAGGGGAGTTACGGACAGAAGGTTATTGGGACATTTCAAAGTTTTTCCAGGAACTTGTGTTCTAAATTTCTGTAAAAGCCTTTACAATGGATACTTTCAGTAAAGGTCTTCACAATACATACTTTTGGTAAAGGCCTTCAAAATGGAGTCTAAGTCCACAATGTGTGTGTGTGTGTGTGTGTGTGTGTGTGTGTGTGTGTGTGTGTGCGTTTGTGTGTGTGTGTTTGGTTTGAGAGAGTCAGACACAGCTAAGGTTTGGGGTAAAACACTTCTTCCCTTCAGCATTGAATTTTGGTATCTAGTGTTTGTCCCCCCTCCCCAATTCTGAGTTCTAAATTTGTCATTCTAAATACTTTTATCCTTTTATCTTCTTGATATTCAAATTTCGAAGGTCTGCTTGTGAACTTCCACATTTGCTTCATGAAGGTGTTGCCTTTCCTCTAACTTTCTTCTAACTTCTAACCTTTTCTCTCTTTAAATGCAGTTTGTGGTGTTAGTGGTTTTATTTAGCCAAGACTGTTGTGGCCAAGGCTGTGACTATTAATTCTGAGATTAGTCTAGGCCAATATGATACTATCCTTTCAGTCTATCTAGTGAAAGAAGTTCAGCATATTTATTGAAATAATTTCCTCGTTCTAAATACAAACAAAAGCATCCAGTGGTATAAATGTACAATCAGTTGTTTTTAGTAAATTGTGCACCAGTGTAATGAAAAAAATCTTTTTGGTAAAGTGAGTATATGGAATGGGAAAAAAATCAAATATTATAAAACTTAAAAATTCATCAAATACCAAAAGAAAAAGAAAGACGCTGATTGTGAATGAAGTACAAATGTGTTTAATAAATAAATGAAATGTTTGAAAGTCACTGAGATCCCATCTCCAGAATAGCTATCACCACGCAAATAAATAAACTGCTGGAGAGGTTGAAATAAATCAGGAACTGTATTTTGTTTTGTGGCATTGTAAACTAGTGCAACCCATATGGAGATCATAATGGAAGTTTACACAATACCAAAAAGACATATATGTTCATGACCTTTATCGCAACTGGATACATATTGAAGTAATATAAATCAACATGAACATCCATGTCCTTGGCAGCAATATTCATAGCAACCAAGGCAACAATTTAATTCTGATTTAATTTTAATTAGTTCTTTCTGTCTACTGGATTTGGGTTTCTTTTGCTGCTCTTTTCCAAGGAGGCTCAGATGTCTCATTAAATTGTTGGTTTCAGATATCTCCTATTTGTTTGTGACTATTAATAAACTTTCCTCTGAATACTGCCTTCGCTGTGTCCCAGAGGAGCTGGTAGTTGGTTTTTTATTTGTCATGGGGCTTGAACTCTGGGCCTGGGTGCTGTCACTCAGCTCTTCAGCTCAAGGCTAGCGCTCTAGCTAGCGGTCTACCACTTGAGCCACAGTGCCACTTCTGAGCTGGTAGTTTTTGTGCTCATTGTTGTTGAATATCATGAACACTTGAATTTCATTTCTAATGTCTTCCATGGCTCATTGGTGGTTCAACAGTGTATTTTTCAGCCTCCAGGAGTTACAGGATTTTCTTTGGTGGCTTTTGGTGTTCAGTTCTAACTTTATTCCCTTGTGGTATGAGAGAATGCAAGGTATAACTTCAATGTTTCTGAATTTGGACAAGTTTGCTTTGTGACGTAAAATGTGGTCTATTTTGGAAAATATTCCATGTGCTGCTGAGAAGAACATGTATTCTGATGCTGCTGAGTGAAATATTCAGTAGATGTCTGTTAAATCTAGTTGATCTATGCAGTTTTTTAAGTCTGCGGTTTCTCTGTTGAGTTTCGCAGAATTGATCTATCTAGTGGGGAGAGTGGTGTGTTAAAATCCCCAACAATTAATGTCTTTGGATCTATGTGGGATTTGAGGGAAAGTAGTTTTTCTTGGATAAATTTGGGTGCGTAGTTCTTTGGCGAATAGATATTTAGAATTGTAATATCCTCATTAATAGGATATGTAGTATGTTGCAACCTTTTTTTATCTGTTCTAATAAATTTTATTTTGAAGTATATTTTATCTGATATTAGTATTGTAATTCCTGCCTGTTTTTGGGGGGCATTTGCTTGGGAGATTTTGTTCCAGCATTTCACATTCAAACTGAGTTTGTTTTTGGGGGTAAGTTGTGACTCCTGTAGGCAGCAGATAGAAGGATCTTGCTTTTTAATCCAACTAGACAGTCTATTTCACTTAATTGGAGAGTTAAGGCCATTAATGTTAAGAGATAGGACTGAGAGTTATTTGGGAGTTCCTGCCATTTTATCCACCTTCTTGAGGGCTGTGGTAATGGGGGTTCTTCCTATGGTTCTTGGATTCTCAGTTTGGGTGTGGTTTCTTGGCCTTTATTGTGGTCTTGTTGGTTTTCTATGTGTAGGACATCTTAAGTATCTTTTGTAGGACTGGTTTGGTGGAGATATATTATTTCCATATTTCTTTGCTATGGAAGTTTTTTATTTGACCTTCAGTAATGAAGGAGAGTTTAGCTGGGTAAAGTATTCTTGGCTGATAGTTGTTTGTCTTTATACCATGGCATACATCGTTCGAGGCTATTCTTGCTTTAATTGTCTCTGCTGATAAATCCGAGATGATTCTAATTGGTTTCCCTTTGTAGGTGATTGATCTTTCCTTTCTGACAGCTTTAAGGATATTTTCCTTGGTTTGAATTGATCCCGTGCAGATTTTAATGTGATGGTGGGATGTCCTATTCTGGTCTGCTCTATTTGGTGTTCTAAAAGCTTCTTGTATCTGAATAGGCCTATCTTTTTGCATGTTTGGGAAGTTTTCTGCTAGGATCCTGTGAAACAAATTTCCTAGACCATTAACTTCTATCTCTAGGTGTTCCTTTACACTCATTATCCTCAAATTAGGCCTTCTGATGGTGTCTTCCAAATGTTGAATAGATCTATCACATTTCTTGGTATTGTCTTGGATGGTTGTATATTCTTTCTCTATAATATCTATGCTGTATTCAACCCCCGAAATTCGATCTTCTGCATGGTCTAACCTACTGCCAAGACTTTCTACTTTGTTTTTTTTATTTCATTTTCTTCTAGTTGCTCGGCTTTGATAGCCTCAAATTCTTTGTTGGAGCTTTGTTTTAGATCTTGCATGAACTTCTTTAATTCCTTAATTTGGTGTTCAGTGTTTATTCTCAAATCACTTAATTGATTAGTTATGGTTTACATGGACTGCCTTTCCTTCTCTTGGGTTCCATTCAGCATTCCATTTGTAGTCTCCCTGATTTTTTCAACTTTCTCTTTATGGATTCCATGAATGCCTCCATTGATCTTTGTCTATTCTCCTCCGGTTCTCTCAGTTTCTGTATTTCTCTTTGATTAGCTTCCTCATGTTCACGGAATTCCTGTAGTTCTCTTTGAGTGTTCTCAGCCTGTACACGCCATTCCTGACTTTCTATTTGTCTGTTCTCAGCCAGCTCACACAATTCCTATGTATCTCTTTGACTGATCTCAACCTGCTTATGCAATTCCTTTATTTCTCTTTCAGTGTTCTCAATCTGCTCACAAAATCACTGTATCAACTTTTGAGTAGCTTCCTCAGGCTCATGAGTCTCCTGTATTGATCTTTGGTTTACCTCCTCTCTCTACCTATCATGCTCACACTGATACATTTGCAAATTTTCACTCTTTTCATTTACCCTGTTTATCTGTAGTGTTTGTAGAGCTTTTTGGGAATTTCCTCTGGATTATTCATTATCTGTTCTGTCCCCTGATTGTCATGAGTGGGAGCTGAGATCCCCGGACTTGCTATTTTTCTTGAGTTTTTCTGGCTTGTTCTGCCCATTTGGGATGAGTGTGACACCAGTTTTGTGCTCGAACACTGTTTTAAGGTAAGCATCAACCAAAGTCTGTAGTTACACAGTCAAAAGTTTGCAGATACAATCTAGTTGAAGAGATAGAATCTATTCAACATCAAACAAATATGTCTTAGTGGCCTAAGAACAGTAAAGGAGAATTTGGCAACCATAAGTAATTAGGTTTAGGGAGAATGTGAGGAAAAATAGGATTAGTGGGATGTGGGAAGGTGAGGGAGAGTGGAATTAAACAAGTCCTGATCTCAAATAGGGAAATGCATTGGACAGAATGAAAGCAGATAGAGAAAAAAAGAAAAAGAAAAAAAGAATAAGAGAAAAAAAGAAGAAAAAGAAAAAAGAGAAAAAAATGGGAAAACAAAAATTTACAATTAAAATGTGAAACCCTTAAAAACTGCAAATTTGAAGAGAAGAATTGGGATGGGAGGAGAAGAGGGGAGGGATCGAAAGGAGACATGAAAAAATAGAAAAATAAAAACCTTTTAAATATTATATGAATATAAAGACGTAATACTACTATTAAGGAGTTTAAGTCTAAGGTTTTGAGTTGAGTAATAAATTTCTGGATTAAGTGTGTACATGTTGGGGGATAAGATCTAATAATCGGCAACAGGTATATCTGAAGATGAGCAGAGCAGCAATTAAGTCACACAGAAAAGAATGAAAGAGAAGAATTGAAAAGAATGAGAAAAGAAAAAGAGAAAAAAAATGATCAAAATGTCAGTAGAGGGCTGGGAAGGTGGCTCAGTGGTAGAGCGCTTGCCTTGCATGCTCAAGGCCCTGGGTTCGATTCCTCAGCACCACATAAGCAAAAAGAAAAAAGCCGGAAGTGGCGCTGTGGCTCAAGTGGTAGAGCACTAGCCTTGAGCTGAAGAGCTGAGGGACAGTGCCCAGGCCCAGAGTTCAGGCCCCACGACCGGACCCAAAAAAAAATTAAAAAAAAAAAAAATGTCAGTAGAGATTTTTAAAAAGCATAAACACATATACACCTAAAATTAAAATTATACGAGAAAGAAAAAAAAATAATAGAAAACAAATTTTTTTAAAAAAATTAGAAATTAAAAATTTAAAAAATATTTTAAAATGAGGTACAAAAAAAGAAAGTTCTTTTATTTCGGGGGGGGGGAGATGGGAAGATTCTGTATCTCCCTTTGGTTCATAACCAGTCTCTTGGTGGAGTCTCTGGTCGGCTTGTGGTGTTTGGTTTTCCTGTGGCTTGCTTGGTTACCTAAGTCAGTTTGTTTGGGCAAGCAGAAAAATGCTCTGCTTTTCACAGGATTTTGTGAGCCTCCTCCCAGGCTAGTTCAATGGGATATAGATCTGCTTTGAGTATCACAAAAGAGGGAGATGGCTGTTACCTCTTTTTTGGAGATGCTGTGATGAAGCTAGGTTCTGTGTAGAGTTGAGGCCTTTCAGCAAACAGTAGCTTTTCCCTAAGGGGCTAGCTTCTGAGACACTCACAGAGCCCAGCCTAAAGCCAGTCTCAGTTTATGTTTACTGAATTTCAATTGATTGTCAAGGCTGCTATAGGGAGGGGTAGCCTCTGGCTCCGTTTATGCAGTAAAGAGAGCAATTCCTGGGGACAGATTTTCCTCTGCCTGGGGTGGGTGACTGTTTCCTGTGTGGAGTTGAGCCTGGTAGGTCTTGGCAGGTTCCTGTGACCTGCTAAATGAGTCTCTGTTTTTCTCTCAAGGCCTGAGTTGGAGCTAGCAGCTCAGCCAGGCCTTTGTCAGTATCAAAGATGGAGATCTCTGGTAGTAGGGTGGGGGATGAGTGGCCTTCCCTCCTCTGTTCCCTGAGAAGGAGTGAGGACGTCAGGTTTCTACTAACACCGCCGGAGTGTTGGTTCCTGGGTCGTCTCTGGTCTGCGATCTGCAGGGTGAAAATATCTGCTCCTTGTCAGTTCTTGCTGGGGTTGAGTAGAATCCGCTTACCTGATGCATCTGGTGCTTTTGTCCCGCAGTCTCTGTGTTGTAGGTATGGCAGCTATGGCCACCACCATGTCGGCGGCAGCCAGCAAGTACTCAGATCTGTCTCTTTGCCTGGATTTTCTCTCTCTGGCCACATTCTATGTACCGTGATGGCACACTTGGTGTAATTCTCTGGCCTAGGACTGTTCACTGGAACACTAAAACTGCTTTCTTCGCAAGAGCTTGTTTCACCTCCAGCTTCTCCTCCATCATCTTACTTCTTCATATTCTTAGATATGTTTTAACATCGATGTATCCAATGACAAAGACACATTGCTTAAGTCACCATTTTGATGACTGAAAAGAAACCATGCTGCAATCTCATTATATGGCAATTTTCTGGTTTAAAATTGTTTTGGATTAAAAATTGATGGTGGAGAGTGAACATTCTATATTCAATTTTATATTTTCCTAATTATTTTAATATACTTTCCAATATTATATAATGTTAAAATATTACTACTTACTTAGTTTTTGGATTTCTAAATTGGCCAGAGTAAAAGTTCTATTCATTCACAATATTAAGACCATAGAGGGTCCATTATGATCAAGTGAGACATTTTAAACTTTTTATTTGTGGTCTTTAAAGGTTGTGCTGGGTAATCAAGTCCAGTGCTTCATGTGTCTTAGTCTACCGTGTGCCTGAGCCTGATGTGACCTGTAGTTTTACTTTCACTCAACTGGAATAAAGAAAAATTCCACTAGGAAGGAAAAATTATTTGGTTACTTTCTCCAATATCTCTCGCATTCATAAAGTAATATAATTCTATAGTGACAGAAAATGGTGTTCCTATTAGCAGTAACTGTTTATTTTTTGTAGCCCCAATCTTCAGTAAGTCTTGCCCCTTTCTAATTCACTCTTCCCATAAAACATGACTAGATCCACTGGAAAAACACTTCCAGTCAGCCTCCTCCTTAAAAAGTCAACACTTAACTAACATACCACCTGGTAGTCCCGCTAAAAATTTTCAAAGGCCTGACTGCAATCAGACTCCTTCCTAAAAGCTCTCCTTTGCTACAGGAAAAGCCTTCTTCCACTCCACCCCTTCCTGCAATCCCTGCTCTGCACCACCAGAAACCAGGATACATCCGTTTCTCCTCCTTCTATATCCTGCTTTGTGCAACAAGAACCCCGCCTACATTAGTCTCCTCCCTTGAATCCTCAATTCATCCATCAGTCCCATCGCTCCCATATCCCAGTACCTCCAAGCTCCTCCCTTCCCTTTCATACCCCACCCACAACTAGCCTTCTCCCATAAGCCCCTCCACGTTTCATCAGAAACTTCACCCATAACTAGCCTACTTCTAAATGGCCTAACCTCACAAACACAGCACTGAACATACTTCTTCCCAAAAAGCCCATAATGCTATACAAAAAAACCTTCACTTCCCTATACCTGCCCTTGAAACCCCGCCTTGCTTGGCTAGAAGCCTCTCACACAGCCCATCTCCTGCCTGGAAAGCCAGCCCTGCTCCAACACAAGCCTCTGAAAAGATGACTTTCAACTCATTTCTCTAATGAATAATTTTGGAGTTGCTTGTCTTACTATGTATCAGAGATTTTAGTAACAAAAATTCTCTACCAGAATCCATTTTGAATTTCCTCCTTCCACTAAAGTGACCTTTGGAAAAGACTGAAGTAAGATTATGCAGAGGAAATGCCAGAAATAAAAACGTATTTGAGATCATAACAAAATTATGATGAAGACCCCATTCAATGTGCTTGAAATTTTCTAACAAAAGGAACTTAAGAATTTTTAAGTGCAGACTTTGTGAAGACTAGAAGACAAAAATAAAGAAATGTCCTGTTATACCATGGTTATGAAAACAAAACAAAACCAAGGAAAAACAACATAATGAGACAGAAGGGAATGAAGAACTTGTACATAGAATGAAAAACATATACTGAATCAGGTAAAATAATTTTGGTCACAAAATTTTGTGAACAAAAGTCTTTTTATTATCTCTCTCTCTCTCTCTCTCTCTCTCTATATATATATATATATATATATTTCATTATATATGTATATATGTATATATATATATATATATATATATATATATATATATATATATATATATATATATCATTGTAAATATTGTTCTTTGCTAACCTGTGACTTAATATAGGTCTCATCAGGGATCTGCCCAGGTAATTGTGTAGTTAGTCAATTTCATCAGTGCAAGATCATCAGGATGGAAAACTCTCACACACCTGAACATACCTGCAACAACACTAGACATACATTCCTATTTTGGTCCAACAGAATAAGCCAGACCTGTATTTTACCAAAGGTTTGTATGTGGTATTTTACCAAAGCTTTGTATGCTATGGTTTACTCAGGCGTGATACAAAATGTCTCTGCCCAGAATTAAATGATGGCATTTATAGCTAACATGATTTAGGGTCATTATTAACATCTAACACATGCTGAGGTTTTTATTTATACCTCTCCTTTTCCCTTTCTTTTTTTTGTCCCTTCTTTCTTTTCTTTCTTTCTTTTTTTTGAGGTGGAGGGGGAGTCTGGTCGTGGGGACTGAACTCTGGGCCTGGGTGCTGTCCCTCAGCTCTACAGCTCAAAGCTAGTGCTCTCCCAATTGCACCACAGAGTGATTTTGGGCTTTCTTTTGGCTTATGTTGTGCTGAGGAATCGAACCCAGGACCTCATGCAAGCAAGGCAAGCATTATACCACTAAGCCACCTTCCCAGCCCCTTTTCCTTCCTTCCTTCCTTCCTTCCTTCCTTCCTTCCTTCCTTCCTTCCTTCCTTCCTTCCTTCCTTCCTTCCTTCCTTTCTTTCTTTCTTTCTTTCTTTTTCTTTCTTTCTTTCTTTCTTTCTTTCTTTCTTTCTTTCTTTCTTTCTTTCTTTCTTTCTTTCTTTCTTTCTTTCTTTCTTTCTTTCTTTCTTTCTTTTCTTCTTTCTTTCTTTCTTTCCTTCTTTCTTTCTTTCTTTCCTTCTTTCTTTCTTTCTTTCCTTCTTTCTTTCCTTCTTTTTTTCTTTGTTTCTATCTTTGTTTCTTTCTTTCTTTCTTACATTATTTCTTCCCTTTTATTTCCTCTTTTAGGAAATGAGTATGAATTTAGATATTTTGTTTGTTGAACAAGTATTCTAGCATTAGAACATCCTTTTTCGATTTATTTACTTTGCTCATAGGTTATCAGTTTTGCTGAGGGCTGAACAGAGGCTAAGTTCCTCACTTCTGTCTGCCAAGTAGCTGGGATCACAAATGCATTCCAACATGCCAGGCTTTAGGATGATATGAGACTCTTCGTACTTCCCTTGCACATTGGTTCTGAACTGTGATCTTCTCAAATTTTACCTCTGCAATTAGTGATGTGAGTTCCAGTAGGCTTCCCTGTCAGTATATATAATCTAAATGAATTATTGAAGGCAATTTCATTTTAATCTCTTTTTCTTTGCCAGTCCAGGTACTGTTACAGTTTTATTTCTATACAATTTTTGTGTATATGTGCACATTAGCTTTAAAATATTACATTTTGACAGGTTTTTATTTTTTTTTATTTTTCATGGTTATGGGGCTTGAATTCTGGATCTAGGTGTTGTCCCTGAGCTCTTCATATCAAGGCTATCACTTTACTACTTGCACCACAGTGCCACTTCCTGTTTTCTGGTGGTTAATTGGAGGTAAGAATGTCACGGATTTTCTGCAAGGGCTAGCTTTGAACTACCATTCTCAGATCTCAGCTCCTGAATAGCTAGGATTAGAGGCATGAGCTACCATAACACTGCTAAATTCTTACTTATTTTAAGTTCTATGATTTAGTTGAAGGAGTAGAATGAGTGTGTAGAAAAGTAACTTTCAAGTGATCTCTCTAAATAATTTCAGAGTTTCATTTCCATAATATTTATTTCAGTGATTAATGATAGAAGCTCCCAAAGTAGAATTAATGATAGAAGCTCCCATAGGTACTATTGGAAGAGAATGAGTGAGATTTAAGTATAAGACATTGTGTACTTGAAATTATAAAAAAATTAGTTTGATGATACATAAAGAGCCAGCTAACACAACATGCTTTTCATTTTCTAAAGAAAGGAATGTCATACAAGTATGTTTATTGCCAAGCTTTTTCATCTGAAAAACAAAGAAAAAACAATATCATAAAAAAGCTGAAAGGGATCAGCAAACATGTAAGAGTGATATAGCATTGGAGACTTTAAGACATGAATTGGTTCAGGTAAAATAATACTCTGGGAAAGGTATCTGTAAACTAAATTTATTCATTGTAATTTTTTAATTTTTATTTATTATGTTACTTGATATATAAATACATACATGTATGTATATATGTATGTATGTATATATATGTATGTATATTTGTGTATATCAACCCTGCAACACCACTGAGCATGCAAACTTATGTGTTCATCATTGTAAGCTAGACCTGTGTTTTACCAAAGCTTTATATATAGTGTGTTATTTTTTTCAATTAGGCTTGACACAAAATGTGTTTAACCCTAGAAATAAATGATGGCATTTATGACTACAATAATTTAGTGTAAATATTTACATTAAACACATGCTCATTATGACTTGTTCTTTGTTTCCTTTCCTTATTTTATCTTTCGGAAGTTGATTTGAATTTAGATTTTGTGTTTGCCAGACAGGTATTCCACCACTGGAGTCACTCCACCAATCCTTTCTTGTTTAAGTTACTGTACTCATTGAGTAGCAATTTTTGCACCCATCCCAAAAAGCAGGGATCATGATTGCATTCCAATATCCCTACCTAGTAGGTTGATATGGGTGATACTTTCCTTCCTACATGGATTCAGAACTGTGATCCTCTCAAATTCTACCACTTTAGTTAATGGTGTGAGCTCCTCTAGATGATATTATGGAAATTAATTATTACAGGTAATTTGAGTTAATCATTGGCTAATATAGGGGATTTGATATTAAAATATATGGTAAGTTTGAAAGTAAGAAAAAGAAAAGAGGCAGAAAGAAAAAAGAAGAAAAAAAGGATAGAAAGAAAGAAAATTATTGAGAATGAATTTTTTGGAGTCAGGAATCACATGGTAGAGGTACTACCTGTAATGAGTATTAGGTCTGCCCCAGGCCATGCAGACCCTTTGCACACACCTTCCCACTTCTTGACTAAGTTTCCACCCTTTGTTACCGAGGTATTTGGCACACCTGGAGGCAGCAACCTCCCCCTTCTTCTAAGTCCAACTGGGTCAGCCTCTGGTCACACTGTCCATCTAACCAGAGGTGAGTCTCAGGCCTTAAAGTCACATCTAGATCCAGTATGGCCAGAATTTTCCCCGACCTGGTCACATCTCATCCGGTTCTTTACCTAGATACGTCCTCGCCCGAGGTTGGGTGACCTTATTTTTTGCACATGCCTTTCTGCCATGTATGGCATGGGCAGCAGTTCAGTAAATAAACTACTTACCTGACTGAATACCGTGTGGTGTTCTCTTCATTGACTACTTAATGAAACTCGTCTAATTAATATGCTTTACACTTAAGACTTTCAAGTTATGAATCCATAGATACTTTTGTGAAACATGTGAGTTCAGTATCTACAAAACATATGTACTGACTCATCATTTAACAATATAATTCTGACTGGAATCTTTAATAGCACTTTAATTAACCATAAAGTCTATTTTGTTTGCTTTTCTTTGTTTTGTTTGTTTTTTGCTTAAAGTAATAAAAGAGTTAGTGAGACAATCTGAAAATATCTCTGGGTTCATATTTTCTCATCACCCTGGGCTACAACCTGTGTGCTACCAGCTCAGACAATGGGACTTTGAAATTCTGGAAAGTAGATGCACATCATAATGACCCATGGCTTCAGGATTTCTGATTCTTTTTTAAATGTAATTGTTACTTAAGTAAGTACAGTTAGGTTACCTTTTCACAAGAAATTCAGACATTTACATGTTTATTTATATTTTTTGTCAGTTGTGGGGCTTGAATTCAGGGCCTGGGCACTGTCCCTGAGACTCTGTGCTCAAGTTAGGTAGCACTCTACCAATTGAGCCACAGAGCCACTTCTGGCGTTTGACTTGTTAATTGGAGATAAGAGTCTTATGGGGACTTTTATTCCTGGGCTGGCTTTGAAGTTCAATCCTTAGATCTCAGCCTCATGAGTAGCTGGGATTACAGGTATGAGCCACTGGCACCTGGCTTGAAATGGTCTTTTGTGTGTGTGTGTGTGTGTGTGTGTGTGTGTGTGTGTGTGAAAATACCATAGAGAGGGGTTTTAATTATATGGGCAAAGTAATTATCACATTTCTTATCATGCATTGTTGCCCCCTCCTTTGTTTCCCCATCCCATCCCTTCTTATCTCGCCCACACACACATCCCCACCCCTCCAACCCACACTCACCCCCCTCCTTTGGCAAGTTGTAATGTTCGTTTTCTGACATAACATCTTGTATATCTCATTGTTGCAATGGGTCTAACTGTATCCCTACTTAAACAATTTGTTTTTTCCCTTCCCTTCCACAAATTATACCAACATCAAATACAATGAAATCAGGGGTTATACCATGGGGGAGGGACATATAAAGCAACAAAGAAATCATCTTTTCATATGTTAGAAACAATGGCATGAAAGAAAAAATACATTTGAGTCCTTATCTTGGCGTTCATTTCACCTAATATCAACTTATCTGATCTTTTCTGCTTGTCTCAGACATATACTAGCTATTGAAAATAAGGGAAAGCATGGGACCTGTTTCTTTGGGCCTGGCTTACTTCATTTAATATAATTTTTTCCATGGCTTTCCATTTCCTAACAAATGGGGCAATGTTATTCTTTCTGATGGAGGCAGAGAATTCCATTGTGTATATAGACCATATTTTCTTGATCCATTCGTCTACTGAGGGGTATATGGGTTGGTTCAATATCTTAGCTATGGTAAGTAATGCTGCAATAAACATAGTTTTGCTGGTAACATTAGTATTCTCTTGTTTGTGATCATTTGGGTAAATGCCCAAAAGTGAGATTGCTGGGTGATAGGAGAACTTTGTGTGGAATATTTTGAGGAACAAGTTCACACTACCACCAACAATGCAAAAAAGTTCCCTTTTTGCCACATCCCCTACAGCATCTATTGTTATTAGAGTTCTTGATTATACCCATTCTAACTGGGGTGAGGTGGTTGTTGTTTTGATGTGTATTTCTTTTATGGGTAGGGAGTTTGAACATATCTTCATGTGTCTATTGGCCATCCTTCTTTCCTCTTCAGAGAAATTTCTCTTTAAGTCTTAGGCCTCTTATTTATTGGGTAGTTGTTTCTCTGAGGATTTGTTTTTGGGGGATTTGATTTTTTGTGTTCCAGGTATATTTTAGATATCAGACACTTGTCCATTGTATGGCTAGTGAAGATCTTCTCCCAGTATGTGGGCTTTCTATTGATCTTGCTAACTCTTTCATTTGCCTTTCAGAAGCTCTGCAATTTCATGCAATCCCATTTCTCCAAACATTTTTTTATTTGTTGTGCTTCTGAGTCTCTTTTACAAAAATATTGGTCTGTGCCAAGGTGACCTAGTGTTTCTCTTATTCACGGACTCCACTCCCAAATTACTCAAACTGATTCAAAACTTTGGCAAAGTAGCAGGGTATAAATTTAATCCTTAAAAATCAATGGCTTTTCTGTATGCCAACGATGAGAAAAGTGTCACTTAAATCTGGAAAGCAACTCAATTTGTAATAGCCCCACAAAAAATAACATACCTAGGAATTAACTTAACCAAAGACGTGAAGGACCTCTATGAAGAAAACTTTAAAAAACATGAGAAAGGAAATCAAAACAGAACTTAGAAAGTGGAAAAACCTCCTATGCTCCAAGATTGGAAGTATCAATATCGTGAAAATGGCAATACTTCCCAAGGCTATCTACAAATTCAATGCGATAACTATCAATATTCCAACCTCATTCGTCAAGGAAATACTAGAGGCAATTGAAAAATACATATGGAACAATAAAATACCCCAAATAGCAAAAACAATCCTTAACAGAAAGAACAGTGCTGGAGAAATATCAACATCAAATTTCAAACTCTACTAAAATGCCATAGTAATCAAAATAGCTTGGTAGTGGCTCAAGAACCTCCCTCAGGACCAATGGAATAGAATTGAAATCACAGAAATGAACCTACAGGCATATAGCCATCTAATCTTCGATAAGGGAGCTAAAAAAATAGAATGGAAGAATGACCCCTTCTTTAGTTAATGGTGCTGGCAAAATTGGTTAATCACTTGTAGAAAACTAAAGCTAGATCCTTATATATCACACAGTACCACAATCAACTCCAAATAGATCAAAGACCTCAGAGTCAAAGCAGACACTCAAATAGTCATTTTTAATATGATGAACTACTTTGTACTTCTGGCTTACATATATAGTCCTAGCTATAGTTAGGATTGCAGGTATGAGAAACAAACACTAGGTGTGTGTTGGCTTGTTTTAATATTGTTGTTTCTTATACTACAAAGCTCTTATTTTTATTTTCACCTAGGTGGGGGAGATAGGTGCTAGCCAGTATTGAACCTTCTTTGGTTGAGATGGAGCCATGTGGAAGTTCTTGCCTAGAATGACATGGAATTGAAATCCTCCTGCTCTCAGCTCCCCATGGTCCAGGGATGATAGACATATTCTATCACGCAGAGCCAGAGGTTGGGCAGCATTGCAGGTAAAACTACACTGGTCTTGAAATGATGTCCCACATTGGTAGCTTTACAGGCATATGCCTTCAAAACATTGTTGTATTCCGTTTCACTTTGAAGTAGTGTTTGCATAAACTTAGAGAGACAATGATAACATTCTACATGTTTAAGATATAGAATAGTCAATATAATTAGCACGTTTATCTCCTATAACATTGAAGCTAATGTATTTTGGTAACTTCCTGACTCTGCTAGTTATTTTTTGGAGTATACCATACACATGAATACATTGATACTGCACATAGAAGATTGGAAATTTATAGAGACAGACAAGTTAGACTATGTGTAGTAAATATATATTTATCTATTGCTGCTCTGAAGAACATTATCATTTATTAACCATGACAATACCACCATATATTCACCATGACAATAATTTTCTGGCAGTGTAGAATTTTCCATTTCATAATCTGCCATTGTTTATCTTTTTTACATTTTCTTTATAAGTATGAATGTTTTCCTGTATGTTTTGAAATTATTAAGATGTAATTTAAAAATTTGTAGAATCTACTGAAATAATCTCCATTTGTTTGATTTTGTGATGCTAAATCATTAAAACCAAGGTTTTCCTGAAAGTTTTGCTAGCAAATTATATCACATTCTAAATATTCCTATTATTGTATTTTGATATAGGGTTTTACTGTTGCTTTTTTATGATATACAGTGTTGTGAAAGTGGATTAAACTTGCAACCCCACTGTCTCCAGTAACAATGCTTTATCACCAGGTTCTGTAGGCTCATAATTATAACTAGCTAATCAGGGGTTTGAGACCTGAGATTTAGTTCAGATGGCCTGAGCAGGAAATTTTATGAGTCTCTCCTCTCCAGTTCACTACTAAAAAGATTGCAGTGGAACTTTGGACAATTGTTAGAGCACTACAGTCAATGGCTGAGATCTGAGGATCACGGTTCAAAGCCAGACCTAGCAGGAAGGTCCATGAGACTCTTATCTCAAATAAACCACTAGAAAACTGGAAGTTGTTTTGTGGCTCAAGCGGAAGAGAGCTCCTCCTGAGCTGAAGGGCTGAGGGATAGCACTGAAGCCCAGAGTTCAAGCCCCATGACCAACAAACCCAGGGCTGATGAGACCCCCTGACAGAGTATTGGAATAATTGCTACCTCTCTGAGACTGTTTCACTGGGTTCTTATCAAAGGAACTTGGCTTGAGACAAAGAACTGCACTCCTTGCTTAATTTCTTATTACTGGGCTGCTAGAATATTTCATTTGCCTCATAAGCTAGTGGAAGTTTAGAAATTTGCATGCTGAGAGACTAGGATTAAAGGAATGAGCAAGTTGCACCCAATATTCACCCTCACCTAGGAAATAACTACCTTGGAGGCCTTTGAAGAAATATATACATAAGTAAGGATGCAACTTGAACTTGAATCTGGGGCCTGAGTGTTGTCCGATTTGTAGCACTCTACCAATTGAGCCCAAGGTACAGTTCTTGCGTTTGGCTGCTTAATTGAAGATAAGTGTCTTTAGAATTTTACAAACTAGAGTGGGTTCAAACTGTGATCCTCAGATCTCACTCTCCTGATTAGTAGGTTTAGAGGCATGATCCATTGTGTATGTATTTGGAAGCATATAAGCATCCGAACAGAATTTCCATGAAATTGTATAGATATAACTCTACTTTTTGTCTGTCATGTTTACATTACCATGTGGGACATAGCCGGTCCCATGTGTGTCATGTTAATTCAGAAAAGCAGAAGCATAGAGTTAACTTCTTACTCTCCTCCCATTGGTACTGATCCTTCTACCGTAACTGGGAGGAAGATGAACAAGTGAAAAAGTAAGTGGATGTTGGCATAAAGAGAAGTTTTGTCTTTGAAAACTTGGTATGTTTGAGGTTTCTGAATCAAAGTCAACTTTCTTCTTTGCTCACCAGTTGTGATTTTCACTAGGGGATTGAGGCTTGGCACTTGAGAGGATAGCAGATTACATAGTTGTGGATGTGCTTGCGGTTTTAGACTCTCAGGGATGACAGGGAGGGCTGTGTACAGCAAGTCCGATCCAGTAGGGAAACAACATTTTCTTCCTATTATAGGGAGAATTTTAGGGGATTATATTTGAGAAATTTCTAGAAGTGGGTTGTGAGGAGCATCCTGCTTGCAGGTGTTTCTTCCCACTTCCCAACAACAAGTCCTGTCAGACAGAGGATATAGTACAAGACTCAGAATGGGGAGGGTGGGCTCTGATTTTCCTTGTCATCAATCTTACCACAGCAATGTTTGTTCCATCCTCCCTATGTGGATGGACTTCTACCATGATGATTTCTATAAGCCCAAGGACCATGACACCCTGAAAGAACTTACACAGTATGTCAAGCTCAACATGACCTCTTCAGACTTGCTCTTCTGCTTACACATTCTTCTGGACTAGCTGGAGGAACCCATGACCCATAAGACCAAGAAAAAGTGGAAGAAATCCTTGAGTAGGTATGGAATCTGCATCTCTAGGGATGGTCCTGATTGGCCAAGAGCCCTTAGTACTCCCCAGCTTGACAAAAATGTCATTTTATGGATATTCTATGCCAGGTAATAATTGTTCTCCTTTTAAAAGAACTTAGAAGTAGCCACTTGTTTTAAACACCCTACCTTCTTATCAGTGTTCAGTCCAAACTCAAATTCTACAGCTTCCCCCATTCGATCCTCATGGAAGTTTAGTCACACCTTAACTTCTAGGGTCTACTCTAAGACTCCTGTACCTATTTCCATTCTCAGGTTTGCATCACCATAGAGCAGCTCCTGCAGAACTCCAGACAAAGAACCCATCAGTGATATCATCTATAGTGACTGATGGAGATCAGAATCCATCACTGATCTCCAGAAAGCATGTGAAGGTAGAGGGTTTTTTTTCTTCAATTTGTAGATTTTGAGTCCTGTGGGCAATCCACTGGTTTTGAACCCCACATGTTATGCAGGTGTACCGGCACATACCACCAAGGAAAAAGATGATCCAGAATGTTTCCCATTGATGTTCACAATCCAGCTAGATCAGCTCCAAACCAGTCAAAAAAAAAAACACGTCATGGTGTTCAGGGTAAATGTATGCTAATGGAAAATGACCCCACTCTATGCTGAGAAGAACCAATAAGTGAGGTCCAAAATCTAGATTTAGATGAGGTCAGGGAATCTTCCCTCACAGAATACCCAGACCAATCTGTCCTCTTGCAGGGGATCCAATTTCCAATTGAGAAATTAGAATCTGTCCCTACCTGGACTCAGGAAGAAAATCCTGTCTTTAATGAAGTCCCTTTGAGGACTCTGAGGCAGAATTTCTGCCTGAAGGCAACTTAGAGACCAATCTAGATTTCGAGATTCCTTCTCCCCTTCTGAGAAAATCCTTCTTTTCCTTTTTGTCCTGATTGTTGTAAAAGGTTCATTCTATTTATTTTTTGAACTTTATTAAAATGTCAATTTTTTTGACATATTCTAGAATTCTTGATATATTTTCTTTTAAACTTACAATCTGAAGCATCGTGAATACGTGTTCTGTGGGACGGAAAACACAGAGTGAAAGGAGGCTGTACAAGAGATCCTACTGGATATAATGGGAACTGTTAAATGCACAGGGAGTGGCAATGAAGCCAGGCCATGCCAGCATGGGGTGATAAAGTGGCTACAAAAGGTCTAGGACATAGCAGATCAGATGTCCTAGAAAGTTAATCTGTCAATTGGTATAAATGCCACAATACTTATAGTGGTATGTGGGACACGCTTCCAACAGTGAGCTCCAATCTGTATACAACTTCATTGTGCTTTGGACAAATATGGAAGAAAAATTTGGCTCCAATAATATAAAAAGTCTACTTAGTTCTGAAAATATTTGACAAAATATATAATGTATATATATATATATATATATATATATATATATATATATATATATATATATATATATATACTGGAAAGTATAAACCATCATCAATAGAAGAAAGAAGGTTTACAGATGTGAACAAACACAAAATCAGGAAGAAAAAACTCCACAATTAAATCAGTTTTATGTAAATACGTTATATTCTTTATGTAATATACACTATTTTATATAATATATAAGATTGAATATGACTTTTCAAATTACAAAGCCATTAAACGTTTTAGTCTTCAGTATTTTTTTGCATAAAACATTAGTGTAAATATTATTGGGGAAAGAAGTGATATAATTTTATTATAGTTATATGAATATATATACGTGTGTTTCTAGATATAACACTGGTTATAAATAGATGAATTATTATATACATATATTTGTATATATCTGTCTATGAAGTGAATATAATGAAAGTGAGTATTATGAAATTGACTACAGTATGTATAAAAAAGTTGAGTCCATGAAACTCAGGCCTGTAATCCTAGTGATGTGAGAAGCTGGGTTCTGAGTTCTATTATTTCTTACCACAAGCCTTAGATTTTCCGAGAAGGCATGGGCCCTCCAGTGTAGCAAAGAGACACATATGCAGTGGCATCACACTCCGTGACCCCAGAGGAAAGTTAGTAGAAATCAGTACAAGCCTCTAATCTTATGACAGTCTACTCAGTACCTGTACGAAGATGGCCATCTGTAGAACATCAGATGGAGAGTTGGTATTCCCTCCAAAAGGTTCTAAAAAGAGCCTTCTGCACTATAGTCTCTGACTATATTCAATTAAAACTTATTTCCGTTCCCAAACTGCAAACACATAGAAATATGGCAAGGACTCAGAGAGATGGTCAAAGACATACAAATACATAAAATTATATACTCTGTTTCAGTAATTGAATGGCAAATCATCAAAGGCATGTCTTGAATTTTTCTTTTTCTTTTTTTTTTAAAGGAAATGGACACACACTCTGAGTTGATCAGGATCTGGTGATAGTTTGGTTGCTGAATTCTTGAATGGACTCCTGGGAAATTGTGTGGGGGTGGGTGTCCTCACACAGCTTAACAATACAATGGCTGTAATTTCTATGATGGCACAGCCAACTTTGCCATAGCAGGAAATAGGTATCAGGCACTGATTTGGCCCTGAAGTGGACTCAACAACACCAATAAGCACGAAGAATGAGAGGGAATGACTATTGGCCACCAAATTTCAGCGTGAAGAGCTCTCCTGACCAGAAGCTAGGATCAATTGAGTTGGAGAAGGCTGATCTCCATGTAATGCTCCTGAGCACTAAGGACTAGGCACAATTACAGGTGTTGGAGAAACAGAAGTGAATGTGCTCTCTCCTCACTAATTTCATGCTGAAAAGAAAACCAGAAATCTTTCTTTTTGATAGCAATCACCTTTATTTCTGAGTCCAGTGCTATACAATTGACATTTCATCTAAGAAAAGGAAAATATGGTACACAAAGAGCATTTTAAAAGCTAAATTACTGCATGCCACTCTGCATAGTAGGAGAGGCCATTCTGTAGGATCATTTTAAACTAAATGAAAAGGTAATAGCTGACCTGATATGGGATTTGGTGCAACTCTTAGCAGTATGATTCCACCTATTATATTTCAATAGGTGCATCATTTAAAACGATTTTTAAATTGCTTTCTATTCCTTTTATTGTCAAAAGAGCAAGAGAATCCAGAATAAAAATGTCTTTTTAAAACAACTTGAACACTTTTTTTCACAAGCAATTCCATAGCAATAGACCATATCAGAGAACATACTACGTATTTTTTTTAATATTCAACAAAATATACCGTTTATTTGATATATTCGATCACTTAAAGCCTTTTTATAATCCACATGATTAAATAATGGGTTTATTTTATTACTACAAAAAAATTCAATATTCTGAGGAGTTACCAAATTTTCTTTATAAATCCTTAGACCCTGGTTAGAACTTTAGTTTTTAGATAATTTTATTCATATATGTTTATTTTTTATTTTTTTATTATTATTTTATTTTATTTGTGAACATACTGTACAGAGGGGTTACAATTACATGGGCAGGATAATGCGTATATTTCTTACCAAGCATTGCAGCCTCCTCCTTTGTTTATCCTTCACATCCCTTCCCAGCCTCCCCCTTCCCCCCCAGGCTCAATCCTTCTCCCACCCCCCCCCACCCCAACCCACCCCCGCACAAACATTGTAAAGCTCGTTGTGGACATGACAACTTGTACTTCTCATTGTTGCAACAGGTCCACCTGTATCATTTTTTAATTTTTTAGTTTAATTTTATTTTATTTGAGAACATACTGTACAGAGGGGTTACAATTACATGGGCAGGATAATTCATGCATTTCTTACCAAGCATTGCAGCCTCCTCCTTTGTTTACCCTTCACCTCCCTTCCCAGCCTCCCCCTTCCCCCCCACCCAATCATACCCCCATCCCCCCCCACACACCGACATTGTAAAGCTGGATTTGACATGACATTTTGTACTTCTCATTGTTGCAACAGGTCCACCTGAATCCTTAAACGACTTGTTTGTCCCCATTTCCTTCACATGTTATACTGACATCAAATATAGTGAAAGCAGGGGTTCCACTGTGGGGGAGGGACATACAAAGCAACAAAGAAATAATCTTATAAATGCGTTAGAAACACATGCATGAAAGAAACGAAAACATTAAAATACATATTTAAGGGTTCATTTTCCTAACATCACATTATCTGACTTTTTCCGCTTGACTCATACCTATACTAGATATTGCAAATAAGGGAAACCATGGGGCCTATGTTTCTTTGGGCCTAGCTTACTTCGCTTAATATAATTTTTTCCAAGTCTTTCCATTTCCTAACAAATGGGGCAATGTCATTCTTTCTGATGGAGGCACAGAATTCCATTGTGTATATATACCACATTTTCTTGATCCATTCATCTACTGAGGGGCATCTGGGTTGGTTCCAGGTCTTAGCTATGGTGAATAATGCTGCAATAAACATAGATGTGCTGGTAGCTTTAGTGTGGTCTTGTTTGTAAACATTTGGGTAAATGCCCAAAAGTGGGATTGCTGGGTCACACGGGAGTTCTATGTGGAGTCTTTGAGGAACCTCCATACTGCTTTCCAAAGTGGCTGAACAAATTTACACTCCCACCAACAATGAAGTAAGGTTCCCTTCTTTCCACATCCCCTCCAGCATCTGTTGTTATTAGAGTTCTTGATTTTTGCCATTCTAACTGGTGTGAGGTGGTATCTCAATGTTTGTTTGATTTGCATTTCTTTTATGGCTAGGGACGTTGAGCATTTCTTCATGTGTCTATTGGCCATCCTTCTTTCTTCTTCACAGAAGTTTCTCTTTAAGTCTTTCGCCCACTTGTTTATTGGGCATTTGTTTCTTTGAGGATTTAAAACCAGAAATTTTAATGATAATTTCTATAAATCAGAGACATGAAATTGGTGATTTTTGGCAACAACTTCACATTGATGAGGGATGTTGATATGAGAGCCATCATCCAGGCAATTATCTAGGAGCAGGTACTCCAAGCAGAAAGAACAGTAAGTACATCCCCCATTGATGGGAATGGAACTGACTAGCCTCAGAAAAGGAAAACAGAACTGACATGCTTGCTTGTGAAATAAGAATGGAAAAGTTCAAAAAAGAAAAAGATCAGAAATGAAGATAAGAATAAATTTGATACATATTGGATGCTGTCGATTACAAGAAGAAAAGTTCTGATTTTAGTTTAAATTTGACCCACTGGAAACAAATTGCTAAAATAGTAGTCAGACACATCTGATTCAGTAAATAATACTTTTAAAGTGTGATTCTAGCTGGGCTCAGGTGGCTCACAACTGGAATACTAGTTACTTAGGAGGCTGATATTTGAGGATCAGGTTTAAAGCAAGCCCAAAGAGGGAATTTGGTAATATTGATCTCCAATTAACCACCAAAAATATGGACATGAATCTGTGTTTCAACTGGTAGAGCACTAGCCTTGAGGAAAACTTAAGGGACAGGACCCGGGCCCTAGGTCCAAATCCTAGGACTTCACAAAACAAGGAAGCCAACAAATAAAATTTGGTGCTGTCATTCATCACTTAGCATTCTAATTCAATATAATTGGTATGAGCCTTGGAAATTTTATCCTTAGCAAATGCTCTACCTGGATATGTTGCTTCATTTCCAGCTTTCAAACCCTGGCATCACCACTGTCTCCTCCCAGTTAGCATAGCAGTGTGCCACTGGAAATTTGAAGATATATTTTATTAATCATAAGAATTCGGATCATTTTCCAAATACATTAAATAAGTAGTAGCCACATTCCACTATTCTGAATATTTTAATCATCTTTTGATTTAATAAGCATTAAGGCTTAACAATTCTAGAGTGGTTATCAAATTAATTCAATAGTCATCATTCTTCCACCCAATCATATAACATATGTTTATAAAAGGAGAGACTATATGAAAGTGTGCACATGATAACTTCTCACTATAATACTCTCAAGAAGTAGGGTTTTACAAAACATCCTGATTGTTTTGCCAAAGGAAAGGATAAGAGATTTAAATAAATGACCTAACATCTCAGAAGGAAACTGCTATTGGCTTTACAACAATTTCATTTGCCTAGAACTGAGGAAATGAGTTTAAGAAATGCCAGAGGCAAAGGGTATTATTTAAATCACCTCGTCATGAGGTACAAGCAGCCTGTCTAGATCAACCTTCCAGGAAAAAAAGCAATGAACGGAAAACAATTAATGCTCTAAAACAAGCCAGTTGGTGGTGGTTTATGCTTGTTATCCTAGCTATTTCGAAGTCTAGGATGAAAGGATCTCAATTCAAAGCCTGGCCAGAAAGAAAACCTTCCTCTCTGCAACCAGCAGACAGAAGCATCATCTCTGTTCCTGAAGCCCAGTTGGAAGTCTTCTGCCCATAGACATCCAAACAAAAGACCACCCCAATCTGAAATATTATCAAATACATTCAAATAATATCTCCTGTTTGGGAGATAATATTTACAATTTTATCAAAACATTTCATGAGCTCCTGTTTTAAAAGGCAGTGTGAAAATGGAAATATGTACTTACTGACCAGAATGATGTTAATGGGGCTAGAGGCCCATTGGGTAACTTATCCATTCAACCATCTTTCCTCACAACTTGTCAGTCAGCCTGAACAGTGAGGTTTTTGAATGCAAGGAATGTGTGTGTACATGTATCTTGTGAAAGTAATAATCAAAAGCTAGGCACTGGAAGCTCAGGCCTGGAAAACTAGCTACTCAGAACCCTGAGCTATGAGAAACTCAGTTTAAGCCAACTGAACAAAAAGACTCTTACTACCAATTAAACAGTAATGAAGAAAGCTGAGCTATGTTTCAAATGGTAGAGTGCAAACCTAAGGGACAGAATCCAGGCCCTGAATTCAAGCCCCAGTAATGGCTCTCATATACCAAATACTCCTGACAACACCACAGTATCTGCTTATGTTAGCAAGGGATGTAGATGAATGGGATGATATCATCATTTACCTCACCTTTAGTCTCAAGCATTGTGTACAGCGTAGCTCAGTCTGTGAAAAGCCCTAGGTGACCCCTTTCCTCAAAATCAGTAGATACATCCTCGTTTTCCTTAGCACATTCACACACATCCACAAAAAAGGGCTATATTTTTTTAGGAATATATTTTTCTAACTAATTTTGAAATACATAACCATTCATACATGCTTCAGAATTATGTGCTATTGTTTAAGTTTCATAGGGAGCTCAATATATCCAGATTCTGGCTCATTCTTGTAATTTTAGCTGCTCAGGAGGGTGGGATCTGAGGATCACAGTTTGATGCCAACCCAAGCTAATAAATTCTCAATATTCTCATCTTCAATTAAGTAGCAAAAAGCCAGAAGTGGAGATGTGGTTCGAGAGGCACAGTGACAGCATTGAGTAAAACAATCTAAGCTAGAGCTCCAGACCTTCAGTTCAAGCCTGAGTCTAGCCAAAAGCCAAAAACCTCCAAAACACCAAATCAAAAATATGTCAAAATATTTTGTCACTGTTAAGGCAAAATCCATTGAGACAACATAGTTTCTGGTTTGTTGAAGATTTGGTGGGGAAACCCCAAATTTAACATGTGTTTAAGTTATGTAACGTACAAGCAACCAAATAAAGTTTCCCTGTAAAGAATCTTCCTTAGAATTCACTAAGACCCATGACACAGGGATTTTTTTCTATGCTTTTGGAAAATAGGTGTTTTTTTCAGTAAGGGAAATAATATAAAACTTAACTATGTGTTATAGGAGTCAATGGAAGCTCTAAGTGAAGTGAATGTACAACAAAAAGCATACAATATTACAAGTTTCTATGCCTCTGTTGAGACACTACAAACCTGAAATAGTGTGGTTTCTCAGAAAGAGAAGGGGGATGCTCAGCATAACTGATCATGAAAGAAATGCAAATCAAAACCAAAACCACATTTAGATTCCACTCACCCCAGTTAGAATGGCCATTATCAAGAGAACAAACAATAACTGATGTGGCGGTTGATGTGGCTAAATGGGAACACTACTACACTGATGGTAGGAATGTAAGCTGGTTCAACCACTCTGGAAGGCAGTATGGAGGTTCCTCAAAAGACTAAACATAGATCTCCCCTGAGATCTGAAGTAGGCCCTGAGAGGAAGCTTGAGCTGATACAGTTTCTTTCCAGGCTTTGCTTTTGCTTTAGGGATTTTAGAGAAAAAAAAAAACAACTTTAAAAATAGGTTTACTAGACCTTGGCTCCAACCAGCCCAGTTCTTGGAATGTAAAGAATGCCCCGATGTCCCCCCCCCCAACAATCTAACCCACCTTGATTGTTCTGTTACAGACTGACCAATAAAACAGATAGCTTGTAATTTGGCTTCTACTGGATATATCTCCACATATTTCACGTGCTTATGGTAAACTCCACTAAACTCCTCCTTTGTGTATGATTACTGTAAACTCTGCCTTTTGTGTGTGCTTCACCTTACCCAATGACTTTGTGAGTCATTTAAACCAAAAGTGATAGGCTGGTATAAACAGCCATTATGTGACAAACTGTAACCTCATTGATCACCTGTGTGAGGTCTAGTATGACTGTGCAAACTTTTGTGTTTGTGACAATCTCATTGGTCACCCTGCGTGACCAGGCTTGACTTCGTGAATTTTGCCATTAAAAACCAAAGTACATGGGCTGCTAGGGGGCGTATTATCAGCTCCCGAACCTGTGCTGGGGCCCTGACAAGTCAGTGTAGGAACCTTCTCAATAAAATTGCTTCCTGGTTAACAACTTTGTTGTGGTGGGCTCTGTCACTCTGGACGAGTAGGTGGGCTTGCCTGCCTGAGTGGGGTTCTTCCTACTAGAGATCCAACAATCCCAGTCCTCTGCATTTATCCAAACGATCTCAAACTAGGGCATAATAAGCTACCAGAACAACTATGTTCATTAGAGCATTGTTTACCATAGGTAAGCTACAGATCCAACCCAATTGCCTCTCAATAGATGAATGGATCAAGACAATGTGGTATATTTACACAATGGAATTTTATGCTTCTATCAGAAAGCATGACAGCGTCCCTTTTGTAAGAAAATGGAAAGACTTGGAAAAAATCATGTTAAGTGAAGCAAGCCAGGCCTAAAGAAACATGAACTCTATGATTTCCCTCATTTGCAATGGTTAGCATTAGCCTGTTACTCCTGAAAGTGGATCATAATAGATCAAGTTTATGAGCATATATATGACCATACAAAATGTTGCTAATTGAAATGAACGGCAAGACATAGAAACAGCAAGTCATCTTTTGTTTAGTTGTCAAGTTTGATATAACCAATATACTGCAGGTAGTTCTTACTTCTTACTTTATGTCATTTTTCTTTTCCTATTGGATTAATCCATGGCAATTCCTTTCTTTAATTTTGGTACCCTGCATCCTGTATATGCATTTATCTGATTGGAAGAAGGGAAGGGAAATAACAAAATGCTGAAAGAAGTTCAAAAGCTGACCGATTGCAACAAAGATATTCACAGGACACTATGGGAAATTAAATTTACAATGTAATGGTGGAGGGGTGAAGGGATGGGACAGAGGGAGAAAAAATCTGTAGTGGGTAACAATGTTCAATGAGAATTGTAATTTACTTATGTAAATGTAACCCCTCTGTACAGCAGCTTTGTAATAAAATCTATTTTTAGAAACATAAAAATTAAAAAAGTTTTATTTTCATAAAATTTCAAGCTGATGTAATAACCACATTACTTCTGAGTTCATGTCAAAGAGTTTTTGAGGACTTTCAAGAAGCTAGTAATAAGTACCTATAACCACAATTAAGTGATAATGACAAAAGTAGCTCTTTTAATTGTATTATATGAATAAAGGAAATTTCATTTCTATTTACTTAGAATTCATGTTTGTGATCTGCATTGTTCCCAAGTCAGATTAATGTCTTGTCCTTAGCTTTCTTTGGTATGTATAGCTTGGACATGTAATCTGAGGTATAAGAAGTATTCTTTGTTCCATTTGGAGGCCTATAATAGAGACACTTCTCCCTGACCAAGAAGTTAGGCTGGAGGAGGCTAAAAACTCGCTGTGGTTTCTCTCACACAGCTCACTGAGGAACCTAGGAGTTTGAGAAAGTGACTGTTAATTAAGTGCCTCTTACTAATAAGAATTATTTGTAGAATTTGAAAACATATTTGGGTAATAACTAGACTAGAAAAAAATGTTGTTTGCTATTTTTTATCACTACATTTCTTTTTGTCTAAGTATAAGAGCCAGACTTACCCTAAGGGCCTAGAATAAGCAAAATGGCTTATAGAGCTCTTTCCACAGAATATGACAACAGCAGAAGAAAAACAGGTCCACAACTGGTAGAAGGAAGAAAGAGTTTGATTTCTCCTTAAATCTTAGGATCGAATGCTAAATGAGGAGCCATCTGGACTGATAACAGATTAAGGATTTAACATTTCCTGTGCTGCTCCATCATAGGAAGCAGTCAACAATCTCTCATCACACTGTAGGTGCCACACCTGAATGACCTTGACTGTGTCCTGAGAACGTCCAGCAGGGCTCTGTCACGGTCACTGAAGTGTCAGGATTGCACTCTAAGAGGACCTACAGGAAGGTGGTAACAAGGCCTGAGTCAGGGTTTTGTCAGATCTAGATGATTTGTAACAGGCTCTACTGTCTTCTGGTTAAGAATGTGGATATATCATCGGGATCCTGCATGCAAATTTATCACAAGTGTTAGCTTGCACCATTTCCTTATGAAAGCCAACAAAGGATCAATAATGCCCTCTGGACATAGTCTCATCAATATTTAGTAGATAAAAAGGTATAAAATCAAGTTCATCATGAGGAAAAAACACAGATGAAAACCAAATTGCAGATGCATTTACAAAAGTATTTTCCTGTACATATCTAATGTGACAAAATATTAAAATTTAATGAAGTTGGCAAAGTTAAATGCAGTTCGTTTTTACTATCGGTTTAACTGTCTTTTACATTTCAACTACTTAACAAAAAGAAAGTAGGCATAACACCACCAGTGGATCACACCTGTAACTCTCGCTATTTAGAAATCTGAGATCTGAGGAAAGTGAATTGCAGCTAGACTAGGTAGGAAAAAAAACCTGTGAAACCTTGATCTCCAATTTACTATTCAATATGAAGAAGTGGAAATTTGGTTCAAGTCGTAGACTTACCTTTGAGTAAAAAAGCTAAAGGTCAGTTCCCTGAGTTCAAGCCCCAGTATTCACACACACACACACACACACACACACACACACACACACACACACACACACACACACACACACACACACACACAAACCCTATCTCAAAAATAACCAGTGACCAGTAAACAGAATCAAGATGGTATTTTTCTTTATTTTCTTTCATTTTTGACATTTTTTTTAAAAATTTACCTCTCTTTGAGAAGTTAAAGGCATCATAGAAAAGGAGGGACAAAGGATGAACATGTGCAAAAGTGGTATTCAATTGGTACTATGTTGAAAATGACCTATGCAACTTGTTTGTGGGGAAGGACGGGAAAACTGGAAGAGATGAAAGGAAAGGGAAACATTGTCCAAAAAGAAATGCACACAGGAAATTAAAGCTGTGGCTCAATTTGATTGCCATTCTTCAGCAAAAGAGCTCAGAGACAGTGTTCAGGTCTTGGGTTCCAGCCTCAGTATTGACTAAAACAAAAACAAAAAGAAAAGAAATGTAACCATTACCAAACGAATCTAACTAAACCCTATACAGCTCAATAAAAATAATAAAAATAAAAAAATAATAATAATAGAATGAGGAGGAGGAGAAGGAAGAAGAAGGAGGAGGAGGAGGAGGAGGAGGAGGAGGAGGAGGAGGAGGAGGAGGAGGAGGAGGAGGAGGAGGAGGAGGAGGAGGAGGAGGAGGAGGAGGAAGAGATGAAGAAGAAGGAGAAGACAGTTAATATAACCAAACTTGTGAGAGAGAAAAATTGAGGAGCAAAGGAATGGGTGACCTTTCCAAAAAGATATATATCCATACCTGACATATGACTGTAACGTCTGTGTAACTGGCCTTTATAATAATAATACAAAAAAAAGAAATATATTGCTGGAGGCATAACTCAAATGGAAGATCAGATTAATATGTATGTGATACCAAGGTCAATCCCCAGTATCAATTTCCCGTTCAAAAATGGCTCTTCTCATCATTTGTGCTGTCCGTAGCTTATGAAAAGGGGTGCAAACAGTTAAAGACAGAGAAAAGTAATCTGTCAGACACAGAACTGTACTTGCAAAGATCAGTACATGCTAGAACACATGTTGACTAGATTATATGATAACTCCATGTTTTCTGAAATTATCAGAACTAGTTGGGCTTGAATACAGGATCCACTGTATAGTAGCTAGGGAGTCAAAATTAACTAAACTCTCTGGATCTCAAGTTCTTCTCAGGTAAAGTGAGCATAACAATACTTATCTCACGGGATTATGAGATCTGGATGTCATTAAACATGGAGCTGGTCTTATCTTAAGTGTGTGTGCAACACTCAAAAACTTCTAGAAGGTGTATAAACTGGCATGATATTTACTATATTACTTAACAGTAATACAACATGCCTCTAATCCTACTTACAAAAGAGGTTGAAAAAAGAAGATCAAGTTTCTAAGCCTGGACAGGAAGCTGGATCAGACTCATCTCCAATGACCTCTAAAGAAGCTTGAGGTGGAGTTTGGTTCAAGTGGTAGAGTGCTAGACTGGAGCATAAGCCTCAAGAACAGTGCCCAGGCCCTGAGTTCAAGCCCTAGAACCTGCACAAGCACACACACACACACACACACACACACACACACACACACACACACACACACACACACACACAACACACACACACACACACACAATTTTGTATATTCCTATCACCCCACTTTACATACTTTCCTTCTTCCAAGCTCACCAGTTGTTGTTGTTTTTTGTTTGTTTTAAAAGGGACTTGTTGTGTAACTCAGGCTGCTCTTAAACTAACAATCCTCCTGGATGTTGGGATTACAGGCATGCCTACTATAATTTGCTTCACTCAATAACTCTATTTATAACATTTTCGCAAGAAATTCATTCATGCTCATGAAGATATATGGGTTAAAGCTGTTCACTGTAATATTCTACTGTGCAAAATATAATGGTAATGCCAGCTAATACTCAGGAACCTGACACAGGAAAATAAGAAGGCGAGGAAAGCCTGTTCTACACTGCAGAACCTGGTCTCCAAAGGAAAGAAATTCTATAAATATTAGTCTACTATGAAACAAACAATATGTAAAATTTATATAATGGAACAAATAGATCATTGTTAATGAAAATAAAATCTTGGCAGATAACTGCTTCCATTAATAATATTAAGTCACTGTCTTGGAATTGGGGCCAGTATTTCTGCCATTGATGGGATTTGAGCTCACTGTCCAGGTAACTCTTTTACACGATTGGTGAAGGGGAAGTTCACAGTCCTTGAAAAAAAGAAATTCAAGCTAGAGTTCCCAGGGCCTGCATTAAGGCTCTGCAATGTGAAATATAATTCTATACATGTGTAATATATGATATGTATGTACATTTGCATGTTTATTATGTATATTATTATTGATTTTTTATTTAATTTATTCATTTGATGGTTTATTGTATTTAGTATTATTATACATATAATATTTATTATGTTTTGTACAACTATTATAAAATTATACACAATAAATTAGGTCATTGACTAGTTTTTCATTAATACTTTATTAAGTGTTGAAACATAATACATAATTAAATGGAGGCATTTGTCACAGACATCACATGTTTAGAGCCAGTCCCCAGGATGAGCTTTGTCATTTATCTTTGGACAATTTCCTATAGGGATTTCTTTAGATGATTTACACTCAGAAGCCTTTTCTTGAGGATAGGCAAGTTATGGTATAAAATTTTAAGAGTGGGGCTGGGAATGTGGCTTAGTGGTAGAGAGCTTGGTCACCATGCATGGATGCCAGGGTTTGAATCCTCAGTGCCACAAACTCAGAAAAATTCAGGAGCTCTGGAGTGGCTCAAGTGGAAGAGCAATAGCCTTGAGAAAAAAGAAGCTCAGATACAGTAACCAGGTCCTAAGATCAAGCCCCAGGACTGGCAAAAACAATAGGCCAGGTGTCGGTGGATCACAACTGGAACCCTAGCTTCTCAGGAGGTTGTGATCTGAAGATATAACTGTAATGACATGGATGGCAACCTATTCCCGTGTCCATGGAGTTGCCTATGCCTTCTCCATCCTAGCTGAGACCTAGGATTTTCACAGGACACTAAAGCAGGTGAATTGATGAGCTTCTCATATCAGGATTCATGTTTCGGTACTGTTGGGATTTGAACTCAGAACCCAGCAGGCCAATTGGTGAAAGGGTCATGGTGATGACACTATCCTGTGAGCAAATGAGGCACTAGTCCATTCCCAGGACCTGACATCGAGCCCCAGGGAGGGCCACGATAAGCATAGAGTCATCCTTGAAACATAGGATATATATTGACCTACATGTATGGACAGTATCTTGCGTTCAGTGCAATCCTTCTCCTTATTTTGTGTCTAATTCATGGAGGTAATGTGTATTTTACTGAATATGGTGACAGGTATAACTGTGCTGACATGGATGAGGACCTATTCCCATGGTTATAGGGTTGTGTATGACTCATTCTGAAGACCACACTTCAAAGACAGCCTAAGCAAGGAAAGACTGTTAGACTCTTATTTCCAATGAACAACCAAAAGACCCCATGTGGTGCTGTGACTCAAGTGGTAGACTGTTCGTCTTGAACTGAAGGGCTCAGAGACAACGCCCAGGATTCATTTTGAGACACACAAGTGGAAAAAGAGTGACAGATAATCAAAGTACTTTTCCTATTTGCTAATTATGAGAATATTTTCTGGAATTAGACCTATAATTCTTGCTTCATCTTTTTGCACAAAGCTGAGACTCTAGCATTTGAGCCCCATCTCCACTTCTGGATTTTGGCTTCTTAATTGGAGAAATATCTCAGATTTTTTCTGCATGGGCTGCTTTTTTCACATAGGCTCCCATTTACATACATGTGTGGAATGCACCATGCTTTCAGTGTGTGTCTTAGTCAGAGATGCATTTTATATTTTATTGAGTATGATACCAGATATTTTCTCATGGAAAACACACACACACACACACACACACATCTACATTCTCCTAGACTCCCCTTTTGAACAGTATTCAATGCTATTAATTTAATGCATGTTTTCTCCAAATTATAATGGTAAGGATTAAACTACATTTGTATTTATGATAACATATTTTTTGTACATTTTGTTTTGCAATTTTGCGTACTTATATGAGAGAACAGTGTTTTACGAAGACTAAACAGAAATCAATGTGTCAGTAAATGGGTAGGTGACAGGTAAAGTGAAAGATGCAGAAAATACCAGTTGAAATTTTATTTCTCAAAATGTAAATATGTATGCATATGTATGAATTTAAAATTTCTGATATATGAATTGCGTGAGCATCTTCAGAACACAAAAACGGAAAGGTAGGAATGGCATGAGGAGGCTGAGAACACTCAAAGAGAACTACAGGAATTGTGTGAACGTGAGGAAGCTAACCAAAGAGTAATACAGGAATTGAGAGACCAGGATGAGAATACACAAACATCACTTAAGGCATTCATGGAATCCATTAAAAAAGAGCTTAAGAAAGTCAGGGAGACCACAAAGGGAATGCTGAATGTAACACAACAGAAGGAATGGGTGTCCAAGGAAACCATAACCAATCAACTAAGTGATTTGAGAATAAACACTGAATACCAAATTAAGGAAGTAAAGAAGATCATACAAGATCAAAAACAAAGTTTCAACAAAGAATTTGAAGTCATCAAAGCTGGCCAATTAGAAGGAAAAGAAATAAAAAACAAGTAGAAAGACTTGACAGTAGGTTAGACCATGCAGAAGATCAAATCTCGGGGATTGAAGACAGACTAGACATTATAGAGAAAGAACATACAATCATCCAAGACAAATTCAAGAACTATAATAAATCTATTCAGCACTTGGAAGACAACATCGGAAGGCCTAATCTGAGGATAATGGGTGTAGAGGATCACCTAGAAACAGAAGATAATGGTTGGGAAATTTGTTTAACAGGATCCTAGCAGAAAACTTCCCAAACATGCAAAAAAAATAGGCCTATTCAAATACAAGAAGCTTTTAGAACGCAAAATAGCCCAGACCAGAATAGGAGATCCCACTGTCACAATTTAATCCAAACAGGATCATTTCAGACAAAGGGAAAGATCCTTAAAGCTGTCAAAGAGAAAAGACCAATCACCTATAAAGGGAAAATTATCAGAATCGCCTCAGATTTCTCAGCAAAGACAACCAAAGCAAGAAGAGCCAAGAATGATGTATGCCATCCTCTAAAGACAAACAACTATCAACCAAGAATACTGTACCCAGCTAAACTCTCCTTCATAAGTGAAGGCCAAATAAAAAACTTCCATAGCAAAGAAAAATTGAAACAATACATCTCCACCAAACCAGCCCTACAAAACATTCTTAAAGATGTCCTACATATAGAAAACCAACAAGACCACAATAAAGGCCAAGAAACCGCACCCAAACTGAGAATCCAAGAATCATAGGGAGAAACCAGTAGCTGCAGCCCCCAAGATTGTGGATAAAATGGCAGGAACTCCCAAATATCTCTCAGTCCTCTCTCTCAACATTATCGGACTTAACTCTCCAATTAAGAGACATAGACTGTCTACTTGGATTAAAAGCAAGATCCTTCTATCGGGCTGCCTTCAAGAGTCACATCTTGCCCCCAAAGCCAAACACATATTCAATGTGAAAAGATGGAACAAAATCTATCAAACAAAAGGCCCCCATAAACAGGCAGGAGTTGCAATCCTAATATCAGATAAAATAGACTTCAAATTAAAATTGGTGAGAAGAGATAAAGAAGGTGGCTACATACTAATTAAGGAATCTCTCCTTCAGGAGGATATTACAATTCTAAATATCTATTTGCCCAACAACGGATCACCCAAATTTATCCAAGAAACAGTACTTTCCCTCAAATCCCACATAGATCCAAAGGCATTAAATGTTGGGGATTTTAACACACCGCTTTCCCACTAGGTAGATCAACAGGGTAAAAATTAAACAGAGAAATCGCTAATCTAAACAACTGCATAAATCAACTAGATGTAACAGACATCTACCGAATATTTCACCCAGCAGCATCAAAATACATGTTTTTCTCAGCAGCACATGCAACGTTTTCTAAAATAGACCATATTATAGGCCACAAAGCAAACTGGCCCAAATTCAGAAATATTAAAGTAATACCTTTCATTCTCTCAGACAACAAGCGAATAAAATTAGAACTCAACACCAAAAGCCAACAAAGAATGTCCTGTAACAAATGGAGGCTGAACAACACACTGCTGAGTCATGAGTCATGGAAGAGTTTAGAAGAGATTAAAAAGGAAATTAAAGTATTCATGATATTCAAGAACAATGAGCACACAAATTACCAGCTCCTCAGGGACAGAGCAAAGGCAGTACTTAGGAGCAAGTTTATAGCTATGAGTTACTACATCAAAAATTGGAGATATATGAAACCAAAATTTAATGAGACATCTGAACCTCCATGAAAAACAGCAGCAAGATAAACCCCAACGAAGTAGATGGAAATAAAAAATTAAAAGTGAATCAGAAGTAAATGAATTCGAATAAAAAAAAACTATACAAAGAATCATCAAAACAAAGAGTAGGTTCTTCGAAAAAATTAACAAAATTGACAGACCCTTAACAAGCCTTATCAGAAAAAGAAGAGTACACACACAAATAAATAAACTCAGAGATGAGAATGGAAACATAACCACAGAAACAACCAAGATTCAGAACATTATAAGGGAATACTTCTCAAAACTTTATGCTAATAGGTTTGAGAACTTGGCAGAAATGGACGTTTTCCTAGCAAATATTGACATGCCAAAACTAAACCAAGATTGGTTAAACCATCTTAAAAGGCCCATATCAAGCATTGAAATAGAAACAGCAATAAGAGACGTCCCAGGACCAGAAAAGTCCAGGACCACATGGTTTTACAGTGGAATTCTACAAGTCCTTCAAAGCGAGCTCACAACAAAGCGAGCTACTCCAACTCTTCAATGAAAGAGAAAATTCACTACCGAACACATTCTATGAAGCCATCATAACCCACATCCCAAAACCGGGCAGGGACTCTTCAAAGAAAATGAATTATAGACGCATTTCTTTGATGAACATTGATGCAAAACTTCCCAACAAAATTTTTGCCAAACGATTTCAACAATTCATCCAAAAAATCATACCCCACGATCAAACAGGATTCATTTCAGGGAGTCAAAGCTGGCACAATATACGCAAATCAATTAATAAAATTCATCACATCTACAGGAGCAAAGATAAGAACCACATGGTTATCTCAATTGGTGCAGAAAAAGCATTTTACAATTTCCAACACACCTTTATTATGAAGGTTCTGTTAAAAATAGGAATCCATGGGACATTCCTCAAAACAATAAAGGCTGTATATGACAAAACTACAGCCAGCATTATACTTAATGGTGAAAAACTAAAACCATTTCCTCTTAACTTAGGAACAAGTCAAGGATGTCCACTCTCTCCACTTCTCTTCAACCAAGTATTACAATGCCTAGCTACAGCAATAAGACAAGATGCAAACATAAAGGCGATCCAAAGAGGGCAAGAGAAGTAAAACTCTCCCTATTTACAGATGACATTATCATGTATTTAAAGAATCCCACAGACACCACTCCCATTTACACAAGCTGATTCAAAACTTTGGCAAATTAGCAAGGTATAAAATTTAACCTCAATTATCAATGGCTTTTCTGTATACCAACAATAAGAAAAGTGTAGCTGAAATTAGGAAAGCAACTCCATTCGTAATAGCCCCACAAAAAATAAAATACCTAGGAATTAACTTAAACAGAGAAGTGAAGGACCTCTATGATGAAAACTTTAAAAACTTGAAAAAGGAAATCAAAACAGGACTTAGAAAGTGGAAAAAAAAAACTCCCATGCACCTGGATTGGAAACATAAACATCGTGAAAATGGCATACTTCCCAAGGATATCTACAAATTCAGTATGATACCTATCAAAATTCCAATCTTATTCTTTAAGGAAATAGAAGAGGGAATCCAAAAATAGCAAAAACGATCCTCAACAGAAAGAACATTGCTGGAGGAATATCAATACCAAATTTCAAACTCTACTATAAAGCCATAATAATCAAAACAGCTTGATACTGGCACAACAGATATCAGGAACAATGGAGTAGAATTGAAAACCCAGAAATGAACCTACAGACTTATTGCCATCTAATCTTCCATAAGGGAGCTAAAAAATTAGAATGGAAGTAAGACAGCCTCTTCAGTACATGGTGCTGACAAAATTGGTTAACTACTCGCAGAAAATTAAACTAGATCCTTATATATCACCCTACACCAGAATCAACTCCAAATGTATCTAAGACCTCAGAGTCAAAGCCGGCACTCTGAAAACAATACAGGATGGGATAGGAGAAAACCTAGATCTCCTTGGCACAGGCTGAAATTTTCTTAATAGAGACCCAGAAACACAACAAATAAAGAAAGCCTGGACAAATGGGATTGCATGAAGTTGCAGAGCTTCTGCATGGCAAAGGACATAGCTAGCAAGATCAATAGAAAGCCCACGGTTTGGGAGAAGATTTTCACTAGCCATAAGCGGATAAGGGTCTCATATCTAAAATATACCTGGAACTCAAAAATTAATTCCCCCAACAACAAATCCTCAAAGAAACAACTGCCCAATAAATAAGTGGGCTAAAGACTTAAAGACAGACTTCTCTGAAGAAGAAAGAAGGATGGCCAATAGACACATGAAGAAAGGCTCAACCTCCCTAGCCATAAAAGAAATTCAAATCAAAGCAACATTGAGATACCACCTCACCCCATTTAGAATGGCTAAAATCAGAACTCTAATAACAAGAGACCCTGGAGTAGATGAGTAGAGAAGGGAAGTTTACTGCATTGTTGGTGGGAGTGTAAAGTTGTTTAACCACTTTCGAAAGCATTATGGAGGTTCCTCAAAAGGCTCCACATAGAGCTCCCCTATGACCCAGCAATCCCACTTTTGGGCATTTAACCAAATGTTTACAAACATGACCACACTAAATCTACCAGCACGACTATGTTTATTGCAGCATTATTTACTATAGCTAAGATATGGAAGCAACCCAGATGCCCCTCAGTAGATGAATGGATCTAGAAAATGTGGTATATATACACAATGGAATTCTATGCCTCCACCAGAAAGAATGACATTTCCCCATTTGTTGGAAATGGAAAGGCTTGGAAAAAATTATATTGATTGAAGTAAACCAGGCCTAAAGAAATATGGGTCACATGGTTTCCCTTATTTGCAATATCTATTATATGTCTGAGTCAAGCAGAAAAGGTCAGATAAGTTGATGTTAGGGAAATGAACCCTAAGATATGTATTCAATTGTTTTTTTTCTTTCATGCAATTGTTTCTAACATATTTATAAGATTATTTTTTCTCGCTTTGTATGTCCCTTCCCCACAGTATAACCTTGCTTTCACTGTATTTGATGTTGGTATAATTTGTAAAGGGGAAGGGAAAAAACAAATCATTTAAAGATGGATACAGTTGAACCCATTGCAACAATGAGATGTACAAATCGTTATGTCGATAGCGAACTTTACAACTTTGGTGCGGGGGAGGTGGGAGGATTTTCTGGGGAGGAGGGGGAAGATGGGAAGGAATGGGAAGGGGAAACAAACGAGGAGGCTACAATGCTTGATTATAAATGTACTCATTACCTTGCCCATATAATTGTAATCCCTCTGTACAGTATTTTCACAATAAAAAAAAAGAAAGAAAACTTTGTTTGGAGACAGCTTGACTTTGAACAATCCAACATAAGCATGATGGATTTATCTTGTTTTTCAATGTACTTACCAAAATAATAGAGAGCACCACCGAAAGGCTAGAAAACATATAAGCCAAAGCAGTAAACATTTGTCTATAAAATAAATGTGAGGGACTGACTCTTTCAAAGTCAAGCTCGCAAAGTGTGAAAGTGTATTTGCTTTAGTGTGAACAATAAAACATAGGAATCTGTTAATGTTTTACATATCTTGCCTTGGACTTCTCATGTTGGAGAAGAGGAAAGGTTTGAAAATGTTCAAGACTTTCAGGGGGACCTGTTGCAACAATGAGAAGTACAAAATGTCATGTCAAAACCAGCTTTACAATTTCGGTGTGGGGGGGGAGGGGGGTATATTTGGGTGGGGGGAGGGGGGTAAAATTGGGTGGGGGGAGGGGGGAGGCGGGGAAGGGAAGTGAAGGGTAAACAAAGGAGGAGGCTGCAATGCTTGGTAAGAAATGTATGCATTATCCTGCCCATGTAATTGTAACCCCTCTGTACAGTATGTTCTCAAATAAAATAAAATACAATTTAAAAAAAAAAAAAAAAAAAAAAAGAAAATGTTCAAGACTGACTATTCACCAAGATCATTCTTATTTGTCAGCTATAGCCATGGAAGTAGCCTTGGTTACTCTTAGTATCATGCTTGTTTACATTTAGTAGCATTATTTGTTGCTGGGTTATAAGCTGCAAAACCTTGAGTATTAAAAAATCATTTCCTGAGAGGAATGTTGCTGTGTAAACTAAAATATCAAAGACTTACAATAGTGGAAACTATTTTCTAGGTATATCTCAATCTGAAGGTGTAGATTTTGTTTCCCATTGTATCAGGAGATCCATTTTTGTTATCTTCTTTTTCACCATCTAGTGATCCTATAACATCCTATACCATCCTGGGATAGCTATATCTTTATTGGATTCTCTAATTTCTGTTGGAATGTTAGGAAGGATGACAAATTGAGTTTCTGTTTCTGTTTTACCTTATTTTTGTTTTATTACTTTTGGAAATGTACCTCAAAATGACATAAATTATTTTTATAATATTAGGAGACAGATTTCATTTCCATTTTCTTACCTTAACCATCTACATAACTTTGGTACTTAGTGATCTCTATATGTGAAAATAAAGATAGGGAACTTCTTATTTAGATATTATTTAGAATTTCCAGACTTTATTAATGCAAGGCCCTTAGTAGTATGTACATCATACATTTGTACAACAGCAGTGGCAACTTTTCTTATTCTCAGAAACAAGGACATGAGTTGTCCCTGTATTTGCATCAGGAAAAGGCTGTAGTTCAATTAGTTTACTAAACTAAATGTGCTGTAACAAATTTCTACAAGTTAAGTGGATGTTACCATCTGTATTTATAATTTTACAGTTCTAAAGGACAGAAATCTAAAAGAAGTCTCACTAGATTAAAATCGAGCCTCCCACAGAGCTGAAATACCTTTCAGATGATTTTAGTGGAAAAGGCGCTTCTCCTTTCCAGAAAATTCAGAATCTGAGTTGTTGTCTTTTCCTTTATCTTCTAATGTCGCTTCTATACATCTTTGTGCTGGTTCTTACATTATCATGTCCCTTTCCAAATACAAGTGGGACTTTTAATTACCTATTTGAGTATACTTCTCCCATCTGATAATTATTCAAATATGCATTCCTTGGGTGATGAAAGGTGATTATTTTACATATATATAGGTATATGTATATATATATATATATATATATATATATAAACTGTAAATCTACATTTGAGGCATTAGATATTTGGGAATGATAGATATATTGGGAAGGTATTTTGCTGTTTAGCATTCTTCCTACTATAACCTGTTATCCTGTCATTAAATTTGAACAACATATAAGCTATTTGCCTTAAAATCATCTATTTTTCATTATATTTAGATTCTGATAAAAATTTAGCCTCTCAACTCACACAATGTTAATGCAGTCTTATTTCATGCCTGCCAAAAGCAAACAACAAATTACTAATTATTTAAAATTATTTTTAAAAAAATTAAAAACTACTATTTATTTAAATAAAACTATTTTAAAAAATTAGCCAAGACCAAGGAATTAGAGAACATTTTGGTACTGAGACAAAATAAAATCTCAAAGAAACCTGGAGTAATTATTTCAATACTACATTTTGTTCTGCTAGGAGAAGAAACCATTTTATTGACAATACTTTATACTTTCTTACCTAGTATCTTTATTTTCCAGAAATGGAATTTGTTAATGTATGTGACTATCCACCAGAATAAATGACTTCATATATCTGCATCTTCTGCACATAGCATAGTCAATTAGATGTAAATGAGAGTTCATCAGTAGCACTTTTTAAAAATGCAGAAAATGTGGACAAGGAGCCAATATACATATTATTCCACCATCACCTTCCACATCCTCCTTCTTCCTTCCTAGGAAACATACCCAATCAGTAAAACGGCTTAGATATTTGGCTCTTCAGCTTGTAAGTGGAAGCAGAATATTATGGGTGTATGAGATGACTGTTAATGATGTTTTATGTAGCAATTTCACATGTAACAACCCTTTCAGTCCTGCAGGTTTTAACACTATATTTCCTTAGTGATGTGATAGGAATGTCAGGCTTCCTGGACTTAGTATTGTGTTCCACTTCTTTCTACCACTTGGCCTGAATTATAATACATGTTAACATATGAAAAGTAATGCCATATTAAGAAACTCACTTAGGGCTCTAGGAATGTGGCTTCATGGTACAGTTTTATATGAGTAAATAAACCACTCGAACAACTCAGGGACAGAGTTTCCTTCAAGCCTTAGATTACTTTTTGTACAGTAAAAAGTACAGCACAAATTAACTGGAACTTTGTCATTTCCCTATGTTCAATTCCTCTCTTGGGATCAGTTTCCACTTGCAATAACAGTTCCTTCTACTTAACTTCCTGTAATAATCTATGGTGCTGCTTGTGGCAAAATGAATATTTTCTGGCTTCATTGAAATAGCACAAAGACATCTTTGGACATGAGGTAACACGACTTTCAGAGACAACTTAGAAAATACAAAATATGGAATTTAAATGGTATACAAAAATATAATCCATATACATATGGCATATAAGATGATGTTACGTGAAATGAACCCCAAGATAGTTACACAACATGCATTTTTTTCTTTCTTGCTATTGTTTTAATGTATCTAAAATGTACTATGTGATTTTTTTCTCTTCTATGTTCTTCTCCCACGACATAATTCCTATTTTCACTGGATTTGATGTCAGTGCCCTGCATCTTGTATATACATTTATCTAATGTGGGGAGGGGAAGGGAAAAAAACAAAATGCCGAAACAAGGATACAGTATGACCCTTTGTAACAATGATATAAACAAGACACTATGTAGAAAACGAACTTAAAGAGGACGTTAACAATGCTAGATAGGAAATGTTCTCATTTCTTTACTTATGTAACTCTAACCCCTCTGTACACTATTTTTATAATAAAAATATGAAAAAAACATTATCCAGGAGCATTTTAAGTTCAAATTTCGTAAGTACTCCATAAATTAAGGCCAATTTCTAGTGGGAATATGTTTCTCAGAAAAGTTTTTTGTTGTTGTTGTTGTTTGGTCGTTTTTTTAGTTTTGTTTTTTGTGACTGTGTGTTGTGCATTATTTCCCAAGTGCACATAAGTTAACAGTAGAAGAAACAATAGGAATAATAGGAGAAAGAATAGATCTGTGTTTAAATATGATGGTTCAATATACTATAGAAGACAACTTCGAAATAATAAAGCCAAGGCCAGTATGTAGAACTATGGGAGTGATATAGAGAAAGCACTACTACTTCGTGAAACATGAAAGATGAGGCCATTTTCTTTCATCTTTTAACTCTAAATCATGTTAGCTAATCAATTAAATTTGTAAAACGTAGAATGGAAGAATAATTCTGGTTCCAAAGCAAGTTAGAGATCATGGACTTAACTGGAAAAATAAGCCATTTCTTTTTCTTTGTTTATTCTTTCTGTTTTATTTTTATGTTCATGGGGGGTCTTCAATTCTGGGCCTGCGCGATGTCTTTCCGCTCTTCAGCTCAAGGCTAGTGCTCTACCACTTGAGCCACAGCACCACTTCCAGTTTTCTGGTGGTTAATTGGAGATAAATGCCACAGAATCTTGCCTACTCATGCTGGATTTGAACTGCAATCCTCAGATCACAGCCTCCTGACTAGCTAGGATTATAGGCATGAGACAACGGCACATAGCTTAAGCTCACATTTCTAACAGTATATACTCATGATATGTAGTGTGTATGTTCACCTATCTTTATATAAATTCTTGAGTTAACAATCTGGGATAGAGCTTCGACTTAACACTCACGACAATATTTCTGGTTTTAAAGTGGATACTGCTGGAAAAAATAAAACCTAAGGAGGTAAAGGAGTCTGGGAAGTTCAGTTTGCAACCAGCCTGGGCAGAACAGTGTTTGAGACACTATCTATAATTAACCAGCCAAAATTGCTTTGGAAGAATGGCTCAAGAGATGGAATATCAGTCGTGATCAAGATTGCTGAATAAGAGCTTGAGGCTTTTGCATACATACATACAAACATACACATACACACAGAGACACTTATATGTGCACACACAAATACGCAAATGAAACAATTCTCAGAATATGTAGAAAAGTTAGAAAGCAATAGAAAATATGTCCTGAATAAGACTATATTAAATGACATTTTCTAATATTAAAAAGTCGTCAAGTGAACATTCTTCAAAAGTGTTTGAGACTATTACATAGGTAGGGAACAGAGATAGTAAGAGAGTTAAGTAATCATGATTATATGGATCAGATCCATGGAGGAATGAATCAGAGACCCCTGCAGGCGCATCTGAAAATGTTCATATCGTGTGTCAAATGTTAGAACATCTTTAAAAATTGTACATATACAGTCTGAGCAATCAGCCTAGTGGATAAGATCATTGGAGAATTTCAGAATTGCTAGTCTATTCCTAGATTAAATAAACCAACAAATGGCAGGGCAATGTGATAAAAGCCTGGAATTCTAGCATTTAGACTAAGACAGGAGGTTAGAAAATGGAATTACATAGTGATACCTTCCCTGGACCAGGTAGTATAATTTTGTCTCAATGAAACATACCAAACAATAATAAAGACATATAAAGTTGGATATTTGGGCTGATTTTGTCATTATGTTTTTTTTTTTAATTTAATTTAATTTATTTTTTGAACATACTGTACAGAGGGTTTACAATAACATGGGCAGGATAATGCGTACATTTCTTATCAAGCATTGCAGCCTCCTCCTTTGTTTACCCTTCACATCCCTTCAATACCACCCCTTAACCCCCCCCACCCAATTCTGCTCCTTCCCCCTCCCCCCGACGAGCTTTACAACCTTGGTACAATGTCATTATGTTTTGAGAAGTCAAGTTTCCTATTGAAATGCAAGTCACCAGTCTTGTGTTAGAACACGATTTTAAGGCAAGGATCAACCAAAGTCCTATAGTTGCTTCAGATACAATCTAATTCAACAGATACAATCTGTTCAATATCAAACATCTATGGATTAATTGGATAAGAAGAGCAAAGAAGAATTTGGCAAACCAGAAATTATTAAGTTTAGGCAAAAATAGGAAAAATAGGAGTAGAGGGATTTGGGGAGGTAAAGGAAGAGTGAATTTAAACAAGTCCTAATCTCAGAGAAGCAAATGGATTGGACAGAATGATAAGAGAGAGATTTTTAAAAAAACATGGAAAAAGGAAAAACAAAAATTTAAATTTAAAAAGTAAAACCCATAAAAATTATGTAAGTGTAAAGCTGATATTGACAGAAGAAAAGAATAGGATGAGAGAAGGGGAGGGATAGAAAGGCGACTTGAAAAACAAAAAAAAAATTCTTAAAAATAATACTCAGTTGTGTTTTTAATGCTCTCTTCATTACATAACATTCCTAGATGGAAAAAGGCTTATGATTTTAACCAAAACTATGAAAAAGTAAGCATCATTCTGTTGGATTCCAAAGAAATGATGACACATTAAAAAAGTTTAAGCCTGGAAAAATTGCAGAGTTCATCTAATGTAGGATTTTGTAGAACTTGCTAAATTAGAATTTAGATTTAAAATAAATATTTTGTTTTTGTTTGTAATTTCATATTCTATAGGATACTACAAAATTCTTTTTAAGTAGAGGGTTTAATTGACAAATGCACTAATGATTCTGACATTCTATTTTCCTAACATATTCTTTCAACCAAGGTATAATTAGAACTTACTTAATAGATAATTCCAAGAATTCATATATAATGTAATGTAAATAACCTAGACAAAGTTGCCAACAAATGGATGATATTAATTTATAAATTTAGAAAAAGCATTTTTTTATTTTTTTGTGAACACACTGCACAGAGGGGTTACAAATACATGGGCAGGTTAATGCGTACATTTCTTATCAAGTATTGCAGCCTCCTCCTTTGTTTACCCTTCACATCCCTTCCCAGCCTCCCCCTCCACCCAATCCTCCCCGATTTCCCACCCCCCACCAACATTGTAATGCTCGTTTTTGACATGACAACTTGTATTTCTCATTGTTGCAACAGGTCCACCTGTATCCTTAAACGACTTGTTTTTCCCCATCTCCTCTGCAAGTTATACTGACATCAAATATAGTGAATGCACGGGTTATACTCTGGGGGAAGGACATACAAAGCAACAAAGAGATAATCTTATAAATGCATTAGAAACAAATGCATGAAAGGAAAAAAAAAACATTAAAACACATATCTAAGGATTCATTTTCCTAACATCACATTATCTGCCATTTTCCGATTGACTCATACATATACTAGATATTGCAAATAAGGGAAACCATGATACTTAGGTTTCCTTGGGCCATGCTTACTTCATTTAATATAATTTTTTCCAAGATTTTCCATTTCCTAACAAATGGAGAAATGTCATTCTTTCTGATGGAGGCATAGAATTCCACTGTGTATAAATACAACATTTTCTTGATCCATTCATCTATTGAGGGGCATCGGGGTTGGATCCAAATCTAACCTATGGTAAATAATGCTGCAATAAACATAGTTGGGCTGGTAGTTTTAGTGTGGTCTTGATTGTAAACGTTTGGGTAAATGCCCAAAAGTGGGATTGCTGGGTCATAGGGGAGCTCTATGTGAAGTCTTTTGAGGAACCTCCATACTGTTTTCCAAAGTGGTTGAACAAGTTTACTTTCCCACCAACAGTGAAGTAAGGTTCCCTTCTGTCTACATCCCCTCCAGCATCTGTTGCTGTTAGAGTCCTTGATTTTTGCCATTCTAACTGGGGTGATGTGGTATCTCAATGTTGTTTTGATTTGCATTTCTTTTATGGCTAGGGAGGTTGAGCATTTCTTCATGTGTCTTCTTTCTTCTTCAGAGAAGTTTCTCTTAAAGTCTTTAGCCCAATATTTATTGGGCTGTTGTTTCTTTGAGGATTTGTTGTTGGGAGATTTAATTTATTGTGTTCCGAGTATATTTTAGATATGAGACCCTTGTCCGTTGTATGGCTAGTGAAGATCTTCTCCCAATCCGTGGGCTTTCTATTGATCTTGCTAGCTATGTCCTTTGCCATGCAGAAGCTCTTCAACTTCATGCAATCCCATTTGTCCAACCTTTATTTGATTTGTTGTGTTTCTGGTTCTCTTTTCAGAAAATTTCAGCCGCAGCCAAGGAGACCTAGGGTTTCTCCTATTCCATCCTGTACTGTTTTCAGAATGTCTGCTTTGACTTCGAGGTCTTTGATCCATTTGGAGTTGATTCTGGTGCAGGGTGATATATAAGGATCTAGCTTTAGTTTTCTACAAGTAGTTAACCAATTTTGAAAGCTCCATTTACTGAAGAGGCTGTCTTTCTTCCATTCTATTTTTTTACCTCCTTTACTGAAGATTGGATGGCTATAGGTCTGTAGGTTCATTTCTGGGTTTTCAATTCTATTCCATTGGTCCTGATGTCTGTTCTTATGCCAATAACAAACTATTTTGATTACTATGGCTTTATACTAGAGTTTGAAATTTGGTATTGATATTCCTCCAGCAGTGTTCTTTCTATTGAGGAGCGTTTTTGCTATTCGGGGTCTTTTCTTGCTCCATATGAATTTTGGGGTTGCCTCTTCTTTTTCCTTGAAGAACGAGGTTGGAATTTTGATAGGTATCACGTTGAATTTGTAGATAGCCTTGAGAAGTATTGCCATTTTCATGATGTTAATCTTTCCAATCCAAGAGCATGGGAGGTTTTGCCATTTTTTAAGTTCTGTGTTGATTTCCTTCTTCAAGATTTTAAAGTTTTCATCATAGAGGTCCTTCACTTCTTTGGTTAATTCCTAGGTATTTTATTTTTTGTGGGGCTATTACAAATGGTGTTGTTTTACTAATTTCAGCCACACTTTTCTCATTGTGGGCATACGGAAAAGCCATTGATTTTGGGGGCTTAATTTTATTCCCTGCTACTTTGCCAAAATTTTGAATCAACTTGAGTAATTTGGGAGTGGAGTCCGTGGTCCGTGGGAATCTTTAAATACAAGATCATGTAGTCTGCAAAGAGGCAGAATTTTATTTCTTCTTTCCCTATTTGGATCCCCTTTATGCTTGCATCTTGTCTTATTGCTGTACCTAGGCATTCTAATACTAGGTAGAAGAGAAGTGGAGAGAGTGGACATCCTTGTCTTGTTCCAGAGTTTAGAGAAAATGGCTTTAGTTATTCACCATTAAGTATAATGTTGGCTGTAGGTTTGTCATATACAGCCTTTATTGTATTGAGGAATGTTCCATGGATTCCTAATTTTTCCAAAACCTTCATCATAAAGGGGTGTTGTATCTTGTCGAATGCTTTTTCTGCATCTATTGAGATAACCATGTGGTTCTTATTCTTGCTCCTGTTGATGTGATGAATAATATTTATTAATTTGCGTATATTGAACCAGCTTTGCATCCCTGAAATGAATCCTGTTTGATCATGGTGTACGATTTTTTTGATGAATTGTAGAAGTCGGTTGGCTAAAATTTTGTTGAGAAGTTTTGCATCAATGTTCATCAAAGAAATGGGTCTATAGTTCTCTTTCTTTGATGAGTCCCTGCCTGGTTTTGCGATGAAGGTTATGATGGCTTCATAGAATGTGTTCGGTAGTGAATTATTTCAATTTCATTGAAGATTTGGAGGAGTATTGGTATGAACTCTGCTTGAAGTCTTCATAGAATTCGGCTGTAAAACCGTCTAGTCCTGGACTTTTCTTAGCTGGAAGGTCTCTTATTCCTGTTTCTATTTCAAGACTGATGTGGGCCTGTTAAGATGGTTTAACTCATCTTGGTTCAGTTTTGGCATGTCAATATTTGCTAGGAAAAGGTCCATTTCTGTCAAGTTCTCAAACTTATTAGCATAAAGTTTTGAGAAGTATTCCCTTATAATGTTCTGAATCTTGGTTGATTCCGTGGTGATGTTTCCAATCTCATCTCTGAGTTTATTTATTTGGGTGTGTTCTCTTCTTTTTTGATAAGATTTGCTAAGGATCTGTCATTTTGTTAATTTTTCGAAGAACCAATTCTTTGTTTTGTTGATTATTTCTATACTTTTTTGGATTCTAATTCATTTAATTCTGATTTAATTTTAATTATTTCTTTCCGTCTACTGGATTGCTGTTTATCTTGCTACCCTTTTTGAAGGAGGTTCAGATGTCTCGTTAAATTGTTGTTTTCAGATCTCTCCAATTCGTTGATGTAGGAGCTCCAAGCTATAAACTTGCCTCTGAGTACTGCCTTTGCTGTGTCCCAGAGGAGCTGGTAATTTGTGTGTTCATTTTTGTTGAATAGCAGGAATATTTGAATTTCCTTTGTAATCTCTTCCATGACACACTCATGATTCAGCAGTGTGTTGTTCAGCCTCCATGTAATACCGGACTTTCTTTGGTGGCTTTTGGTGTTGAGTTCTAATTTTATTCCCTTCTGGTCAGAGAAAATGCAAGGAATAACGTCAATGTTTCTCAATTTGGACAAGTTTGTTTTGTGGCCTAAAATGTTGTCTATTTTAGAAAACGTTCCATGTGCTGCTGAGAAGAGCGTGTATTCTGATGGTGCTGGGTGAAATGTTCGGTAGATATCTGTTAAATCTAGTCAATATATGCAGCTGTTTAGATCTGCGGTTTCTCTGTTGAGTTTTTGCGGAGTTGATCTATCTAGTGGGGAGAGTGGTGTGTTAAAATCCCCAACAATTAATGTCTTTGGAGTTATATGGGATTTGAGGGAAAGTAGTGTTTCTTGGATAAATTTGGGTGCTCCATTGTTTGGCGAGTAGATATTTTGAATTGTAATATCCTCCTGAATGAGAGATCCCTTAATTAGTATGTATCGACCTTCTTTATCTCTTCTCATGAATTTTAATTTGAAGTCTATTTTATCTGATATTAGGATTGCAACTCCCGCCTGTTTATGGGGGCCATTTGCTTGGTAGATTTTGTTCCAGCCTTTAACATTGAAAATGTGTTTGTTTTTATGGGCAAGATGTGATTCCTGAAGGCAGCAGATAGAAGGGTCTTGTTTTTTAATGCAACTAGACAGTCAATGTCGATTAATTGGAGAGTTCAGTCCGTTAACGTTAAGAGAAAGGTCTGAGAGGTATTTGGGAGTTCCTGCCATGTTATCCACCTTCTTGGGGGCTGCGAAACTGGTTTCTTCCTATGGTTCTTGGATTCTCAGTTTGGGTGAAGTTTCTTGGCCTTTATTGTGGTATTGTTGGTTTGCTATATGTAGCATATCTTTAAGAATCTTTTGTAGGGATAGTTTGGTGGAGATGTATTTTTTCAATTTTTCTTTGCTGTGGAAGTTTTTTATTTGGCCTTCAGTTATGAAGGAGAGTTTAGCTGGGTACATTATTCTTGGTTGATAGTTGTTTCTTTTTAGGGCATGGCATACATCATTCCTTGCTTTGATTGTCTCTGCTGAGAAATCTGATGTGATTCTAATTGGATTCCCATTATTGGTGATTAGTCTTTTCTCCTTGACAGTTTTAAGGACCTTTTCCTTGGTCTGAGTTGATCCTGTGTGGATTATAAAGTGACGCTGGGATGTCCTATTCTGGTCTGGTCTATTTGGAGTTCTAAAAGCTTCTTGTATCTGAATAGGCCTATCTTTTTGCCTGTTTGGGAAGTTCTCTGCTAGGATCCTGTTAAACAAATTTCCTAGCCCATTGATTTCTGTTTTTAGGTGCTCCTTTACACGAATTATCCTTAGATTAGGCCTTCTGATGGTGTCTTCCAAGTGTTGAACAGATCTATCATATTTCTTGTACTTGTCTTGGATGGTTGTATGTTCTTTCTCTATAATATCAATGCTGTCTTCAATTCCTGAGATACGGTCTTCTACATGGTCTAACATGCTGTCAAGACTTTCTACATTTATTTTTATCTATTTTCCTTCTAATTGGTTAGCTTTGATGGCTTCAAATTTTTAGTTGAAGCTTTGTTTTAGATCTTGTACGAACTTCTTTACTTCCTTAATTTGGTGTTCAGTGTTTCTTCTCAAATTACTTAGTTGTTTGGTTATGGTTTGCTTGGACCCCCATTCCTTCTGTGGAGTTCCATTTAGCATTCTGTTTGTGGTCTCTCTGACTTCCTTCATCTCTTTGTTAATGGATTCCATGAATGCCTTTAGTGATCTTTGTTTATTCTCTTCCTGCTCTCTCAATTCCTCTATTACTCTTTCATTAGCTTCCTCCCATTCGTGGGATTCCTGTAGTTCTCTTTGAGTGTTCTCAGCCTGCTCATGCCATTCCTGCCTTTCTCTTTAAGTATTATCCAGCTGCTCATGCAAATCCTGTATCAGATTTTGAGTACCTTTCTCTCCCTTATGATATTCCTGTATAAACTTTTGGATTGCCTCCTCTCTCTCCCTATCACGCTCATACATAGTCCTTTGTATGCTTTCAATCTTTACATTTATCAGGTTTGCCAGCAGTGTTTGTAGAGCTATTTCGGAATTCTCCTCTGGATTATTCATTATCTGTTTTGTCCCCGGATTATCAAGATTGGGAATTGAGATTCCCAGATTTGCCATTTTTCTTGTGTTTTTCCGGCTTACTCTGCCCATTTGAGATGAAAATAGCTCCAATTTTGTGCTAGAACACTATCTTAAGGCAAGCATCAACGCAAGTCTGAATTTGCAGTCAATAGTCTACAGATACAATCTAGTTCAACAGATACATCTATTCAACATCAAACAACTATACGTTAATGGGCTATGAACACAAAGAAGAATTTGGAAGACCAGAGATTATTAGGGTTAGGGAGAGATGTGGGTAAAAATTAGGAATAGATTGATGTGGGGAGGCTCAGGGAGAGGTAACTAAGTCCTAATCTCAAAACAGGAAATAGGTTGGGTAGGATGAAAGGAGGGAGAGAGAAAAAAAGAAGAAAGGGAAACGGAAAAGAAAAGACCCCAGAAAAAATAGAAAAGTAAAAATTGATAAAATTATGTAGATTCGATAACAATCTATTCAGAGAATAACGTGAATTTAGAGAGAAGGGTAGGGATATAAAAAGATGTGAAAAAACTTAAAAATAAAAATGCTCAAAATATTACATAGCTATAAAGAGTTGGTACGGCTATTAAGAAATTTAAGTGTTAGTGGTTTTGAATTGAGTAATAAATTTGTGGGTTAAGTGTGTACACAAAAGGGGGGATAGAGTCTAATAGTCAACTACGAGTTTATCTGAGGATATGCAGGACCAGAATTAAGTCACATAAAGAAGAACGAAAGAGAGGAGAAAGTGAAAAAGATAAGAAAGGAAGAAAAAAAATAAGTTCAGTAGAGCTAAACAAAAAACAAAAAGATAATTAAAAAAGAAAAAAAAGAGAAAGAAAACCTAAAAAGAAAGAAAAACGCACACTCACTTATCCCTAGAATAGAAATTATAAGAGGAAAAAACATTTCTGGAAAACAATTTTTCTTTCAAAAAAGGCAAAAATTAAAGATTAAAAAAAGTTTTAGAAAAGAAAGAAGAAAAATTTTTTATATGAGGTACCAAAATTAAAAAATAAAAAAAACAAGAAGAAGAAAAGAAAAAGTTCTTTGATTTTTTTGGGAGGAGTGGGAAAAATCCTGTATCCCCCTTGTGTCCGTAACCAGCCTCTTGTTGGAGTCTCTGGTCTGCTTGTGGTCCTGTGGCTTGGTTGGTTTCTTAAGTCAGTTTGTTCAAACAGGAAGAAAAATGCTCTGCTTTACCCAGGATTTGGCCATCCTCCTCCCAGGCTAGTTCATTGGGAGGCAGATCTGCTTTGAGTATCACAAAAGATGGGGATGCAGTGATGAGGCTAGGTTCTGGGTAGAGTGAGGCCTTTCAACAGACAGTAGCTTTTCCCAGGGGCTAGTTTGTGAAAACCTCACAAAGCCCAGCCTGGAGCTATTCTCAGGGTTTCTGTTTACTGATTTTCAATTGATTGTCGAGGCTGCTAGAGGGAGGGGCAGCCTCTGGCTCTGATTACCCAGTGAAGAAAGCCACTCCTAGGGCTGGCGTCCGAGCTGGGTGACTTTTATCTGGGTGGAGCTGAGTCTGGCAGGTCACGCCATTAAGTTCTTGTGACCTGCTAAATGACTCATTTTATTCCAAGGCCTGAGTTGGAACTAGCAGCTCTGCTGAGCTTTGTAGGTATCCAAGATGTAGATCTCCAGTGCTAGGGGGAGGGATGGGTGGCCTTCCCTCCTCTGCTCCCTGAGAAGGAGTGAGGATGTCAGGCTTCTACTCATGCCGAGTCTTGGTTCCTGGGTCGTCTCTGGTCTGCGAACTGCAGGATGATGATGTCCGCTCCTTGTTGGTTCTTGCTGGTGTTGAGTAGAATCCGCTTGCCCACTGCATCTGGCTCCTTCGTCCCGGACTCTATGTGGCTCAGGTATGACTCCTGCACTCGCCTGCCGTCGCCACGTCTGCCGCTGCCGCCACAGTTGCCTCCGCCGCCGTGATGGCTGCTGGCAAGGGCTCAGATGTGTCTCCTTGTCTGGGTTTCCCCTCTCTGACCTAACTCTCTGTCCTGTGATGGCACACTTGGTGTAATTCTCTGGCTTAGGACTATTCACTGGAACTTTAAAACTGCTTTCTATGCGAGAGCTTACTTAGACTCCAGCTTCTCCTCCGCCCTCTTCCCGGAACTCTGGGAGTTGCATTGGGAGGGAAGAGGGAGAAAAATGGGTGAAGGGGTAACAAGTTAGAAAAGAAATGAATTTATTGCCTTATTTATGTAACTATAATCCCTCTGTACATTACCTTGACAATAAAATTTAAATAAAAATAAAATAAAATATATGAGAGCAGCAATACAGTCGATGGGACTAGGGGAAATTCTGTACTATGCAAAGAGGTGTAGAAAAGCTGTGCACAGCAGCAATTTGACTTTAACATCAGAAGTAATAAACTAGGATACAGATTTTCATCCTCATGTCAGTCACTAAAAAGAAAAAACAAAATGCATAATCAACAAACCAATAGAGATAAAATAGAAAACTAAACAAATAAGGTGAATAGATGACTTGGACCAAGAATAACAAATGACATAATTAGTACACAATAACAAGCTGGTAAGTTTAACAAGTATTACCCATAATTCTATTAAATGTTGTTTACATTACAATTTGTTAGAACTATAATTCAAATCACATTTTAATAGTATATCATTTTGATAATAGTATATTTATTATTGATATCTTAATATTGAATGTTTAATAGATTATTTTAATTTCTGCATTTATATAAATGAAAAAGTAAAACTAATTCTTATACTATATTTCATGAATTGTAAAATTGAGAAGCATTAGAATTTAAACAAATATCATCGTTTCATTTGTGTGAATTAATGTATTAATACAAAGTGTATACTACACTCAGCACTCATCTTAACATCAAATAATAAATTATTGCGCATGACTCTTGGTATTACATGGAAAGGTTCAGCACTGGGGTAAAATTCACACCACACAATACAGGAGGGTATGACTCCTCTAATCTCACTTAAGTTGTGGAAATTTGATTTCTATATGGATGTTAAATTCCTGTCTAGGTGACATCTAAAAATTATATACAATTATATATATGAGGAGTATTTCAGGTGATACTTAGAAGTCATATTCATTAATTAAATTTTTATTGTCTTGTACCAAATAAATATTTACAGAGAGACTGAATTTCTGAGTAGATGGTGGTGTTTGTGTGCCAGATTATTTATATTGAGGCTTATTTTATATTTCTGACATTGTTTCTACAATTGGATTTAATTTTCTTAAGGGGTTAAGTGTATTATATTGGATATATGAAAGTAAACTGAATGTTTATTCCATTAATCCTTTGACACTTGTCTAATCCCAATATAATTTATCCCTGTGTTTGAAGTAATGAAAATAACAACAAATATAAGCATGATAAATCAGTCTGTAGTAGACAAGTATTTTCACGTTTATTTTGATAGTTGGTCCTCTTTTACACTACAAAATATTCTTGGGAAAATGTGCTCCAGGCTGTCCACGACTGCAGAATATTATGGTTTGATATATCATAAGAGAAGGAAGGAAGGGTAACCTTCCTTCCAAAAGTCTGCTCTGAGGAATGTGATCTGCTTTATGGTAGTGACTTGGAAATGAAAAATTTTGACAGTCAACCTTGAAAAGCCATCTTGATAGGATATTTCTGTAAGTGGGTACAGAGGATTATTGATGGCTTTGCAAGGATGCCAGATTGCCTCATTTTGAGAAAATTGAAACAGGAATTTAGTCAGCTGTTATTTGTATCTTTGGGAGAAAAACCCGTTGAATCTAGGTCAGGGGAACACTGCGACCCAGAGAAGCTACTACCTTGAATAGTAGTCCTAGACCTCTAATACAAAAAAAAAAACCCACATAAAACAAACAAACAAAAACTCCAGTAAGCACTGGTTGCTATCAGGGTTGCTATCATAGCCCACACGAAGTCAGGCAAAACACAGAAGCTGAGAGTCATTTTGTTGATTAATAATATATTTTTTATGAGGCCGACTGAAATGAGACTCCAGAAAGAGAGCCAGAAAGACTGATCAGAGAGAATAAAATTGATCACACAAAGATTAGAAAGTATAATTCCTTGTAGAACAAATAAATCAAAGAAAGCCTGTGCATGTAAGAACAAGACAGCTTACCAAATTCCAGAAATGCACATTTCCTTAGAGGTCAGCTTAATAAAGTATCAATGGACATCTTTGAATTCTTAAATATTTGACCACATGTTGGAGAAAGCTGAAGAGAACGAAAATGTCATCACTCTGTTAGGAGGTCCAATAACACATTAAGAAGTAATCAAGCAATGATTTGTAATGAAAAGAGAAAACAATTATTCCAAAAGAGTGTCTCATTTGTTTTGATGTAACAGTCCTTGACCAACAACAACAACAAAAAAAATCTCTCTTCTCTTGGACTGCCTACATCTTTTCTTATTATTCAACAAAGAAGCTATTTTATCACCCACTACCTTTAAGTCCTATCCTAGCTACTGCAAATAGAATGATTTGCTATGTTATGTCAAACAGTTCATATTTGCAGGAACAAATACTAGCAGTGGTAACTTTTTTCCAGTCCTTGAACTCTGGGCCGGAGCACTGAACATGGTAATACTGGTAGCTTTCATGTGAGATTGTTATTTATTGGATTACTACCCATGAGGAGAATTACTGGGTCTTAAGGGAGATCTATATTTAATCTTTTTAGGAAACTGTGTACTGCATTCCACAGTGGTTGAACAATTTTAATTTCCCACCAACTGTATAATAGAGTTCCCAATTAACTACATTCATGCCAGCAATTGCTATTGTTACTTTTCTTGATAATAGCCATTATAACTGGGATGAGGTTGAATATGTCTTGTTTACTTGTAGATTTGTGGGCACCTTCTAGCTACCATAAATGAATGAATCTATGAAACCTATATTGCTCTGCGTCTGCATTCCTTTCTCTTTTCTCTTATTATAATTTTCCCAAGCCTTTCATTTTCCTTAAGACTGGTTAAAAGTCATCCTTCTGATGAGTGAAGAGAATTCCATTATGTGTGTGTATGTGTGTGTGTGTGTGTGTGTGTGTGTGTGTGTGTGTGTGTGTGTGTGTGTGTGTGTGTGTATGTGAGTGTGTGTGTGTGTGTGTGTGTGTGTGTGTGTGTGTGTAAGATGACTATAGGCCCATGAGTTCATTTCTAAGCCTTCTGTTTCATCTGTAATTTTGTAATTCCATATTAAATTTCAATTGCTTTCTCAAATTCATTGAAGAATATTGTTGGAATTTTGATGAGTATTGCATTGCCAATTGTTTAGGGGCAGTATTGCAGTTTTCACAATGTTAATTCTTCCAACCAGAAGCATTGAAAAACTTTCCATTTCCTTGAATCTCCTTCAATTTCCATTTTTAGATTTTTAAAGTTTTCAGAGTAGAGGTCCTTCACATTTTTAGTTAAATTAATTAATTCCTAGTTTGGTTGTTGTTGTTTGGTTTTGTTTAGATTTGATTTGATTTTGAGGCTAATACATATGAGGTTGTTTTTTGATTTCAGCCTGGATTTTCCCATTCTTGGTCAGAAAACTACTGATTCATGTGGGTTTTATACCCTGTTATATTGCTGAAGGGTAGCATCACCTTTACTAACTTGAGGGACGAAGCTATAGTGTCCTTTAAATACAAGGTCATTTCATCTGTAAAAAGGATAGTTTTACTTCTTCCCTGTTTGTATCTGCTTTCTGTTTTTCTCTTGTATTGCTCGTGCTAGAAAGTTCACTACCATATTGAAGAGTAGTAGAGAGAGTGCAAATCCTTGTCTCATTAATGTTTTCATGCTTCCACTGTTAGGTAAAGGCTAATTATCTCTGTCATATACATTCTATTATATTGAGGAATGTTCCATGCATTCCTAGCTTCTCAGACCTTTTAATCATAAAGTGGTATTCGAGCTTGTTAAAAGCTATTTCTACACTCCTATAGAGGATCATGTTTTTCTTGTCCCTGCTTCTGCTGATGGTTTGTATTATATTTATTGACAAGAATATTGAATCCATTTTTATGAATGATGAATCCTATTTGATCATACCATATGTTTTTTTGTTAGTTCCTGAAATTGGTTGGCGAGAATTTTAATAATAAGTTATGCATCAATGCTTATCAAAGATTTGGGTTCATAGTTCTCTTTCTTTGGAGTTTCTATGTGATTTTGGGAAGAGTCTAATTCTAGCCTCAAAGAATGTGTTTTGAAAATTCCATTTCCCTTTCTATTCCTTTGAAGAGTTAGATCTGAGTATTGTAAGTTCTTTACAGGCCTTAGTTTCATGATAAATTCATTGAGTCCTAGATTTTTCTGAAATGGGAAGTTGTTTATTGACATGTCATTTTCATTGCTTCTTATGTGTTACCTCTTGGTTCAGATCGAGTATAGGAAAGCGCCAATTTCTCCAGGATTCTCGAGGTGATTGGCATAAGGTTTTCAAAATACTCTTTTATAGCATTCTTAATTTTGCTTGTATCTGTTGTGTTGTCTCATTTTTGTCTCTAATTTTCTCTGTTTGGCTGAGTTCTCTTATATTCTTTTGGATTTTACATCATGACTGTGATATACTGAGGGGTGGTTTACAGTTACATAGGTAATGAGTACATTTTTTAACAATGTTACCCCTACCTCATATTTTCCTCCTTCCCTCAACCCTGACATCCTACACCCAAAAATTATGAAGTTCTATTCTAATATAGTGTCTACTGTATATTACTGTTGCTTTGGTTAATCTTTGTCCAACCATTTCTGTGATTTCCCTTCCCTTCCCCAAATCACATTAATTTATGTATAAGACAAAAAGGTACAGAAATAAAAAACAAATGACTACAAGGAAAAAGCCAAAGGGTAAAAACTAAATAGAAGTAACTAAACACAGTTCACTATTCAATCATCTTGTATCCATTTCTTGGAGCTCATTTCAATAAGGTTCATTTTATATGGTGATATTCACGTTGCTATTGAGCTATTGTGAATATACTAGACATATTCTAGTTTTTTCCAAATGACTGCAAACCTCTAGCCTATGATTCTTTGGGTCTGGCTTGTTTGACTTATTATGTTTTCCAAGTGATTCTATTTCCTTACTAATGGGTCAATGTCATTCATTCTGACAGAAGCATAGAGTTTGATTGTGAATATATATGACATTTTCTTGATCCATCATTGCTGTTTGATAGGGGATTTCTATTGAGGAACCTCTATACTTCATTACAGAGTATTTGAACAAGTTTACATTTCCACCAATAGTGTAGTAATGTTTCTTTTTGGCCACATCTCCACCAGCCCAGCATCTGTTATTATAAATTTTCTTCATAATGGTTACTCTAATTGGGGTGAGGTGGAATGTCAACGTTGCTTTGATTTGCATTTATTTTATGATCAGAAATTTTGCATATTGCATCATGTGTCTCTTGGCCATGCATATTTCATCTTCAGAGAGGTCTCTCTTTAACCCACTTACTAAGAGGGATGTTGTTTCTTTGAGAACTTTTTTTTGGTGGGTTAACTTTTGGAGCTCTAAATATATTTGAGATATGAGGCAATTGTGCGTTGCAGAGCAACTAAAGTTCTTCTCCCAATCTTCGTGCTTTTTATCTATCTATCTATATAAATTCTCTTCTTAGTCAGATTTGGTATGAATCTGTCAAGTCTGTTCATTTATTTAAAAAACCAACTCTGATTTGTTGATTCTTTCTATGTTTTATTTTGACTATATTTAGTTATTTCTGATTTAATTTTTTTGTTTCTGTCTACGGCTTTGGGTTTTGGGCTTCTTCCTGTTTTCAAGGAGCTTGAGATACATAATTAAAATATTAATTTGAGATTTCTTCAATTATTGATGTAGGCACTCTGAGCTATAAATCCTCCGGTAATTACTACAAATACCCGAGAAGCTGGTATTTTGTGTGTTCATTTTTTGTTAAATTCTAGAGGAGTTCAGATTTCCATTCTAATCCCTTCAGTGTTGCACTGGTCATTCGGCAACATTTTGTTCACTCTTCATGGGTTTGACAATATTTTGCTTTAGCTGTTTAATTATAAGTTTATTCTGTTATGGACTGACAAGATATGGGAATTCAATTAATTTTCTTTCAATTTGGACAGAATTTCTGTGTGACATAGGATATGTTCTGTTTCGGAGAATCTTCCATGAGCTGATGTGAAGAAAGTATATTCTGACGCTGAATGTATATTCTGTAGATGTCTGTTAGGGCTAGGTTGTCAATGAAGTTATTTAGGTCTGCAATTTCTTGGTTGAGTTTTTCCTGGATAACAAATCCATATATGAGAATGATGTGTTTAGATGTCTTTTGGAGTTAAGTAAAATTTGGTTGATGAAGTGGAATGCTCCAGGATTCAGGTCATTGATATTTAGAATGGCTATATCTCCTAATTGAGAGTTGCCTTTATCAATATGTAATGTCTCTTCCTACTAATTTTAATTTTAATTGCATTCTATCTTATGTTAGTAATCCTACTGTGGCCTGTTTATAGTGTCCATTTGCTTGAAAATTTTCCTTCCAGCCTTTTATTTTGAGTACGTGGTTGTTTTTGTCAATAAAATGTGTCTCTTGTTTGTTTTTTTTTTTGATCTTACTATCTTATCTATGTCTTCTATTTGGAAATTTAAATCCATTCATACTGAGAGTTAAGACTGAGAAATATCTTATAAGTCCTGCTATGTTATAATCCTGCTGTTAGGAGCTGTTCCTCATCTACTGTTAATTTATTTACCTTGATCTCTGGTAGGGAGCATTTTATATAACCAGTTCCTGTTCTTCTTGATCTTCTCTATGTAGGATATATTTGATTAACTTCTATCCAGCTGATTTTCTGGATATACGTTGTTTCAAGTTTTCTTTGTCATGAAATATGTTTATATAACATTTAAATGTAAAGGAGTGTTTGGCTTGGTATGAATTGGTAGATGTTTACCCTTAATGTTTGTCATATATCATGTCAGGCTCTCCTTTTTATCATATCAACTAAGAAATCTGTATTTATTGTGACTATATATTCTTTATAATCAGTCTTTTCACTCTGGCAGCTGTAAGAATCCTTTCCTTGATCTTTAATGATCCTCTAATGGATTATGATGTGGTGGTGGATTTTTCAGTTCTAGAATTCTCTGTTTGGTGTTCTAAAGGCTTCTCTTCTCTGAATGAGCCTATCTCTTTGGATGTTTGGGATGTTCTCTGCTAGAATTCTGTAATTTGTTTCTCATCAATTTAGCTTCCTGCTCTTCTCGTTCTTGATACCTATCTCCCCGAAATTTGATCTTCTGAGTCTTGAAGTTCTGCAAGATCATTTCATATTTCTTGGATTTGTTCTAAATGATTATCTCCTCTTTCCTATTAGACCTATTCTGTCTTTGACCCTGAGATTACCTTCTATGTCATCTATGTGCTATGGAGACATACTACTTTGTTTTTGATTTCCCCATCTTCTAATTGGTCATTTTTAGGGGGTCTATCTCTTTATTAAAGCTTTGTTTAGGTCCTGTATGGACTTTCTGTATTTATTTTCTTTGGGTGGGGGAGTATCAAGGGTTGTTTTCTGTGTCTTCTCCCATATCCTTTAACTATGCATCTATTTTTTCTTGGACACCCTTGCCTTCTAAGAATATTTTTATCTTTCTATTTGTAGTCTCCATGAATTATTTTGCTAATCTTTGGTTGGTCTCATCTTGTTCACAAATTTCTTTGTAGAGGTATTCTATCTTTCCATTAATCACATTTTCAGCAGTATTTGTAATGTATTTTGATAACTAACTTAAAGGTCCTTGTCTGTTCCAATGCCTGGTTATTTACTATGTGAATTATACTACCTTGACATCATTTTTATTGTATTTTTCTGATTTGTTTTGTCCATTTGGAGGTTTTATGTTGGGGGAATCTATGATCTTCATACATGACTCTCTGTATTCTTGGTTGATTTGCCAGGTGTTGGTTTTCTGTTGTGATTTGCTTTTATGGAATTAGGTTTTTGTCTAGACCATTAAATGTAGGAGTAGAAACTAGTTGAGGTGAGATGTTGCGATGTTAATACTTGTGATTCCAGCCACAATTCACACTGTCCAGTGGTATGGTGAATTGTCTCTGTAGATGGATTTGGCTTTCTCTGATGTACATTTCTGTTCCTGCTTTTTTCCATGTTTCCCTATTTCCACAATGCAGATGTGTTTTTGAATATGTTGGCCAACACAGTCATGGCAGTCACCTACCTGTCTGGGTAACTTTTAATAGATTTCTGTTTTCTTCTGAAGACAGTATGAACTCTTCTTTCGAATTGGATATCTATATATAATTATAGCTGACTTGGTGTGACCCTCTAGACCTGGAGTACCTGCTAGGACTCTAAATCTCTGTTTCATTAGAGAGAGCTAGGGTAATCTTCTGTTGTTCTTCTGTCATTATTTCTCCTATTCCTTAGATTTATTTATGTATTTATCTTAGTTTTTTTTTTGGGGGGGGGGTCCAGACGTGGGGCCTGAACTCTGGGCCAGAGTGCTGTCCCTCGCAGCTCAAGGCTAGTATTCTACCACTTGAGCCACAGTGCCACTTCCTTTTTATCTTTTTGCTTATGTGGTGCTGAGGAAGTGAACCCAGGGCCTCAGGCATGCAAGGCAAGCGCTCTACCACTTAACCACCTTCCCAGCTCAGATTTATTTATTTTTATTGTGGTCTTTTTCACATAATTTAAGATTTGTTATTGTTGTATCAGGTTATTTTTGTTTTTCTGTTTGTGTTACTTTGAAGTAGTGATTTCAGGCTTGTATGAAGAGACAATAAAGTATAAACGTATGCTACTATATTGAAGGAATGAGAGCAAACGGTTTAACTTTTTGCTACACAATTAAATAAATATTAACAAAGGCTAAATAAAATTGTTACTTATTTACATTTCAGAGCATGAGTATAGTGGTCTTGGATATCTTGGAGGAAAAGACGTTAGACTTATTATAACTGATGCTTTACATTGAAATTGTAGTCTAAACTTTCTTCTTCAGAAAAGCGAAAGCTCCATTTCTTCCATATTAGCATTATAAAATCATAATAGCTGCATGTTGAATTGGTTTCCTCTGCTATTTTTAATTCCATTCTTCATCCATGAGGTATCTAGGGCTTTGAATGACCAATTCCTTAAAAATACTTATATAGCTTATATTGTGATGTAAATCTCAGTAATATTAATATGAATTTATCTGAGTCTCATCTTGAGCTACATTCATATGAAATTTATTCAGTATCAAGCGAGGAACCTATTTTATTCTTTTCAGTGTTTAAATCAATAAATCAAGTCTCTTTAGAAATATGTTGTCTTTTATATTGCTCCTGTAAGCATCATGTGTTTCTAGTACTTTCACTGAAGTATATATTAAGTTTGGAATAGGAAGATACCACTCCATTATCAGTTTAAAGCAAACCCTTGAGTACTACTATATATGTAAAAAAAAGTCCAGTGTACATGTTCATACATGAACAATCTAGTGGTTAAGTAAATTAGACACAAGAACTACCACATCAATTCTCAATTTACTTAAAGGCACCAAAATATTTTGTTCATGAACATCACTCATTTTTAGAAAATGATTAGTCAATACAAAATTTATATTATTTTTGAAATTTACAAAATGTAAATTACACTCAGATTTGCTGTCAATATCCTGTATCCAAGAATACATTTATTCAGCAAATAGAGAAACAAAAAATAAGGGTTCATCACATAGAATGAAAGATGTAGTGGCAGACTGCCTGCTTAAGATTATAAGTACATGCAAATCTTGTGATATATTCAAAGATACTATGAACATTCATAAGAGGATTTGTGATCAGAGGTGATAGGTAAGCAAAGTAACTGGAAAACTGTATATGTAAATTGAGCTTTCAATATAGGATGACAAGTTTTCCATACATGAGTCTACAGAAGTTGATTCTGTATCTCTAACATATATCCAGTATTCTACATTTTCCCACATACTCTTGTTCTCTTACCTCAGTTCCTGATTAAGATTCCTCTACTTTCATGATGTCAATTTCTACTAAAATAACAAGGTGGGTGTTTTATTGGTCTCTAGATCCAATACACGTTATAATTTTGGAGTAGTAGTATGAATTCATGGAGTTTGACTTGAATGTACTTGATTTCAGGGAAAGATACAGGTCCAGGCAAGATCCTTCAGTCAAGAAAAACCTATGGAGGAAACAGCAATCAACTATAATTATAAAAGAATGGAACTGATGTCTCATTTGCCTGGGTGGCAGCTGTGTGTGTGTGTGTGTGTGTGTGTGTGTGTGTGTGTAGAGAGAGAGATAAAGAGAGAGGGAGAGGGAAAGAGAAGAGAGAGAGAGAGAGAGAGAGAGAGAGAGAGAGAGAGAGAGAGAGAGAGAGAGAGAGAATTTTATTGTGGCTTCCATATTTACAGTCTTTAGAGCATTGCTTTTTAGGGAGAAGGTGTTCATATCAGAGCTCTGATAGCACTAACACTTTTCACTGTGATAAACATTTGCTTAATCTCTAATTAAAAAGGAAAAATAAACTAACATCTTACTCGCTTGTTTTGACAATTAATTAGTATATTAAAGGCCAAAGGGAGGAATTGGAGATCAATATAATCTTTTTCCTATCTTTGGAATATTACACAGCAATTGCTGTGATTTTAGGAGTCTCCTGCCATGTACTGACAGCTGAATTAGTAATATACTTAACAATATGAAACATATGATAGAGAAATAGCTCAGCCAGCAAGCACAAATAACTGGTGATAAGATTGAACTTTTGAGCCGGGTTGCCACATCTTTTAGGAATGTAATTCATTCATATGAACTTCAAATTTTGTGGCTTTCCCTGTGTGATTACATGGTAAGAATGTATTGTAGAAACAAGAATTCCTGTTCAGCCAAGTAGAAATTGCTCATGATCCCATCCTCACGTTGCAAATTTCCATTCCATGTACTTCAGCACTTCATCCTTCCCTGTGGGAGACAGGAAAAAAATAATTTTGTTTTAATATTAGAGTATGCAAATTAGTGTGTACAGGCATGATTTGTACAATTACAGAAATTTGTAATAAATGTAAGTAGGGATTATGTCACAAATAAAAATATAATTAAAATCACATAACAAGACTAGAAGTCACAGCATTTTTCGCAAGAAAACATACATTAGGTTAGTTGCAGAATTTATTTTAGAAGACAACTTTATATTAAAGTTAAATGAGCTTTACCTAAGGATTGAAACATCTTATTGAAAAATATATTTCTTAGACATAATTTGCTGCACAATTTTAGGGATACAGGTGGCCCCATTGCAACAATGAGATGTACAAGACATTATGTCGAAAAGTGAACTTTACAACTTTGGCTTGGGGGGGATGGAGATGGGAAGGAATGGGAAGGTGGAACAAAGGAGGAGGCAAGCGGCACTGTGGCTCAAGTGGTAGAGTGCTAGCCTTGAGCTGAATAGCAGAGGGACTGTGCCCAGGCCCCGAGTTCAAGTTCCAACACCACCACCAACTAGCAATATATAAGTAAAGGAAAGAAAAAATGTGATCTTATCCACCAGTTCATAGCTAGTATAATCCCTGCTCTCTCAAGATGGACTTTTTTTTCCAATTAAGTCCATGCTCTTGTATCTGACTTTCATTGAAAACAGAATTATTCTTCCATTATACTTTCTACAAAGTTGTGTCATTAGCAAGCGTGATTTAGAAAGGCGGTGGTCTCATACTTCCTGTTCCACGTAGGAGTAATGCTTTCACTATATCACTCTCATAAATCTACATACTGGACTTGGCTTTATTGTTTCAACGTGGTCTTATTCATAGAGTCTTCTGTAGTGTATTGAACCCTTATACTGAAACACAGAATTTCTCTTTCTCTTATTATTGCTATAGTTAACATGAGTTAACAAATTCATGTACACTTGGGAAATAATGTGCAGCACATACACTCATACAAAAAAAATGCTCTGACAAACTTCTTCCCCTTTAAAATTTGCCTTAATTTACAGAGAATTTATAAAGTTTAACTCAATATACTCATGGATAATGTATTTATAAGCAATATAAATTTCATATTTTCTCTTTATTAAGTTGTCTCTGAAACTCGTGTTACTTCAGGTCCAAAGGTGTCCCTGTGTTATTTCGGTCAAGCCAGAAATCATTCACTATACCTCAAGCAGCACCATAGATTATTCCTGGAAGTAACTGTTACTGGATGTGGAAACTGATCCCAGGAGAGGAATAGAATATTGAGGATTGACAAAGTTCAAGTTAACTTGTGCTTTCCTTTTTACTGTAAAAGAAGAGAATCCGAAGGCTTGAAGAAAACTCTGTCCTTAGATTTTTCTAGTGTGTTTTTATTCATATATAATTTTTCTGTAAAATTCTAGTTGAGAGAATTACAAAAAGAAATAATGTGCCATTAGATGGTCAGCATAGAACAAAAGGAAAATAACGTTGTTTTAAATATGTTCTACTGCAGGGGCTGGGAAGGTGGCTCAGTGGTAGAGAACTTACCTTACATATCTGAGGACCTAGGTTCAATTCCTCAGCACCACATAAGCCAAAATAAGCTAGAAGTGGTGCTGAGGCTCAAGTGGTAGAGAACTAGCCTTGAGTTGAAGACCTGAGGTAAAGCGCCGAGGCCCAGAGTTCAGGCCCACGACTGGACCCCCCCCCAAAAAAAAAGAATTATACTGCAAAGAAACAAAGACATGGAGGTTTTAAAGTGTTTTATGGATGGATATTTCACTACTGACATGATTCTCTTATTGCAGGAGTCAGTTAACAATTCCTTTAGTTTGGTCCTGAGTTCTCCAGAGCAATATGGATTCCAAAAGATTATCCAGTGCGTATGATCAGCAAAAGGAGCCACTTCTCAGACCAATACTCCTTTAAGGAGGGTCCCAATGAAATATCTCTTTTTTTGTTTGCTTTTTTGTTTAGTTTATGTTGTTTCTGAGGCTTGAACCCAGAGGCTGGACCCTGTCCCTGAACAGTTTTTGTTCCTGCCCACCAGCCCCCAAAGCTAGTACTCTACTGCTTGAACCAAAACTCCACTTCTTGATTTTTTGCTGTGTAATTACAGATAGGAGTTTGACAGATTCTCCTGCCTGGGGTGGCGTTGAACTAAGATAGTAAGAAAGCCAAGTGACATCAACTATACAGTCTTATCTTTTCAAATGAGAAATATTAGATGAAATTTATTGTAAAGGTAATATTTGACCATTTTTTCTGTCTTTTTGGTGAACATACAGTACAGAGGAGTTACAATTACATGGGCAAGATAACGAATACATTTCTTATCAAACATTGTTGCCTCCTCTTTGTTTCCCCTTCCCCTAACTTCCCATATACCCCACTCCTCCATCCAATCCTCCCCCCACCAAAGTTGTAAAGTTCGTTTTTCGACATAACGACTTGTACATGTCATTGTTGCAATGGGTCTACCTGTATCCCTAGTTAAATGATTTGTTTTTAGAGAATATGTCCAGCAAAGAATCCATAACATAACTCACCAAAAGCAGGTGCACTGAATCCTTTTGGAATTTTTTTTTTTGATTGGGAAGATTATTGATCTTGTCGTTCCTTTTGGGGAAACTAAAATCATATTTCACCACTTTTGTTCTTGTGGGGCTTGAACTCTGATCCTGCGTGATTAGCTACAGCACCACCTCCTGGTTTCTGGTGGTTAATTGAAGGTTAGGGTCTCATGGTCTTTCCTGACAAGGCTGGCTTTGAACCACATCCTCTGGTCACAACCTCCCTAGTAGCTAGGATTACAGGTGTAGACCACCAGCACCTGGCTCATATTTGCATTTATGTGCACTGAATGACACTGTGTAGACAAAGAATGGAAATTTTAAACAAATGATGACATTGCAGCATTTCAGCAAAATTGAAGTAGTAATAAATATGTCCTCCTTTTCCATTTTGTTACATTAATGACTGATGATCTTGGGACCTTTTCATTAGCATCCTCTGCCATCTGTATAGGTGTATTTAGTATCAGGAAATGTTCATAGAGAAATATAGAAAGAATGATATTTTTAGAAAACAAAGGAGATAAGATATGAAAGAATAGCATAGAAGGAGATACATTTATCACACAGAGACTAAGCGCTTGCCTAAGATATTTAGAATGCTAAAAGCAATGAAGAAAAGCCTAGTTGACAACAAGTTCTACAATAATCAAAAATTGTTCTCTAGAACAGTTTCTTATATACCTTAATTATTATCATTTATTCCTTCTATCTGGAGTTATTCCTTATTTTCTTTCACAACTATTAATTAGCCTCTGCCTTTTTGGTGCCATAACTCACCAAAAAGATTTCAAAATCACACTTAGCCTACCTTTCTCGTTGTGATAAGCAGTGAGGACACAAATCCTAGAATCATTGAATTTCCAGAATTAAACTTTTCCTGACATCTAAGCACATTCCTGGCATTAATTGCTGTGACTTAATGAACAAAACTTTTGCCAACACAGTATCCTAACATAAGTAAAGTACATACATTAGGGACTGTTGTCAGGTGTCAGTATGGAAGAAGCAATTATATATTCCAAGTATGGGTTCTTTATTTTGAATTTACTAACTAAATATTTTTTTGTTGTTGTTGTTTTTTCCCCAGTGGAAGGGCTTAAACTCAGGGGTAGGGAATTTTCATGAGTTTTTTTTCTAGCTCAAGGCTAGCACTCTACCACTTGAGGCACAGCACAAATTCCAGGTTTTTTTAATGTGTTACTAAGGAATGAACCCAGGGTTTCATGGCTGCTAGGCAATCACCGTACCATGAAGCCAAGTTCCCAGAGCCCTAAATAACTTTCTTAAGATGGCATTACATTTTCATTCCGTAATTATATATCATAATTTTGGCCAGGTGCTAGAAAATGATGTAGAAAGCAATAAAATACAATAAGTCTAGTAAGGCTGGATGGGCAATGAATAACTGTCATGGTCTAGCCAGGGAACAGAAGGGTTTATCTCATGAATCTGTTTCAACAAGCTATTGAGCCAGCTACTGACCCACAGCCCACCTCCCGAATGAGAGGGCCATCTAGGTTCCATCCATTTGAGGATGCTGGGCCCCCTCTTCCAGCACCCATTCAAACAGGTCTTGGGAAAGAGAGAGAAAATGACAGAATTACAATTAAGTATGGTGCCGGTAACTCAGAATTCTAATCCTAACTACACAGGAGGCTGAGATATGAGGATCATGGTTCATAACCAGCCCAGGCAGGAACGTATGTGAGACTCTTATCGCCAAAGAACCACCAGAAAATCAGAAGTAGTGCTGTGGGCTCAAGTGGTAGAGCACTAGCCTTTTGCTGAGGCTCTCGGGAACAGTACCCAGGCCGAGAGTTTCAGCCCCACGACTGACAAGAAGTGAACTTCCTAACACAAGAAGTGGACATAATAGCACCCATTGTCCTAGGGAGCATGGTAGCAAAGTCAGCCAGAGCTTCCTGTGAAGTTGGAGTCATAAGTAGGTCACCTGGCTTCTCTATGCCTTGGTTTCGCCCACTGCAAAACTCAACACAGTGAAGGATCCTCTTCTTCATGGGGATAGGGTAATGATGACAGAGAGCCATGTTTTGTTTGATAATCCCACATCTGTTGCACGATTAATAACGGGGCCCACCTGAGCCCTTTCCGGGTATTTTCCTGTCATTTGCTCACAGAATTGCTGAGAATCTTCTCTGAAGGCCTCTCCCTCTGTGCCTAGCCATGCTCCAGAGAACTCTCTGAATAAATCCCTTTTTTCCTCACAACTGTCCTGTGAGGAGAATGAAGTTTGATGGTTGCGACCTTACCTAGAGCTTCACCTGTGGTAATGAATCGTCTGCTGTGATTTTTCTGCCTGCTCAAACTGACTTAAGAAACCATTCAAGCCACAGGAAAATCAAAAACCACCAGCAGATCAGAGACACCAACAAGAGACAAGTTAAGGACACAGGGAGATACAGGATCTTCCCATCCCCCCCAAAAAAAATCTAAGAACTCTTTTTTTGTATCCTTTATAAAAATTTTTTTCTACAAGTTTTTTTTTTAATTTTTACCTTTTAATTTTTTTTTTCTATTAACTTTTTTTCTTCCTTTTATAATTTTTATTTTGGGGGTATATGTGTGTGTATTTTTTTTCTTTTAAATATTTTTTGTTTAGTTCTAGTGACCACTTGATCCTTTTTTCTTTCCTTCTCATTCTTTTCACTTTTTCTTCTTGTCATTCTTCTTTTCGTGATATAATTGCTGTTCTGCTCAGCCTCAGATATGCCAATAGTTGATTATTTGACCTTAGACCCATTGTGTACATGCTTAATCCAGAAATTTATTACTCAATTTAAAACCTATTAGGCTTAAATTCCTTAATAACAGTACTACCTCTTTATACCTATATAATATTTTAAGCATTTCTATTTTTAAGTTTTTTACATCTCCTTTTTATCCCCCCTTCTCTTATTCCATCCATGTTCTTCTCTGAATATTACGTTTTCAAATTTGCATAATTTTTAAGTGTTGTACTTCTCAATTTTTAATATCTGTTTTTCTATTTTTTTTGTTTTTTTTCTTTCCCTTTCTTCTTATTTTCTGTCTCTCTACTATCATTCTATATAACCTATTTCCCGCTTTGAGATTAGGATTGAGTTAACTGTCCCACAGCCTTTCCACATCCCTATATGCCTATTTTTACCCATATCTCTCCCTAAACTTAATAATTTCTGTTTGCCAAATTCTTCTTTGCTGTTCAATGCCCATTAATCATAGTTGTTTGATGTTGAATAGGTATATCTGTTCAACTAAATTTTTGCAAATTTTTGACTTTGCAATTACAGACTTTGGTTGATGCTTGCTTTAAAATAGTGTGCTAGCACAAAACTGGCGTTACTTTCATCTCAAATAGGCAGAGCAACCCTGAAAAACACAAGAATAACGGCAAGCCCGGGTATCTCAACTTCCACTTATGATAATCAGGGGACAGAAAAGATAATGAATAACCCAGAGGAGAGTTCCCAAAAAGCTCTACAAACACTACTGGTAAACATGGAAAATGAAAATATTGAAAACCAGCAAAGGACTCTGAATGAGCTTGATAGGGAGAGAGAGGAGGCAAAACAAAGTTTAATACAAGAATATCATGATCGTGAGGAAGTTACTCAAGGATTGATACAGGAATTGCATGAGCAGCTTGAGAACACTCAAAGAGAAATAAAGGAATGCCATGAGCAGACTGAGATCAATCCATGAGAACTACAGGAACTGCATGAACGTGAAGAAGCTAATCAAAGTGTAATACAGGAATTAAGAGCGTGGGATGAGAATGCACAAAGATCACTAAAGGCATTCATGGAATCCACAAACAGAGAACTGAAAGAAGTCAGTGGGACCACAAAGGGAATGCTGAATGGAACCCAACAGAAGGAATGGGAATAACCAAACAACTAAGTGATTTGAGAATAAACACTGAAAACCAAATTAAGGAATTAAAGAAGTTCATACAAGATATAAAACAATGCTCCAACAAAGAATTTGAAGCCATCAAAGCCGACCAAATAGAAGAAAAAGAAATAAAAAACAAAGTGTGAAGTCTTGATAGTAGGTTACACCATGCAGAAGATCAAATCTCGGGGATTGAAAACAGCATAGATATTATAGAAAAAGAAAATACACCATCCAAGACAAATACAAGAAATATGATAGAGCTATTCAGCACTTGGAAGACACCATCAGAAGGCGTAATATGAGGATAATGGCTATAGAGGAGAACCTAGAGACAGAAGTTAATGGTCTATGAAATTTGTTTAACAGGATCCTAGCAGAGAACTTCCCAAACATGCAAAAAGATAGGCCTACTCAGATACAAGAAGCTATTTGTACTCCAAATAGACCGGACCATATTAGGACATCCCACTGTCACATTATAATCCACACAAGATCAATTCAAACCAAGGAAAAGATCCTTAAAGCTGTCAAGGAGAAAAGATCAATCACCTATAAAGGGAAACCAATTAGAATCACCTCAGATTTCACAGGGGAGACAATCATAGAAAAAGGAGCCTAGAATTATGTATGCCATGCCCTAAAGACAAACAACTATCAACCAAGAATTCTGTACCCAGATAAACTCTCCATTACTGAAGGTCAAATAAAAAACTTCCATAGCAAAGAAAAATTGAAACAATATATCTCCACAAAACCAGCCCAACAAAACATTATTAAAGATGTCCTACATATAGAATACCAACAAGACCACAATAAAGGCCATGAAATTGCACCCAAACTGAGAATCCAATAACCTCAGGAAGAACCCAGTTGCCTCAGCCCCCAAGAAGGTAGATAAAATGGCATGTACTCGCAAATACCTCTCAGTCCTATCTCTCAACATTAATGGACTTAACTCTCCAATTAAGCGACATAGAGTGTCTTGTTGGATTAAAAAGCAAGATCCTTCTATCTGTTGCCTTCAAGAGTCACATCTTGCTCATAAAAACAAACACATTATCAATGTGAATGGCTATTTCGAAAAAATTATAAAATTGAGACTCAGAAAATCTTATCAGAAAAAGAAGAGAACACACCCAAATAAATAAACTGAGAGATGAGAATGGAAATATCACCACAGAAAAAAATAAAGATTCAGAACATTATAAGGGAATATTTCTCAAAACTTTATGCTAATAAGTTTGATAACTTGGCAGAAATGGGCCTTTTCCTAGCATTAATTGACATGCCAAAACTAAACCAAGATGAGTTAAAACATCTTAACAGGCTCATATCAAGCATTGAAATAGAAACAGCAATAACACCTCACATCTAAGAAAAGCCCAGGACCAGATGGCTTTACAGCAGAATTCTATAAGGCCTTCAAAACACAGCTCACACCAATACTACTTCAACTCTTCAATGAAATTAAAAGAGAAAGTTCACTACCGAATTCATTCTATGAAGCCATAACAACCCTCATCCCCAAACCAGACAGGGACTTTTCACAGAAAGAGAACTATAGACCCATTTCTTTGATGAACATTGATACAATATTTCTCAACAAAATTTTGGCCAATCGACTTCAACAATTCATTCAAACAATTCATCATCTAACAGGATTCATTTCAGGGATGCAAAACTGGTTCAATATACGCAAATCAATTAATATAATTCATCACATCAACAGGAGCAAGGATGAGAACTACATGGTTATCTCAATACATGCAGAAAAGGCATATGGCAAGATCCAATGCCCCTTTATGATGAAGGTTCTGGAAAAATTAGGAATCCATGTAACTTTCTCAATGCAATAATGGTTGTATATGACAAACCTACAGCCAGCATTATACTTACTGGTGAGAAACTAAAGCCATTTCCACTTAACTCAGGAACGAGACATGAATGTCCAAGCTCTTTACTTCTCTTCAATCTAGTGTTAGAATGCCTAGCTACAGGAACAATAGAAGATGCAAACCTAAAGGGGATCCAAATAGGGAAAGAAGAAGTAAAAGTCTCCCTCTTTGCAGATATCATACTTGTAGTCAGAAAATCCCATAGATTTCACTCCCAAATTACTCAAGCTGATTCAAAACTTTGGCAAAGTAGCAGGGAACAAAATTAACCCCCCAAAATCAATGGCTTTTCTGTATACCAACAATGAGAAAAGAGTGGCTGAAATTAGGAAAGCAACTCCATTCGTAATAGCCAGACAAAAAATAAAATACCTAGGAATTAACTTAACCAATGAAGTGAAGGACCTCAATGATGAAAACTTTAAAAACCTTAAAAATGAAATCAAAACAGATCTTAGAAAATGGCAAAAACTCCCATGTTCCTGGAATGGACAAATCAACATCGTGAAAATGGCAATACTTCCCAAGGCTATCTACAAATACAATGTGATATCTATCAATATTCCAACCTCATTCTTCAAGGAAATAGAAGAAGCAGTCCAATAATTCATAGGGAACAATAAAATACCCCAAATAACAAAAACAATCCTCAACATAAGGAACAGTGCTGGAGGAATATCAATACCAAATTTCAAACTCTACTACAAAGCCATAGTAATCGAAATGGCTTGGTACTGGCACAAGAACAGACCTCAGGACCAATGGAACAGAATTGAAATCCAGAAATGAACCTACAGACCTATAGCCTTCTAATATTCGATAAGGGAGCTAACAAAATACAATGGAAGAAACACAGCTTCTTCAGTAAATGCTGCTGGCAAAATTGGTTAACTACTTGTAGAAAACTAAAGCTAAATCCTTATATATCACAATGAACATGAATCAACTCCAAGTGGATCAAAGACCTCGATGACAAAGCAGACACTCTGAAAACATTACAGGATGGAATAGGAGAAATCCTAGGTCTCTTTGGCACAGGCTGAAATTTTCTTAATAGAGACCCAGAAACACAACAAATCAAAGAAAGTTTGGACAAATGTCATTGCATGAAATTGCAGAGCTTCTGTATGGCAAAGGACATAGCTAGCAAGATCAATAGAAAGCACACGGATTGGGAGAAAATCTTCATTAGCCATACAACAGACAAGGGTCTCACATCTACAATATACCTGGAACTTAAAAAAATTAAATCCCCCAACAACAAATCTTCAAAGAAACTACTGCCCAATAAATAATTGGGCTAAAAGCTTAAAGAGAAACTTCTCTAAAGAGGAAGGAAGGATGGCCAAGAGACACATGAAGAAATGCTCAAACTCTCTAGCCATAAACGAAATGCAAATCAAAACAACATTGAGATACCACCTCACCCCAGTTAGAATGGCTATAATCAAGAACTCTAATAACAGCAGATTCTGGAGGGGATGTGGACAGAAGGGAACCTTACTGTATTGTTGGTGTGAGTGTAAACTTGTTCAAACACTTTGGAAAGTAGTATGGAGGTTTCTCAAAAACTCCACATAGAACTCCCCTATGACCTAGCAATCCCACTCTTGGACATTTACCCAAATGCTCACAATCAACACCACACTAAAGCTACCAGCACACTTATGTTTATTGTAGCCTTATTTACCATAGCTAAGATAGGGAACCAACCCAGATGCCCCTCAGTAGATGAATGGATCAACAAAATATGGTATATATACACAATGGAATTCTATTCCTCCATCAGAAAGAATGACATTGCTCCGTTTCTTAGGAAATGGACAGACTTGGAAAAATTATATAGAGTGAAGTAAACCAGGCCCAAAGAAACATAGGTCCCATGGTTTACCTTATTTGCAATAACTAGTATATGTCTGACTCAAGCAGAAAAAGTCAGATAAGTTGGTGTTAGGGAAATGAACCCTAAGATATGTATTCAAAAATTTTTACTTTCATTCCATTTTTTCTAGTACATTTATAAGTTTATTTTTTGTTGCTTTTTATGTCCCTCCCCCACGGTATATTCCCTGCTTTCACTGTATTGTATGTTGTTATAATTTATCGAGGGGAAGGGAAAGAAAATCCTTTAGATAGGGATTACAGGTGGACCCATTGCAACAATGAGACATATAAGTCCTATGTGGAAAATGAACTTTACAGCTTTGTTAGGGGGAGGTGGAGGGTCGGATAGGGGGATGGGGAGAGAATGGGATGGGAAGCAGAATCAAAGGAGGAGGCTACAATACTTGATAATTTATGTACCCATTATCTTGCCCATGTTTGGGATAATCCATCTAAATCGATGATTGCGCATGTTGTTACATGTCTACCATCCCAACTCCAGAAGACTAGGTCTGGTGAAGCATACCTGTCATAGATAGGAGGACCTCAATCCAGCCCAGCCAGAGCATATCTTGAGTCTCTGTTTCAGAAATGCCCAGGACAGAAAGGTGGCTCCTCAGAGACAGGGAGAGGACACAAGTAGGGAGTCATGGTGCCACCAGAGGAGTGTCTGACCCGGGGGTAGGGGTGGTTTGGGGACAGCCACTCACCTGTGCTGCCGGGAGAACTTGCTTTAGGCTGCTCCAGGTGGGGCGAGCAGTGATGGCAGTGGCATTATAGACACATGGCCTCAGAGCAAAGAACCAGGGCCAGGGAGCAGGTTGGGGCTTTATGCAGCCTGGCAGGATGCCATTGCCTGATGTTTGAAATTCTGCACCTTGGGGAGGGAAGGAAGCCATGGTGCAGGCAGGCATCTCAATTTCCTTCTATATTCCAAAGATGCCTTGAGTCTCTTCCTCACCACTCAGCCATCTCTACCTTCCTCAATTGCTGGTAGTGGTGTAAACTAACACAGGGAATCCTGGTGCTACCAGGCAGCATGGAATGTGGGCGTGGCCACCATTCTTATATCTCTTTGGTCAGAAAGAACTATGAAAGAATGGGGTGTGGCCAGAATACTGTGATGCAAGCAGCATGGGTGAAGTCAAGAAGATAGCAGCTCCCCCAGCCCTTTTCCCAGGGAACAATGTCCAATTCAGTTGGAGACAAGAGGGTGACCTCATTTAGCTGGATGGCTTCACAGATTGTTGAGTATGTCTGTTTGTTCCCAGTCCCAGACCTTGTACTCAGGATCTGAGCACAGTCTGTAAGCTGCTTTTGATCAAGGATGGCCTTCCACACTAGAGCCACAGGGATTCTGGCTTTGTTGGCACTTAAGTTGGACTTTCTTGCCTAGGGTGACTTCGACCATGATCCTCCCATCACAGCCTTGTAAATATCAAGGAGGGCTGCTAAGAGCCACTGTTACCTGCCTAATCATTGGTCTTGTTGATGTTCTTGGACAGACTGGTGAGTTCCCTATCCTCGGGTTTAAGTGGTGGGAATTGTAGCCCACAGTTGGAATCTTGGTCCTGCCACCTCCAAATGGAAGGAGATCCTAAGAAACTTATTCCTGTCCATATGATTACCAATGGAATATGATGTATGTCATGATTGAAAGAGCAGTTCTTGAATGATTCTAGGATAAAATTATACACAATTATGTTATAGGACACTGATGGATGTTAGTTAATATTTTATGAGGCATTTAAACAATCACATTAAAATGGAGGTATAATGAAATATCTTAGAATTACTATACTATTACATACTATAAAGGTGCCATTTTTCTGCCAAGACTGGGATTGGTACCCGTGGTCTTGGTAACTCTGTTGCACTGTGTGGGAAGGGGAAACTGGCCTCCTAGAAGTCAAGAAATTCATGTCTATTCCTTAGGCCTAAAATAGATCCCCACCACTAGAAAACATCCTATTCATGTACAATTAACATATATGGTTTAAATTTATATACATATGTTAACTCCATATTGCATTCAGTGTAGTTATTTTATTTTTTGTTTTATTCATATATTGACCATTTATTTTGACTATTATGGTACATAAAACGTTGATTACATTGATTACATAAGATAGAGGTCTGCATATATATTCCACTTCATACCTGACACCCAGGACTTTCACAGAAAAAAATGTGTCACCATCAACTTCTTACTCCACCATTCATTTTTGGGGAGTGCTGGCATCTGAACTCACAGCCTACAAGCCTACAAGGCCCAATTCATGAATTGGTGAGTGTCAGCACGACATCATGGGGCAAATTGAGCTGACAGGCTGTTTCTTTGACCTGAGCTCAAGCCCCAGGGGTTAACAAAATAAGAACAGATTGACATGTATATGGAAGTATGCTAATAAATATGTGTTTTTACAGAGTATCAGAGATGTCTATACATTATTCAGTTATATAAACTACATTCCTACCAATTCCTGGGTATTAATCATGCATTCATGTAATTAATGTTATTATTTTCATCCTTATACTATTAATGAAATCAGTGTCCTGAAATTATTGTGTTCCTGTAAGTAATAATATTCTTTTTATGCTTCATTAATATTAAATAAAATCAGTTAGCTTCCTGAAATGTTACTGTCTAATTTTATAGGAGCATCATTCATGATCAACTCATTGAACCTTGACATTGATAATATTCCATTGTTCTTCCTATGGATGAGAACCATTTTCAAGTGTTAGGAGGGGGATTCAAAATCAGGGCCTATGTTGCCATGTGGGCCTATGGCTTCCCAGATAGATTGCTAGCCTTCAGCATTGCAAGGTGAAGTACCCTTTGCAACAGTGTCATTCAGACCCATGAGGGTCACCGAGCAAAGGAAGAAAACATAAAAAGGCCACATTGTTTCTGTGAATTTCTTTCCCTGCAAGACCTGGGGTCTAGGATCCCAGAAACAGCTGTAGATCTAGTGGCTGCACTCCGGCCTAGGGTGATCGAAGCTGAGGCAGAGTTGCCACAACCTGACTTCAAGCCCTGTACTGAGAAAAGTAAAAAAAAAATTTAGCTCCCTGACTTGCAGTTCACACAGTTTATTCTTACAGGCTTTGGATTTGAACTCAGGATCTGGGTAAATCTGCAGCAATGTGGATGAAGGGGAAGATCACTGCACTTGAAGGTAAGAAAGTCAGGCCTGTTCACTAGTCCTGAATTCAAGCTCCAGCCCAGGAAACATACTATTTATATATATTGTAAAGATAGGATTTATACTTACCTATAGGTGTTCAGTACATACATGTTTGGTGTGGTTGTTCCTTGAAATTTGTCTTTTATTCATTTATTTACCATTGATTGTACTATGATGATGAAACCCATTCTGTTTATTACATTGATGACATCCTATCACAAAGCATCTAGATTTGTAGAAATGTTCTCCGCCATGCCAAGATTCCTAGGATCACCCAGGATATTCAGAGAAAAGGAAAACAAGTTTCACATTTGGCTTCTTACTCTACAACCCACATGTTTGTAGTACTGGGATCTGAACTCAGGGCCTTGTAGGACCAATTGTCCAATAAGTCAAGGTGAACACACTAACCTGTGAACTAAGGATCTAGGCCATTCCCATGATCTGACATTGATCCCCAAGGTGGTCCACTATTGTCATAAATTCATAATTTAAACATACAATCTATATTGATATTCATGTGTCAATGGCATCTTGTGTTTAGTGGACTTCTCTTTATTTTGTCTCTATTACATGGAGGTATTGTTTATTTCACTTAATATGGTGATAGGTATAACTTTGCTGACATGGATGACAACCTGTTCCTATGGTTATAGGGTTGCCTATGAATTCCCCTTCTTGGTTGAGACTCAGGACTTTCACAGGAGAGGAAAACATGTGCAACAACTGGCTTCTAACATCAGGATGAATTTTTTGTCAGTGCTGGGATTTGAACTCAGGTCTGGGTATCTCTGTTGCACTGGGGGGAAGGGGAAGCTCACCATCCTTGAAGACTAGAATTTCAGGCCTGGTCTAGGGTCTGATTTGAAGCCCCAGCACAAAATCACAAGTCCACCTTTTGTAAACATTGGATCTCTCTTTACCTACAGGAGTGGTATGCATCTTGCATTCAGTGTAATTATTTTTATTTTGTGTCTTATTCATGGATGTTTGTGCATTTTATTGAATATGGTGACAGATATAACTGTGCTGACATGGATGACAACCTATTCTCATGGCTATAGATTTGCTTATATAGCATTCTCCATCATTGATGAGACCCAGGATATTCACAGAACAGGAAAACATATGCAACCTTTGTTTTCTCACATCAGAATGAATCTTTTGGCAGTGCTGGAATTTGAACTCAAGGCCTATCAGGCCCAATTGGTGAATGGGTCATGTTAAGCACAGCAGCCTGTGAGCCTCTAAGGAGCCAGGCCATTCCTGAGACCTGAGATTGAGCCCTGTTGGGAGGCCAATATAGTCATAAATTCATAATTAAACAAAGGATCTATATTTCCAAACATGGGTGGGCTGCATCTTGCGTTTGCTGTAGTCATTCTGGCTGAGACCCAGAATTTGCACAGCAATAGAAAACAGTTGCAATGACTGGCTTCTCACATCAGGGTGAATTTTTAGCAGTGTTGGGATTTGAACTTGGGGCCTAGGAGGCCCAACTGCCCAATCGGTCCATGTGATCACACCAGACTGTGATCCACTAAGGAGATGGGCTCATCCCAGCAACTGAGATAAAGACACAAGGAGGCAAAAATAGTTCTCAATGCATCATTGAAACATGGGATGTATACTCACATCCATGTGTGGACTGCATCGTGCATTGAGTGTACTTATTGTGTTTATTTTGTAAGCTATTCATAGATGTATTGTGTATTTTCCTATGTATATGATGACATATATAACTGGGCTGACATGGATAACAACTTATTCTCAGGACCACAGGGTGGCCCATCATTCTGCATCCTAGCTGACACCCAATACTTGCACAGGAAAGGAAAATAGATGCAACAATTGGCTTCTGACATCAAGATGAATCTATTGGCAGGTCTGGGATCTGAACTCAGGGCCTAGCAGGCACAATTGGTGAATGGGTCCACATGAGCACCCCAGCCTGTGAGTGACAAAGGAGCTAGGCATTCCCAGTACCTGAGTTTGAGCCCCCCTTGGGGGAGAGTAGAGAGCACAATAGTCATCTATACATTTGCTGAAGGTAGTATGCAAATAAGCACATATTTGTATAGAGTAGGATTGTGGTGACCTGTGATAGAATCCAATCTGTGAGTACCTATATTTGGATCTTTTCTTAAGCATCTATTTCATGTATATGATGATTATTGTCATGCTTCATCACCTCTTCTTTACAAATAATCTATACCCCATGAGTCTTATGTATCATTTCCTACTCACATCATGCACGAGCTACTCATTCAAGGATGAGATCAGTCGCATGCCGTGGCTCTTCCTAGGTCCAGAAACGAGTATCTCAGGATCTCCCGCCATTCCTTCCTCCTAGGGGGACTGAATTCAAAACTTATTCCTGGAAAAGATACTTCATATATATATATATATATATATATATATATATATATATATATATATATATATATATAATGCTTCTTATATATATATGTACTATATATATATATATATATATATTAATGATAGGATTTATACTTCCGTTCAGATGTTCAGTCCATATTGTGTTTGGTGCGTTTATAAATTTTATTTCTCATTTTATTCATTTATTTACCATTTATTTAATTGACTGATGACACCTCTACAATTTATTACATTGTTTACATCCTATCACATAGAATCTAGATTTTAGATGTGTTCTCCATCATGCCTGGCAATGTGAGAATCTGAACTCAGTGCCTAGCAGGCCCAATTCATGAATGGGTGAGTTTGAGCATGGGAGCTCTAGCCAATGAAGCTGTCAAGTGGTTCCCAGGTACTGAGATTGACCCCCATGTTTGGCCAAAACAGCGATACATGGATAGGCAGACGGTGGTATACAAATAACTATATATTGTTAAAGAGTGCCAGAGCCGTCTATCTATGATTGAATGACACCTACTACATTCCTTCCAACTCTGAGGTATTTATTATACCACCATTGAAGGAATATTATTCTTTTCATGCTTAATAAACTATACGGTAAGATCAATCAGCATTCTAGGACTATTTCATCCAATTTTAGACTAGATGAAAGCATGAACTACTCATTCAATTGGTATTCCCATGCATAGGAATGAGTCTCTTGTGATCTCCTGCCATTGGTGTCAGGACTGGGATTTGAACCCAGGACTTATGTTGACAGATTGGCCTATGGCTTCACTGATAGCTCATCAGAATCAGAAGTGGTAGGTCAGGTCTACTTTGCAGCCATATCATTCAGACCCAGGATGGTCACCATGCCCCAAAAAAATCATAAAATGCCAGCCCTCGGCAGCTCACCACTTTTAGTGCTTTCCAGCTTTCTTTTTCTTCCTGCAAGCCTTCTGGCTGGCTTCCCTGATAGCTCATCAGAATCAGAAGTGGTAGGTCAGGTCTACTTTGCAGCCATATCATTCAGACCCAGGATGGTCACCATGCCCCCAAAAAATCATAAAATGCCAGCCCTCGGCAGCTCACCACTTTTAGTGCTTTCCAGCTTTTTTTTTCTTCCTGCAAGCCCTCTGGCCTAGGATCTCAGGATCGGCTATGCATCTGGAGACTGCACCCCAGCCTAGGGAGATCCAAGCTGAGGAAGTGTTTACACGACCTGAGTTCAAGTGTCATGGATGGCTAAAAAAAATAAAAATAAAAATATTAATTATTTAACTAAATAAAAAATAAAACTCCCTGGTTTGGAATTTCTGCCAGTTTTCTTTTCTAGCTTGGGATTTGAACTCAGGGTGTTGGTAAATTTGTAGCAATGTGAGGGAAAGTTGCCACTACTTGAGTTCAAACCCCATGCCAACCACAAAAGAAAAACTAAGTCACTGACCTCGGCAGGGTGAAGTAGTTGTGGAGATGGGAGGGAAGGGATGGTAGGGGGAAAACAAAGAAGGAGTCAACAATGCTCAATAGGAAATGTACTCATTACCTTGCTCCTGTAACTGTAACCCCTCTGTAAAACATTTTTGCAATAAAAAAGTACAAAGAAAGAGAAACAATGTCTTTCTCAGAGAAGCACTTTAGAGGTAAGGAAGGATGTTTGAATAGTTGTACAAATTCCACACTGCTTTTTTTTAAATGTTCAGTATGGAACTGAGTAAACATATCTGCATCCATTAAAAAAAAGAAGTCACTCTCTTGGAACTGGGGCCAGTATTTCTGCCATTGTTAGGATTTGGGATCACTGTCCAGGTAAGTCTTTTATACCGTGGGTGAAGGCGAAGCTCACCGTCCTTGAGGAAAAGAAATTCAGGCTAGAGTTCCCAGGGCCTGAATGAAGGCTCTGCAATGGAAAAAATGTTTCTATACATGTTTAATATATGATATACACTTAAATATGTAAGTTAATTTCACATTATGATTTTTATTATTGATTTTGTATTTTGTTTTTCTTTTATTCATTTATTGATTGATTATTGTATTTAGTATTACTATACACATAATATTTATTACAATTTGCACATCTATAATAAAATTCTACACAATACTTTAGGATATTGACTCATTTTTATTAATATTTTATTAAGTGTTGAAACATAATATATAATTAAATGGAAGCATTTGTCACAGTCTCCACATGTTTAGAGTTTATCCCAAGTATGAGCTTTGTACAATCTTTGGACATCTTCCTATTGGGATTTCTTTAAACGATTTATAGTCAGAAACCTTTTCCTGAGGATAAGCAAGTGAGGGATACAATTGTAAGAGTGGGGCTAGAAATGTGGCTTAGTGGTAAAGAGCTCGCTTAGCATGCATGAATGCCAGGTTTTAATCCTCAGTGCCACATACTCAGAAAAAGCCAGAAGCTGTGGAGTAGCCTAAGTGGCTAACCTTGAGGAAAAGGAGCTCAGAGACAGTACCCAGGCCTTAAGATCAATCCCAAGGACTGCCAAAAACAATAGAAAAAATGTCAGTGGCTCACACATGGAACTCTAGCTTCTCAGGAGGCTGAGACCTGAAGACCACAGTTCAAAGACAGCAAATCAAGGAAAGCCTGTTAGACCCTTATCTCCAGTGGACCATGAAAAGACCCCATGTGGCACTGTGGCTCAAGTGGCTGAGTGTTCGCCTTGACCTGCGGGTCTAAAGGACAGTGCCCAAACTTGAGTTCAAGACACACAATTGGGAAAAAAAAGTGAGGGTGAATCAAGGTACTTTTCCTATTTGCTAATTATGAGAACATCCTTTGGAAAATGAACACTGATATATACCAAAATTGGAGTCAGAGCTAAGGTTCAAGTGTAACACATCCACATGCCCTGCCTCTCAGTCTCTATCATTGTAATCTTGTGCCCTACAGGGTTCTTAAAGGTCCAATGTTGAAAGGCTTAATATGCTCCCCAAGCCCTTTGTGATAATCAGTTGGCTTGTATTGTCAAGGTCATCACAGTTCTAAACCTAGCAGAACACCAGTAGTTCAGGCCCGTCATCCTAGCTCAGGAGGCTGAGGTCTGAGGATCACAGGGTGAAGCCAGCCAGGGCAGAAAAGTCTATGACACTCTGACTTCCACTTCTGAAAGGTCAGATGTTCAAGATCCTTCTGTGTTTCCCTTGGTGATGAGAAGTACTTGCACTCTAAATGCTCTTAGGGTTCTTGAGCTATAGAAGCAAGAAAGAAACATTATTGACCCATACTTCAGGTTTGTTCAGCCCTATACTTCAAGTTTGTTAGTTTGTTTCTTTCTTTTTTATTATTGTAGGAGTTGATGTCTGGGCCTGGGTGCTGTTCTTGAGCTCTTCAGCTCAGGTCTTGTGCTCTACCACTTGAGCCAAAAGCCACTTCAGCTTTTCTGGTGGTCCATTGGAGCTAAGTGTCTCAAGGACTTTCCTGTCCAGGCTGGCTTTGAACTATTATCCTCAGATCTCATCCTCCTTAGTAGCTAGGATGACACGCATGAGTGACAAGCACCTAGCTTCCACTTCAGGTTTCTTAGTAGTGAATTGGAGATAATAGGCTAATGGGACCTTTTGTGTCTGGGATAATTTGGTACCCAGATCCTCAGATCTCAGCTTCCTGAGAAGGCAGGATGAGAGACCTCAGCTATAGACCCCTAAGCTGTGGCCTTTGCTACAAGAGGGTCCATGGCTCCACGTGGTGGAATGCTAGTCATGAGCCCAAGAGGTAAGGGTCAGAGCTTAGGCCCCTATTTCAAGATTCATGACCGACAAAAAAAAAAAAAACAAACAATTGTCTGTAGTGGACAACTCACTAGTCTTCAGTAATACATAATTTTCTCCTTCCCATGGAGACATATATGAGCCTCAATAATCTTGTCTGCATAATCATCTCAGTGGGGAGATCTTACAAGGATCCAATGAAATAATGCACCTGGTGAAGGACACAGCACATGGCACTCTTTGCATGACTCAGCACACAGTATCCTGTGAAAGACTCAGAACCCAGCACCAATGCAGGACTCAGTACACTGCACCTTGTGAAGGACTAGGCACATAGCACCATGTGCAGGACTCAGCACAGAGTACTTTATGGAGGACTCAGCACATAGCTCTGTTCCACAAGCTGTCATTAGACTTAGGGTGCTCTAATCAATATCACCATTCTTTGAGGAATATTTCACAAACCATAAAAGTTCACACCTAAGTGTTTAGTGGGATGTTTTATTTTGTGGGGGGGGGTTAGTCATGGAGCTTGAGCTTAATGTTTGGGGATATTATTGTTCTGATAACATTTGCACAAGGCTAGAACTCTACCACTTTGAGCCATATTTCAAAGAGTCTATCAGACTTCACGCCAGGTTTTAAAGCCCCAGAGTGGCCAGGATATCGGGAGTATGCCAGGGTAAGCCAGGATGATGGCGGTACCCATGGAGCTGGGTTGCAGCAGTTTATATCTGGCTAAGTCAGGTTAGGTGGCAGCTGTCAGCACCAGACTCCTAGCTTGTTCTGTCATGTGGTATTTGAAGTACTGTCCTTATATAGTTGCAGTTAGAACGTAGTACCTCTTTTTTGGCAGCAGTCCTGGGGCTTGAGTAAGGGCTTTGACACTGTCCCTAAACATTTGTGCCCAAGGGTAGAAATCGATTGAAAGTCAGCAGAACTTCTTGGTTTTCTGTTTATGTGGCACTGAAGAATCGAACCCTGGGTTCATGCTCACTAGGTGAGCACTTAACCACCGAGCCCCAGGAGTGAACGAGGTATAAATAGATAGAGATTGATATATATAAGCATTATATACACAGAAAGATGTCTGTATATTATTATTTTATAGATATAACTACAAATTATTACTTATTAAATTATGTCTCCATTAAATGATGTGTCCCAGTTAACAATTAATAAAGCATTAACTAAATTACTCAATAGCCTATTATTGTTTATCACATATTTATATACATCCATACGCATAATTTCATATTTTAGAGAATGAGACAGATGTCTATACATTATTAAATTATGCATCATGTGTTACTACCAATTATTTGGTATTTATGTTTCCATGACATTTTTATTCTGGTAATACTTAATAAAATATTAAACTTAATCCACATCTTATAGTTTTTATTTCTAATTTTATCCTAGAATGATTCACTACTAATTCAATCTGTTTTTCATTTATTGTAGAGACAACTCTTTCACCTATGACATTTTTTACATTTATGACATCCTATTACATAACATATAGATTTGCATCTGAATTATACATCCTACCTGTCACCGAGCACTTTCAAAGAAAAAGAAAACAGGTGTCACGCTCGGCTTCTCACTCCAAGATTACATTTTTTGGCAGTGGTGGAATCTAACACAGGGCCTAGAAAGCTCGATTCATGAATGACTGACTGTCAGCACAGCAGCCTCTAGCCAATTCAGTTGCCAAGCACTTCCCAGGCCCTGAAATCGAACCCCGTATGTTGACCCCATATTGTGCTTAGTGTACTTATTCATTTTATTTTTTGTTTTATTCATTTATTTACCATTTATTGACTGTTATTACACATGAAATATTTAGTACAGTTATTACATAGGATATAGATTTGCCTATGTATGAAACTTCCCACCTGATTCCCAGGACTTTCACAGAAAAGGAAAACATGTGTCGCCTTGGGCTTCTTACTGCACGATTCAATTTTTGTGAGTGCTGGCATCTGAAGTCACAGCCTACAAGGCCCAATTCATGAATGGATTAGTGTCAGCATGGCAGCCTGAGACATATTGAGCTGACAAGCATTTCCAGAACTTGAGATCCAGCTCTAGGAGTTGACAAAATTAGAACAGATTGACATGCAGATGGTAGTACAAAAATAATTATTGATTTTTATAGAGTGCCAGAGATGTCTATACATTATTCAGTTATATAGGCTACATTCCTATCAATTCCTGGGTATTTAGTATACCTCCATGTAATTAATAGTATTGTTTTCATCCTTAATTATTGATTAAATCAACCACTGTCCTGAAACAATTTTGTCCATGTAATTAATAATATTCTTTGAATGTGTCAAAAATATTCATTAAAATCCATTGGCCTTCTAAAATCACTCTATTTATATAGTAGTATTCAGAAACAACTAATTCAACCTTGCCATTCATAATCTTCCATTGGTATTCGTATGAGTAGGAACGAGACACTTATGATCTCCTTCCATTGGTAGGGGTCAGGACCCGGCTTCAAACACAGGGCCTATATTGCCATGTTGGCCTATGGCTTCCCTGAGAGCCTGCCAGCCTTCAGCAATGCCAAGTTACCAACATTCTTCAACCGGGTCATTCAGACATAGGATGGTCACCTAGTAAAGAAAACAAATGTAAAACCGGTAGCCATTGGCAAGTTGCCAGTTTTATTTTCCTGTGTTGCATTAATTATTTTTTTTCTTGTCAGTCTTTGGGTCCCAGGAACCCAGGTTTGGCTGTGGGTCCAGTGGCTGCACCCCAGCCTAGAGTGATCAAAGCTGAAGCAGAATTGCCATGAGCTGAGTTCAAGCCCTGTGCATGATGAAAGAAAAATACCTATCTACCTACCTACCTACCTACCTACTTACCTACCTACCTACCTACCTACCTACCTACCTACCTACATACATACATACATACATACATACATACATACATACATACATACATACATTAAAAATATTTTAAAAATTATTAGGCTCCTTGGCTTGGAATTCATGCAATTTTTTCTGCCAGGCCTGGAATTTGAACTCAGGGTCTGGGTAAATCTGCAGCACTGTGGGGGATGGGGAAGATCACCATTATGGAAGACAAGAAATTCAGGCCTGTTTCTAGGGCCTGAATTCAAGTCCTAGCACTTGAAAAAATAATATTCGTATATATTTTAATTATATGAATTTTATTGACCTACATATTTTTACTGCATATTGCAGTTAGTGTATTCATTTTATTTTGTGTTTTGTTTCTTATATATTTTAGTGAATATGATTACACATATAATATTTTTTGTATCCTATTACATAAGACATAGATTTGCCTATGCATTCTACATCATTCCGGAGTCCCAGGAATTTCACCAATAAAGAAACCCAGTGGTACAACTGGCTTTCCACCAGGATTAAGTTTTTGGCAGTTGTGTGAATTGAACTCAGTGCCTAGCAGGCCCACTTCATGAGTGGGTAAATGTTAGAACACCAGTCTGATGCAAGAGAAGTTGGCGGGCAAATTTGAGGACCTGAGATCAAGCCCTAGGAATGGCCAATATATAAACAGATTGATGATTAGACTGTAGTGTGTGTGAATGTGTGTATGTGTGTGTGTGTGTGTGTGTGTGTGTGTGTGTGTGTGTGTGTGCGTGTGTGTGTGTGTGTGTGTGTGTGTTGTGAGCTGCTTTTAATCAGTGCTATCCTTCTACCACTGGAGTTACACAGTTCTACTTCTGGCTTTGTTGGCACTGAAGTTGGTCAGGGATCTGAAGGGCTTTCCTGCCTAGTGTGAATTTGACTATGATCCTCCTATCACAGCCTTGTAAACATCAATAAGGACAGCTGAGAGCCACTGGTGCCTGCCTAATCATTGGTCTTGGAATTCTTGGACAGACCAGTGAGTTCCCTATGCTTGAGTTAAAATGGTGGGAGCTGGAGCCCACAGTACGAATCCTGGTCCTGCCAACTCCAAATGGAAAGAGATCCTTAGAAACACATTCCTATCTATATGAATACCAATGGAACATGATGTATGTTATGATTGATTGGCTAGCTCTTAAATAATTGTACGATAAAATTATACACAATTACATTATAGGACACTAATCGATTTATTCAATATTTCATGAAGCATTTAAACAATCACGTTCATTAAATGGAGGCACAATGAAATACCTAAGAATTGGGCGTCACATAGTATAAAGGTGCCATTTTTTCTGCTAGGACTGGGATTGGAACTCATGGTCTGGGTAACACTGTTGCACTGTGTGGGAAGGGGAAGCTAGCCTTCTTGAAGCCAAGAAATTCATGTCTGTTCCTTACGTCTGAAATCTATCCCCAGTACTAGAATACATCCTATTTGTGTACATTTTAAATATATGATTTATATTTACACACATAGGTTGACTCCATATTGCATTCAGTGTAGTTATTAATTTTATTTTTGTTTTATTCATGTATTTGTGGGGCACATGGGCAGCAATGATGGTGCTGAGAGGAAGTTGAGTGGGCACAACCCAATTGTTTACCTTATAATCTGATTGGATAAAACTTAGGTGCATGATAGGGTGTGACCTTTACAGTGATTGATTAGTTCCTTTCCCTCCCCTTCCATACCTCACAATTTTTCCCTTTAAAAGGTGCTTGCGTTGTGGTAATAAACGAGTTCTTGCTTGACTTGACTCCCCACTGTGTCTGAATGTCTCCTGAGCTAAGGGAGACTGGGGAATGGGTGAGTGGCGCACTTACATTTCCTTGGGCCCCATCCATCTTTCGGGTGCAAACAAAGACCCAATATGTATTGACTGTTTATTTTATTGACTAATATGGCACATAGAACATTGGTTACATTGATTAAATAGGATATAGATCTCCATATGTATTCCAATTATACCTGACACCCAGGACTTTCATAGAAAAGGAAAACGTGTCACCATCAGTTTCTTACTGCATGATTCATTGTTTGGGCATGATGGCATCTGAACTCAAGGCCTACAGGGCCAAATTCATGAATGCGTGTGTGTCAGCATGCCATCCTGGAACAAATCCCAGGATCTGAGATCGAGCACCAGGGATTGACAAAATAAGAACAGATTGACACACAGATTGTAGTACACTAATAAATACATATAACTTTACAGAGTGTCAGAGATGTATATCCATTGTTCACTTATATATACTACATTCCTATCATTTCTTGGGTATTTATTATGCCTTCATGTAATTAATATATTTTTTAATTGTGAAAATAATGTACAGAGGGTTACAATTACATGGGCAAGATAATGAGTACATTTTTTATCAAGCATTGTAGCTTCCTCCTTTGTTTCCACTTCCCATCCCTTCCCATCCTCCCCTCTGCACCCCCACCCAATCCTCCCTGCTCCCTCATACCACCCCTTACACCAAAGTTGTAAATTTCGTTTTTGACATCACGACTTGTATATCTCTTTGTTGCAATGGGTCCACCTGTATTCCTATTTAAACGATTTTTTTCTCCTTCCCCTCCACAAATTATACTGATATCAAGTACAGTGAAAGCAGCGGTTATACTGTGGGGGAGGGACATACAAAGAAACAAACTTATAAATGTGTTAGAAACAATTGCATGAAAGAAAAAAAAAACATTTGAGTACATATCTTAGGGTTCATTTCCCTAATATCACTTTATCTGACCTTTTCTGCTTTACTTAGACATATACTAGTTATTGCAAATAAGGGAAACCATGGGATAGGGCACTAGCCTTGAGCTGAAGAGCACCCAGGCTCAGAGTTCAGGCCCCAGGATCCACAAAAATAAATAAATGAATGTTATTATTTTTATGTTTAATAAAGTATTAAGTAAATCAGTGTCCTGAAATTATTGCGTCCCTGTGAGAAATAATATTCTTTTAATGTTTCATAAGATATTGAATAAAATCAATCAGCTGACTGAAATCATGAAGTCTAATTGTGTACAAGTATCATTCATGAGTATGTCATTCAACTGTGACATTGATAATATTCCATCATTATTCCTGTGGATGGGAACGAATTTCATAGGATCTCCCACTATCTGGAAGTGGCATGACTGTATTCGAACTGTAGGCCTATGTTGCTGTGTGGGACTATGGCTTCTCCAATAGCCCTCAATTAAAAAAAAAATTAGCTCCCTGGTTTGCAATTCATGACATTTTTTTTCTGCCAGGCCTGGGATTTGAACTCGCTGTCTGGGTAAATATGCAGCACCATGACGGAAGGAAATCTGAACATGCTTGAAGACAAAAGTCAGACCTGTTCCCTAGGCCTGAATTCAAGCCTCAGGGCTGGAAAACATACTCTTTATATCCATTTTAAAGATATGATTTATACTTCCATACAGCTACTCAGACCATATTTTGTTGGGTGTGGTTATTCATATTATTTCTTGTTTTATTAATTTATTTACCATTTATTTCATTGACTCTGATGACCCCTCTACCATTTATTACATTGTTTACATCCTATCACAGCATCCAGATTTGTAAATTTGTTCTCTATCATGCCTGACACCCAGGACTCTCACAGAAAAGGAAAACATGTGTCACACTTGGCTTCTTACTCCAACATTAAATTTTTGGCAGTGCTGAGATGTGAACTCAGCGTTTAGCAAGCCCAATTCATGAATGGAAGAGTGTGAGCATTGCAGCCTCTAGGCAATGAAGCTGTCAGGTGGTTCCCAGATGCTGAGATCCAGCTCCAGATTTGGCCAAAACAGTGATACATGGATAGGCAGAGAGTGGTATACAAATACACATATATTAGTAAGGAGTGCCAAAGCCATCTATCTATGATTGAATGACACCTAAGACATTCCTACCAACTCTTAGGCATTTATTATACCGCCATTGAAGGAATATTATTCTTTTCATGCATAATAACCTATTAATTAAGATCAATCAGCGCCCTAGGATTATTGCATCCAATTTTAGACTAGACCGAAACATGAACTAGTCTTTCAATTGGTATTCCTATGCATAGGAAGGAGCCTCTTGTGATCTCCTGCCATTGGTAGGTGTCAGTACTGGGATTTGAACCCGGTTCACAGGTTGGCCTATGGATTCCCTGATAGCACGCCAGCCTTCAGATATGGCAGGTCAGGTCCACTTTGCAGCCATGTTATTCAGACACAGGATGGCCACTGTGCAAAGAAAAAAATAGAAAACCCTCAGCCCTCTGCAGCTTGCCACTTTTTGTGCTGGGCTACTTTTTTTTCTTCCTGAAAGCCCTCTGGGCCTAGGATCCCTAGATTGGCTATGGGTCCGAGGGTGCCCCACCCTAGGGTGACTGAAGCTGTGGCAGAGTTGTCATGACCTGAGTTGAAGCTCCATGTTGGCAAAATACAGAATAAGTAAAAATGTTGGTTAATTATTTAAATAAATCAAAAAATAAATAAAGCTCCGTTGTTTTGAATTTCTACCAGTTTTCTTTCCTAGCCTGGGATTTGAACTCAGGGTCTTGGTAAATATGTACCAATGTGAGGGAAAGTGCAGATTTGCCACTACTTGAGTTCAAACCCCATGCAAATCCAAAAATAAAAATCAAGTCACTGAACTCGGCAGGGGGAGTAGTAGTGGAGATGGGAGGGAAGGGATGGTAGGGGGAAAACAAAGAAGGAGTCAACAATGCTCAATAGGAAATGTACTCATTACCTTGCTCCTGTAACTGTAACCCCTCTGTAAAACATTTTTGCAATAAAAAAGTACAAAGAAAGAGAAACAATGTCTTTCTCAGAGAAGCACTTTAGAGGTAAGGAAGGATGTTTGAATAGTTGTACAAATTCCACACTGCTTTTTTTTAAATGTTCAGTATGGAACTGAGTAAACATATCTGCATCCATTAAAAAAAAGAAGTCACTCTCTTGGAACTGGGGCCAGTATTTCTGCCATTGTTAGGATTTGGGATCACTGTCCAGGTAAGTCTTTTATACCGTGGGTGAAGGCGAAGCTCACCGTCCTTGAGGAAAAGAAATTCAGGCTAGAGTTCCCAGGGCCTGAATGAAGGCTCTGCAATGGAAAAAATGTTTCTATACATGTTTAATATATGATATACACTTAAATATGTAAGTTAATTTCACATTATGATTTTTATTATTGATTTTGTATTTTGTTTTTCTTTTATTCATTTATTGATTGATTATTGTATTTAGTATTACTATACACATAATATTTATTACAATTTGCACATCTATAATAAAATTCTACACAATACTTTAGGATATTGACTCATTTTTATTAATATTTTATTAAGTGTTGAAACATAATATATAATTAAATGGAAGCATTTGTCACAGTCTCCACATGTTTAGAGTTTATCCCAAGTATGAGCTTTGTACAATCTTTGGACATCTTCCTATTGGGATTTCTTTAAACGATTTATAGTCAGAAACCTTTTCCTGAGGATAAGCAAGTGAGGGATACAATTGTAAGAGTGGGGCTAGAAATGTGGCTTAGTGGTAAAGAGCTCGCTTAGCATGCATGAATGCCAGGTTTTAATCCTCAGTGCCACATACTCAGAAAAAGCCAGAAGCTGTGGAGTAGCCTAAGTGGCTAACCTTGAGGAAAAGGAGCTCAGAGACAGTACCCAGGCCTTAAGATCAATCCCAAGGACTGCCAAAAACAATAGAAAAAATGTCAGTGGCTCACACATGGAACTCTAGCTTCTCAGGAGGCTGAGACCTGAAGACCACAGTTCAAAGACAGCAAATCAAGGAAAGCCTGTTAGACCCTTATCTCCAGTGGACCATGAAAAGACCCCATGTGGCACTGTGGCTCAAGTGGCTGAGTGTTCGCCTTGACCTGCGGGTCTAAAGGACAGTGCCCAAACTTGAGTTCAAGACACACAATTGGGAAAAAAAAGTGAGGGTGAATCAAGGTACTTTTCCTATTTGCTAATTATGAGAACATCCTTTGGAAAATGAACACTGATATATACCAAAATTGGAGTCAGAGCTAAGGTTCAAGTGTAACACATCCACATGCCCTGCCTCTCAGTCTCTATCATTGTAATCTTGTGCCCTACAGGGTTCTTAAAGGTCCAATGTTGAAAGGCTTAATATGCTCCCCAAGCCCTTTGTGATAATCAGTTGGCTTGTATTGTCAAGGTCATCACAGTTCTAAACCTAGCAGAACACCAGTAGTTCAGGCCCGTCATCCTAGCTCAGGAGGCTGAGGTCTGAGGATCACAGGGTGAAGCCAGCCAGGGCAGAAAAGTCTATGACACTCTGACTTCCACTTCTGAAAGGTCAGATGTTCAAGATCCTTCTGTGTTTCCCTTGGTGATGAGAAGTACTTGCACTCTAAATGCTCTTAGGGTTCTTGAGCTATAGAAGCAAGAAAGAAACATTATTGACCCATACTTCAGGTTTGTTCAGCCCTATACTTCAAGTTTGTTAGTTTGTTTCTTTCTTTTTTATTATTGTAGGAGTTGATGTCTGGGCCTGGGTGCTGTTCTTGAGCTCTTCAGCTCAGGTCTTGTGCTCTACCACTTGAGCCAAAAGCCACTTCAGCTTTTCTGGTGGTCCATTGGAGCTAAGTGTCTCAAGGACTTTCCTGTCCAGGCTGGCTTTGAACTATTATCCTCAGATCTCATCCTCCTTAGTAGCTAGGATGACACGCATGAGTGACAAGCACCTAGCTTCCACTTCAGGTTTCTTAGTAGTGAATTGGAGATAATAGGCTAATGGGACCTTTTGTGTCTGGGATAATTTGGTACCCAGATCCTCAGATCTCAGCTTCCTGAGAAGGCAGGATGAGAGACCTCAGCTATAGACCCCTAAGCTGTGGCCTTTGCTACAAGAGGGTCCATGGCTCCACGTGGTGGAATGCTAGTCATGAGCCCAAGAGGTAAGGGTCAGAGCTTAGGCCCCTATTTCAAGATTCATGACCGACAAAAAAAAAAAAAACAAACAATTGTCTGTAGTGGACAACTCACTAGTCTTCAGTAATACATAATTTTCTCCTTCCCATGGAGACATATATGAGCCTCAATAATCTTGTCTGCATAATCATCTCAGTGGGGAGATCTTACAAGGATCCAATGAAATAATGCACCTGGTGAAGGACACAGCACATGGCACTCTTTGCATGACTCAGCACACAGTATCCTGTGAAAGACTCAGAACCCAGCACCAATGCAGGACTCAGTACACTGCACCTTGTGAAGGACTAGGCACATAGCACCATGTGCAGGACTCAGCACAGAGTACTTTATGGAGGACTCAGCACATAGCTCTGTTCCACAAGCTGTCATTAGACTTAGGGTGCTCTAATCAATATCACCATTCTTTGAGGAATATTTCACAAACCATAAAAGTTCACACCTAAGTGTTTAGTGGGATGTTTTATTTTGTGGGGGGGGGTTAGTCATGGAGCTTGAGCTTAATGTTTGGGGATATTATTGTTCTGATAACATTTGCACAAGGCTAGAACTCTACCACTTTGAGCCATATTTCAAAGAGTCTATCAGACTTCACGCCAGGTTTTAAAGCCCCAGAGTGGCCAGGATATCGGGAGTATGCCAGGGTAAGCCAGGATGATGGCGGTACCCATGGAGCTGGGTTGCAGCAGTTTATATCTGGCTAAGTCAGGTTAGGTGGCAGCTGTCAGCACCAGACTCCTAGCTTGTTCTGTCATGTGGTATTTGAAGTACTGTCCTTATATAGTTGCAGTTAGAACGTAGTACCTCTTTTTTGGCAGCAGTCCTGGGGCTTGAGTAAGGGCTTTGACACTGTCCCTAAACATTTGTGCCCAAGGGTAGAAATCGATTGAAAGTCAGCAGAACTTCTTGGTTTTCTGTTTATGTGGCACTGAAGAATCGAACCCTGGGTTCATGCTCACTAGGTGAGCACTTAACCACCGAGCCCCAGGAGTGAACGAGGTATAAATAGATAGAGATTGATATATATAAGCATTATATACACAGAAAGATGTCTGTATATTATTATTTTATAGATATAACTACAAATTATTACTTATTAAATTATGTCTCCATTAAATGATGTGTCCCAGTTAACAATTAATAAAGCATTAACTAAATTACTCAATAGCCTATTATTGTTTATCACATATTTATATACATCCATACGCATAATTTCATATTTTAGAGAATGAGACAGATGTCTATACATTATTAAATTATGCATCATGTGTTACTACCAATTATTTGGTATTTATGTTTCCATGACATTTTTATTCTGGTAATACTTAATAAAATATTAAACTTAATCCACATCTTATAGTTTTTATTTCTAATTTTATCCTAGAATGATTCACTACTAATTCAATCTGTTTTTCATTTATTGTAGAGACAACTCTTTCACCTATGACATTTTTTACATTTATGACATCCTATTACATAACATATAGATTTGCATCTGAATTATACATCCTACCTGTCACCGAGCACTTTCAAAGAAAAAGAAAACAGGTGTCACGCTCGGCTTCTCACTCCAAGATTACATTTTTTGGCAGTGGTGGAATCTAACACAGGGCCTAGAAAGCTCGATTCATGAATGACTGACTGTCAGCACAGCAGCCTCTAGCCAATTCAGTTGCCAAGCACTTCCCAGGCCCTGAAATCGAACCCCGTATGTTGACCCCATATTGTGCTTAGTGTACTTATTCATTTTATTTTTTGTTTTATTCATTTATTTACCATTTATTGACTGTTATTACACATGAAATATTTAGTACAGTTATTACATAGGATATAGATTTGCCTATGTATGAAACTTCCCACCTGATTCCCAGGACTTTCACAGAAAAGGAAAACATGTGTCGCCTTGGGCTTCTTACTGCACGATTCAATTTTTGTGAGTGCTGGCATCTGAAGTCACAGCCTACAAGGCCCAATTCATGAATGGATTAGTGTCAGCATGGCAGCCTGAGACATATTGAGCTGACAAGCATTTCCAGAACTTGAGATCCAGCTCTAGGAGTTGACAAAATTAGAACAGATTGACATGCAGATGGTAGTACAAAAATAATTATTGATTTTTATAGAGTGCCAGAGATGTCTATACATTATTCAGTTATATAGGCTACATTCCTATCAATTCCTGGGTATTTAGTATACCTCCATGTAATTAATAGTATTGTTTTCATCCTTAATTATTGATTAAATCAACCACTGTCCTGAAACAATTTTGTCCATGTAATTAATAATATTCTTTGAATGTGTCAAAAATATTCATTAAAATCCATTGGCCTTCTAAAATCACTCTATTTATATAGTAGTATTCAGAAACAACTAATTCAACCTTGCCATTCATAATCTTCCATTGGTATTCGTATGAGTAGGAACGAGACACTTATGATCTCCTTCCATTGGTAGGGGTCAGGACCCGGCTTCAAACACAGGGCCTATATTGCCATGTTGGCCTATGGCTTCCCTGAGAGCCTGCCAGCCTTCAGCAATGCCAAGTTACCAACATTCTTCAACCGGGTCATTCAGACATAGGATGGTCACCTAGTAAAGAAAACAAATGTAAAACCGGTAGCCATTGGCAAGTTGCCAGTTTTATTTTCCTGTGTTGCATTAATTATTTTTTTTCTTGTCAGTCTTTGGGTCCCAGGAACCCAGGTTTGGCTGTGGGTCCAGTGGCTGCACCCCAGCCTAGAGTGATCAAAGCTGAAGCAGAATTGCCATGAGCTGAGTTCAAGCCCTGTGCATGATGAAAGAAAAATACCTATCTACCTACCTACCTACCTACCTACTTACCTACCTACCTACCTACCTACCTACCTACCTACATACATACATACATACATACATACATACATACATACATACATACATACATTAAAAATATTTTAAAAATTATTAGTCTCCTTGGCTTGGAATTCATGCAATTTTTTCTGCAAGGCCTGGAATTTGAACTCAGGGTCTGGGTAAATCTGCAGCACTGTGGGGGATGGGGAAGATCACCATTATGGAAGACAAGAAATTCAGGCCTGTTTCTAGGGCCTGAATTCAAGTCCTAGCACTTGAAAAAATAATATTCGTATATATTTTAATTATATGAATTTTATTGACCTACATATTTTTACTGCATATTGCAGTTAGTGTATTCATTTTATTTTGTGTTTTGTTTCTTATATATTTTAGTGAATATGATTACACATATAATATTTTTTGTATCCTATTACATAAGACATAGATTTGCCTATGCATTCTACATCATTCCGGAGTCCCAGGAATTTCACCAATAAAGAAACCCAGTGGTACAACTGGCTTTCCACCAGGATTAAGTTTTTGGCAGTTGTGTGAATTGAACTCAGTGCCTAGCAGGCCCACTTCATGAGTGGGTAAATGTTAGAACACCAGTCTGATGCAAGAGAAGTTGGCGGGCAAATTTGAGGACCTGAGATCAAGCCCTAGGAATGGCCAATATATAAACAGATTGATGATTAGACTGTAGTGTGTGTGAATGTGTGTATGTGTGTGTGTGTGTGTGTGTGTGTGTGTGTGTGTGTGTGTGCGTGTGTGTGTGTGTGTGTGTGTGTGTTGTGAGCTGCTTTTAATCAGTGCTATCCTTCTACCACTGGAGTTACACAGTTCTACTTCTGGCTTTGTTGGCACTGAAGTTGGTCAGGGATCTGAAGGGCTTTCCTGCCTAGTGTGAATTTGACTATGATCCTCCTATCACAGCCTTGTAAACATCAATAAGGACAGCTGAGAGCCACTGGTGCCTGCCTAATCATTGGTCTTGGAATTCTTGGACAGACCAGTGAGTTCCCTATGCTTGAGTTAAAATGGTGGGAGCTGGAGCCCACAGTACGAATCCTGGTCCTGCCAACTCCAAATGGAAAGAGATCCTTAGAAACACATTCCTATCTATATGAATACCAATGGAACATGATGTATGTTATGATTGATTGGCTAGCTCTTAAATAATTGTACGATAAAATTATACACAATTACATTATAGGACACTAATCGATTTATTCAATATTTCATGAAGCATTTAAACAATCACGTTCATTAAATGGAGGCACAATGAAATACCTAAGAATTGGGCGTCACATAGTATAAAGGTGCCATTTTTTCTGCTAGGACTGGGATTGGAACTCATGGTCTGGGTAACACTGTTGCACTGTGTGGGAAGGGGAAGCTAGCCTTCTTGAAGCCAAGAAATTCATGTCTGTTCCTTACGTCTGAAATCTATCCCCAGTACTAGAATACATCCTATTTGTGTACATTTTAAATATATGATTTATATTTACACACATAGGTTGACTCCATATTGCATTCAGTGTAGTTATTAATTTTATTTTTGTTTTATTCATGTATTTGTGGGGCACATGGGCAGCAATGATGGTGCTGAGAGGAAGTTGAGTGGGCACAACCCAATTGTTTACCTTATAATCTGATTGGATAAAACTTAGGTGCATGATAGGGTGTGACCTTTACAGTGATTGATTAGTTCCTTTCCCTCCCCTTCCATACCTCACAATTTTTCCCTTTAAAAGGTGCTTGCGTTGTGGTAATAAACGAGTTCTTGCTTGACTTGACTCCCCACTGTGTCTGAATGTCTCCTGAGCTAAGGGAGACTGGGGAATGGGTGAGTGGCGCACTTACATTTCCTTGGGCCCCATCCATCTTTCGGGTGCAAACAAAGACCCAATATGTATTGACTGTTTATTTTATTGACTAATATGGCACATAGAACATTGGTTACATTGATTAAATAGGATATAGATCTCCATATGTATTCCAATTATACCTGACACCCAGGACTTTCATAGAAAAGGAAAACGTGTCACCATCAGTTTCTTACTGCATGATTCATTGTTTGGGCATGATGGCATCTGAACTCAAGGCCTACAGGGCCAAATTCATGAATGCGTGTGTGTCAGCATGCCATCCTGGAACAAATCCCAGGATCTGAGATCGAGCACCAGGGATTGACAAAATAAGAACAGATTGACACACAGATTGTAGTACACTAATAAATACATATAACTTTACAGAGTGTCAGAGATGTATATCCATTGTTCACTTATATATACTACATTCCTATCATTTCTTGGGTATTTATTATGCCTTCATGTAATTAATATATTTTTTAATTGTGAAAATAATGTACAGAGGGTTACAATTACATGGGCAAGATAATGAGTACATTTTTTATCAAGCATTGTAGCTTCCTCCTTTGTTTCCACTTCCCATCCCTTCCCATCCTCCCCTCTGCACCCCCACCCAATCCTCCCTGCTCCCTCATACCACCCCTTACACCAAAGTTGTAAATTTCGTTTTTGACATCACGACTTGTATATCTCTTTGTTGCAATGGGTCCACCTGTATTCCTATTTAAACGATTTTTTTCTCCTTCCCCTCCACAAATTATACTGATATCAAGTACAGTGAAAGCAGCGGTTATACTGTGGGGGAGGGACATACAAAGAAACAAACTTATAAATGTGTTAGAAACAATTGCATGAAAGAAAAAAAAAAACATTTGAGTACATATCTTAGGGTTCATTTCCCTAATATCACTTTATCTGACCTTTTCTGCTTTACTTAGACATATACTAGTTATTGCAAATAAGGGAAACCATGGGATAGGGCACTAGCCTTGAGCTGAAGAGCACCCAGGCTCAGAGTTCAGGCCCCAGGATCCACAAAAATAAATAAATGAATGTTATTATTTTTATGTTTAATAAAGTATTAAGTAAATCAGTGTCCTGAAATTATTGCGTCCCTGTGAGAAATAATATTCTTTTAATGTTTCATAAGATATTGAATAAAATCAATCAGCTGACTGAAATCATGAAGTCTAATTGTGTACAAGTATCATTCATGAGTATGTCATTCAACTGTGACATTGATAATATTCCATCATTATTCCTGTGGATGGGAACGAATTTCATAGGATCTCCCACTATCTGGAAGTGGCATGACTGTATTCGAACTGTAGGCCTATGTTGCTGTGTGGGACTATGGCTTCTCCAATAGCCCTCAATTAAAAAAAAAATTAGCTCCCTGGTTTGCAATTCATGACATTTTTTTTCTGCCAGGCCTGGGATTTGAACTCGCTGTCTGGGTAAATATGCAGCACCATGACGGAAGGAAATCTGAACATGCTTGAAGACAAAAGTCAGACCTGTTCCCTAGGCCTGAATTCAAGCCTCAGGGCTGGAAAACATACTCTTTATATCCATTTTAAAGATATGATTTATACTTCCATACAGCTACTCAGACCATATTTTGTTGGGTGTGGTTATTCATATTATTTCTTGTTTTATTAATTTATTTACCATTTATTTCATTGACTCTGATGACCCCTCTACCATTTATTACATTGTTTACATCCTATCACAGCATCCAGATTTGTAAATTTGTTCTCTATCATGCCTGACACCCAGGACTCTCACAGAAAAGGAAAACATGTGTCACACTTGGCTTCTTACTCCAACATTAAATTTTTGGCAGTGCTGAGATGTGAACTCAGCGTTTAGCAAGCCCAATTCATGAATGGAAGAGTGTGAGCATTGCAGCCTCTAGGCAATGAAGCTGTCAGGTGGTTCCCAGATGCTGAGATCCAGCTCCAGATTTGGCCAAAACAGTGATACATGGATAGGCAGAGAGTGGTATACAAATACACATATATTAGTAAGGAGTGCCAAAGCCATCTATCTATGATTGAATGACACCTAAGACATTCCTACCAACTCTTAGGCATTTATTATACCGCCATTGAAGGAATATTATTCTTTTCATGCATAATAACCTATTAATTAAGATCAATCAGCGCCCTAGGATTATTGCATCCAATTTTAGACTAGACCGAAACATGAACTAGTCTTTCAATTGGTATTCCTATGCATAGGAAGGAGCCTCTTGTGATCTCCTGCCATTGGTAGGTGTCAGTACTGGGATTTGAACCCGGTTCACAGGTTGGCCTATGGATTCCCTGATAGCACGCCAGCCTTCAGATATGGCAGGTCAGGTCCACTTTGCAGCCATGTTATTCAGACACAGGATGGCCACTGTGCAAAGAAAAAAATAGAAAACCCTCAGCCCTCTGCAGCTTGCCACTTTTTGTGCTGGGCTACTTTTTTTTCTTCCTGAAAGCCCTCTGGGCCTAGGATCCCTAGATTGGCTATGGGTCCGAGGGTGCCCCACCCTAGGGTGACTGAAGCTGTGGCAGAGTTGTCATGACCTGAGTTGAAGCTCCATGTTGGCAAAATACAGAATAAGTAAAAATGTTGGTTAATTATTTAAATAAATCAAAAAATAAATAAAGCTCCGTTGTTTTGAATTTCTACCAGTTTTCTTTCCTAGCCTGGGATTTGAACTCAGGGTCTTGGTAAATATGTACCAATGTGAGGGAAAGTGCAGATTTGCCACTACTTGAGTTCAAACCCCATGCAAATCCAAAAATAAAAATCAAGTCACTGAACTCGGCAGGGGGAGTAGTAGTGGAGATGGGAGGGAAGGAATGGTAGGGGGAAATCAAAGGAGGAGGCAGCAATGCTCAATAGGAAATGTACTCATTGCCATGCTCATTTAAAACTGTAACCCCTCTGTACAACATTTTTACAATGAAAAATGAAAAAAAAAGTTATGCTCAGACAAGCATTTTGGGGTTAAGAGAAAGGTGTCTGATAGATGTACAAAATTCTACACTGCTTTTTTTAAATGTTCAATATGTAACTGATTAAACAAAACTACTTCCATTAAAAAAATTAAGTAACTGTCTTGGAACTGGGGCCAGTATTTCCATCATTGCTGGGATTTGATCTCACCATCCAGGTAATTCTTTTGCATCATTGGTGAAGGCAAAGCTCACTTTCCTTGAGGAAAAGAAATTCAGTCTAGAGTTGCCAGTTTCTAAATGAAGGCCCTGCAATGGAATAAATATTTCTATATATGTGTAATATATGATATATATTTACATATGTATGTTTATTACATATTATAATTTTTATTATTGATTTTGTATTTATTTTATTTTTTACATTTCATTACTTATTGTTTATTGTATTTAGTATTATTATACACATAATATTTAGTACATGTTGTACATCTATTACAAATTTATACACAATAATTTAGGACATTGACTCGTTTTTCATTAATATTTGATTAAATGTTGAAACATGATACATAATTAAATGGAAGCATTTGTCACAGTCTTCACATGTTTAGGGTCTCTCCCAAGTATGAACTTTGTGTTCTTTATCTTTAGAACCTTCCTATAGGAATTTCTTTAGATGATTTTTACTCAGATGCCTTTTCTTGGGGATAGGCAAGTTGAGGGACAAAATTGTAAGGGTGGGGCTAGAAATGTGGCTTAGTGGTAGAGAGCTGGCTCATTATGCATGAATGGTAAGGTTTGAATCCTTTGTGCCACATACTCAGAAAAAGCCACAAGCTGTGGAGTGGCTCAAGTGGTACAGCATTAGGCTTGAGAAAAAGGAGCTCAGAGACAGTACCCAGGCCCTTAGTTCAAGCCCCAGGTCTGGCAAAAATAGCAGGCCAGATGCCTGTGGCTCACAACAGGAACCTTAGCTTCTCAGGAGGCTGAGATCTGAGGATCACAATTCAAAGACAGCCTAGGCAAGGAAAACCTGTTAGACACTTATCGCCAATGAACCACAAAAGGACAACATGTGGTGCTGTGGGTCAAGTGGTAGAGTGTTTGCCTTGAGCTGAAGGGCTCAGCAACAGAGACAAGGTTTCAGTTTGAGACACAAAACTGGAAAAAAAAAGTGAGGGTTAAGCAAATTACTTTTCCTATTTGTTAATTAGGAGAACATTATCTGGAAAAATGAATGTTCATGTACACCAGAATTGCAGTTAGAGCTCAAGGTTCAAGTGTAGCCCATCCATACGCATAGCATCTCAGACTCTAGCAGTATAACCTTGTGTCTGAAAGGTCCAATGTTGAAAGGCCTAATATGATGCCCAAGCCCTTTGTGATAAGCAGTTGACTTGTAATGCCAATGTTATTACAGTTCTGAACCTAGCAGAGCACCAGTATTCATGCCCATCACCTTAGCTCAGGAGGCTGAAGTCTGAAGATCACAGGATGAAGCCAGCCAGAGCTGAAATGTCTATGTCACTCTGACTTCTATTGCTAACAGGTCAGATATTCAAGAGCTTCCTGTATTTCCCTTGGTAATGGGAAGTGACTTGCACTATAAATGTTCTTAGAGTTCTTGAGTTATAAAAGCAGGCAAGAAACATCATTGACCAATCCTGGGTTCACATGAAGTTCTCAGCTTCTAAGCCCTAGCCCAGTTAGCAGGAAGAACTCCAGTGTAACAGTATTTGAAGGCAAAAAACAGTTTCAAAAGCCAGACTATGTGAAGAGACCTAGGCCTACAGTATTAGGAGGCAGAATTTACAGACTCAACAAATAAGTGAACTGCAAAACCACTTCATTCATTCCAGACACAGCCACCAATGAGGGGTAACCTGAAACATTTGTCAGAGTTACAAAAGGATCAGGCTTTTCTCAGCCTCTTCAAACAATAATTAACCTTCCTCCCTTAGGTGAAGGGAACCCAGGCTATCTTTAGATTAACAATAGAGAGTGTTGCTCTTTGGTCTTAGGGAGTGGGTTTTTTTATTGTGAAAATAGTGTACAGAGGGGTTATAATTACATGGGAAAGATAGTGAGAACATTTCTTATCATGCATTGTAGCCTCCTCCTTTGTTTACCCTTCCCATTCCTTCATCCTCCCTTCCCCCCACCCAACACTCGCACCACAAGTTGTAAAGTTCGTTTTCGACATGACAACTTGTATTTCTCATTGTTGCAACAGGTCCACCTGTATCCTTATTTAAACGACTTGTTTTTCCCCTTCCCCTCCACAAATTATACCGACATCAAATACAGTGAAAGCAGGGGTTATACTGTGGGGGAGGGACATACAAAGCAACAAAGAATAGTCTTATAATTGCATTAGAAACAAATGCATGAAAGAAAAATAATATTTAAAATACATATCTTAGGGTTCATTTTCCTAACATCACCTTATCTGACCTTTTTGGCTTGTCTCATACATATACTTGATATTGCAAATAAGGGAAATCATGGGACTATGTTTTTTTGGGCTTGGCTTACTTCACTTAATATATTTTTTTCCAAGTTTTTCCATTTCCTAACAAATGGGGCCATGACATTCTTTCTGATGAAGGAATAGAATTCCATTGTGTAAAATGTACCATATTTTCTTGATCCATTCATCTACTGAGGGACATATGGGTTGGTTCCAGATCCTAGTTATGATAAATAATGCTGCAATATGCTGACATAAAGGGGATACAAATAAGGAAAGAAGAAATATAACTCTCCTTCTTTGCAGATGACATGATCATGTATTTAAAGAATCCCATGGACTCCACTCCCAAATTACTCAAGCTGATTCAAAACTTTGGCAAAGTACCAGGGTATAAAATTAACCCCCCAAAATCAATGGCTTTTCTGTATGCCAACAATGAGAAAACTGTGGCTGAAATTAGAAAAGCAACTCCATTTGTAATAGCCCCACAAAAAATAAAATAGCTAGGAATTAACTTAACCAAAGGAGCGAAGGACCTCTATGATGAAAATTTTAAAAAACTGGAAAAAGGAAATCAAAACAGAACTTAGAAAATGGGAAAACATCCCATGCTCCTGGAATGGAAAGATCAACATCATGAAAATGGCAATACTTCCCAAGGATATCTACAAATTCAACGAGATACATATCAAAATTCCAACCTCATTCTTCAAGGAAATAGAAGAGGCAATCCAAAAATTCATATGGAACAATAAAAGACCCCGAATAGCAAAAACGCTCCTCAACGGAATGAACACTGCTGGAGGAATATCAATACCAAATTTCATACTCTACTATAAAGCCATAGTAATCAAAACAGTTTGGTACTGACACAACAACAGAACTCAGGACCAATGGAATAGAATTGAAAACCCAGAATTGAAAACCCAGAAATGAGCCTACAGACCTATAGCCATCTAATCTTTGATAAGGGAGCTAAAAAAAAATAGAATGGAAGAAAGACAGCCTCTTCAGTAAATGGTGCTGGCAAAATTGATTAACTACTTGTAGAAAACTAAAGCTAGATCCTTATATATCACCCTGCACCAGAATCAACTCCAAATGAATCAAAGGCCTCGGGGTCAAAGCAGACATTTGGAAAACAGTACAGGATGGAATCGGAGAAACCATAGGTCTCCTTGGTGCAGGCTGAAATTTTCTTAATAGAGACCCGGAAATAAAACAAATCAAAGAAAGTTTGGACAAATGTCATTGCATGAAGTTGCAGTGCTTCTGCATGGCAAAGGACATAGCTAGCAAGATCAATAGAAAGCCCACGGTTTGGGAGGAGATCTTCACTAGCCATACAATGGACTAGCGTCTCATATCTAAAATATTCTTGGAACTCAAAAAATTAAATCCCCCAACAACAAATGCTCAAAGAAACAATTGCCCAATAAATAAGTGAGATAATGACTTAAAGACAAACTTCTCTGAAGAAGATGTCATCATGACACCATCATCTCATTGTTACATCACCAAATCTCAATGACACCATACAATGTTTTTCTTTTTTTTTCTTCTGTGCATTTTTTTATTGTAAGTATAGTGTACAGACGGATTAGAGTTACATGAGCAAGGTAATGTTGTGAATTCCTATTCTTGGATTTCTATTTCAAATGTGCCATGTGGGTTGATATCAGGAAACCATTGTGAACTCATAACCTTTGTCACATCAAAATATCTTTGTCACAGCACATTGCCTTTGTTACATCACTAACCCACTGTGACATCAAATACCTCTCCTGTCCTCATAACTTTTATGACATGCCATTGTGATATATTTGGCCTTTTGTGAGTTTAAAATCTGCGTTCGACCTCATATTTCAGATATGACATGAGATATCTAAAATCCAGTGTAACATCATGATATCACACCGCTGGACATCATAACCATTGTGTTAACTTTGTGACATCTTAGACCTGTTTGTTCTTCACCTTTTTGACTACATATACTTTGGTAACATCAGAATCCCTGCCCAAACTCATATACTCATGATGAGTTAATGACAATTGAGATCCCACATGCCATTGTGACATCACCAACCCCTTGGGACATCTCAAATCTATTGCAACCTCCTCATCAGTATGGCATCACCAATAGTGACATCAAAACATTACTATAACATGATGTTGAGACATCACATTGTCATTGTGAAATCACTGTTCCATTGGGTTTCACATTGTATGCCCTCATACTCTGAAGCTTCTTCTATCACCTGGTATCCTCATATTGAATTATGAGTAATTGAAATTAGATATATCATTCTGAAATTACAAACTGTGACATCATAAAACCATTGTGACCTCATCACCACTGTGACATTAAAAACCCAATGGGACATCTCATTTCCATTTTGACATTATGGATCACATTGTGCCATCCCAAACCTATTATGACCTCTTACCACCTTTGAAACACACATGACCTCTGTAACATCACAGAACTTTTTTGTATTCATATCCTCATGGGAAACTAATTACAACTGACATCAGACATACCGTTGAAACATAACAAATCCTTTCTGACAAATCCTTTGTGACATCATGTTGCCATTACACCATCAGCTCATTTTGACATGTAAAACTACAATGCCATCATAGCATTGTAACATCACATTGTCATTCTGATGTCATAGACACTTTGTGTTCGCCTATTATGTTATTTGATTCTACTACTAATGTGGAATGTTAGTTGATATCTGAAACCCATTGTGACTTTGTGACCATTGTGATATCACGATGCCTTATTAGCATCACATTGCCATTGTGATGTCACATTGCCAAATTGATGTCACAAAGTGATTTTGATGTGACAATGGTAATGATATCAAAATGAGTCTCTGATATCAACCCACATGCCACGTTTCAAATACAATGAAATCACAGATTAGGCATTCATAATTTGTCTATGTTATCACAATGACATAATGGCAAATGCTATAATGTCATTGTCATTTTGTGATGTCACCATAAGCTAAAAATGTCATGACAACAATGTGATGTCACACTGGTTATGACGTCACACAGGGTTTATAATGTTACAATGATTATGAGGACACAATGTGTTTCTGATAGCAAGTGATATGCCACATTTGAAATAGAATGGAATCACAGGATATACAATTACAATGTGTCTGTGACAGCTTTCTTTTTTTTGGGGGGAGGGGTCCGGTCATGGGGCCTGAACTCTTGGCCTGGGCACTGTCCTCAGCCCTTCAGCTCAAAGCTAGCACTCTACCACTTGAGCCACAGTGCCACTTCTGACTTTTTACTTTTTGCTTATGTGGTGCTGAGGAATCGAACCCAGGGGCTCATGCATGCAAGGCAAGTGCTCTACCACTGAGCTACCTTCCCAGCCCCTATGACAGCAAAATGGCAATGCGATGTCATAATGCTATGATGTCACTGTAATTTGGTGATGTCACAATGACCTGATGGTATCATAGTGACAGTCTGATTTCACACTGATGATGATGCCACAAAGGGTTTGTGATGTCACAATGTCATGTCAGATCTTAATTGCCATTAGATTATAGTGCAGATAAGAGAATGATGTCAAGACATACACAAATGAACTCTGATGACACAAAGGCCATGATTTTTTATCAAAAGTGCCAAAGTTCCTAACAGGTTTTGGTTGTAAAGTGTTAATTGAAGAGCTAAAGTAACTCATTTTAAGATCAAGCCCCCTGAGCTGTGCTGCCCTCATAGTAACATCCTGAGCTGTGCTGCCCTCAGAGTAACCCCCAAATAGAGCTGTGCTGCCAAAGAAAAAAATAGCTCTCAGGAAAACCGCAGGTTGCCCCCAACCCTGCGCACCCTTAAGGAACAGAAGAGTTGCCAAGGTGTTCCATCAGAAAAAGGGAAGTACAGTCAAGGTGGACTTAAACCCCCTGAACTAGTGAACTTGCTTGTGTGGAAAACCCCTAAACTTGCTTGTGTGGAAACCCTCTGAACTTGTAAACTTTTTTGATAGTATAAAAGCTGTGCTAATTTTGTGCTCGGGACCTCTTAGCATCACCAGTTACTGAGTGCACAGAAGACCAAGCACGAGCTTGCAATAAACGACTCTTTGCTGTTTGCATTGATCGTGGTCTCTGGTGGTCTAAGAGGGGGTATCCGAAAATCGGGTACTTCATTAATGATATAAAAATGTGTTAGTGATGTCAAAACTAGTTTGTAATATCACATCTTATTTCAAATTTCAATTGCTACAAGTTCACAATGATACAAGTTCACAGAAAGAGTTTGATGTCCCAAAGGCCATGAATTTTCTAAGATGTGAGGAGGTCATAATAGGTTTGTGAAAGCATGATGGTACAGTAATAACACAATTGCAATATGATGTTAAATTATAATGTTATAAGCGTGTTGTTATGTCACAATTAGTTGTTGATGCCATAATAGTGATGAGCTCAAAATAATTTTGTGATGTCGCAGTAGATTGGTGATGTGACAATATCATTCTAGACCTCAATTGTCATTAACTCACAATGAGTATATGAGTTTAGAATGGTATTGTGAGGATTTCAAAGGTATTTGTTGGCACAAATGTGATGAAGTCAGAACAGATTTGTGATGTGACAACAAGAACAGATTTGTGATGTGACAATGTGACAGTGTGATGTCTAGCAGTGTGATGTCACAATATTCACGATGTCACAGTATATTTCTAATATTTCATGTCATAACTGAAATAATGTTAGAAAAGAGGTTTAGCTCTCAATGGACCTAACATTACACAGTGGCAACATGTCATAAAAATCATACCTGAAATAATGTTAGAAAAGAGGTTGAGCTCTCAATGGACCTAACATTACACAGTAGCAACATGTCATAAAAATTATGAGGACAGGACATGTTTGAGTTGTCACAGTTGTTTAGAGATATCACAATGGCAATGATATGTCACAAAGGGATTGTGATGTCACAATGGAAATGAAGTCAAAATATGTTTTTGATATGCAACCACATGCAACATGTGAAATATAATGAAATCACATAATAGGCATTTATAATGTATATATGATGTCACAATGACAATATCATGTAATAGTGGTAAGATGTCATTACAAATTTGTGATGTCACAATGAGCTGATGTTGTCATAATGACAATGTGCTTTCCACTGATGATTATATTATAAATGCTCTGTGATATTAAAATGGCATATCTGATCTCAATTGACATTTCACAACGAAGATATGGATACACAAAGGGACTGTGATGTCACAAAGGCCATGTGTTTTTTTCAAAAGTGCTAAAGATGTCATAATGGGTTTGGGAGGTCTCAAGGTGATTGTAATGTAACAACCGCTATGTGATATCACAATGGCTTTGTGATGTCACATTGATAGTGAGGTCACAATGGACAGAACAGGTTTGTTATGTCACAACAGGTTAATGATATCACAATGGCACTGTGATGTCACAAAGGGAATTTTCATGTCACAGTGGCTTTGAGTTCACAATGGATTTCTGATATCCACCAATATTGCTCCCTTGAAATAGAATGAAATCACAGAATAGGCATTCACAATATGTCTATAATGCCATTATGACATGATGTCATAACACTATGATATTTAAGTGTAGTGACGTCAAAATGGCATGTCTAATCTTATTGGTCATTAGATTAACATGAGGATTCCAAAGGTTGCTATGTGGTGTGTCTTTAAAAAGCCACATTGTGCTGAGTCCATTACACAGGGTTCTTTTTGCTATTTTTTTAAAGTGTGCTGTGTGCTGTCATCCCAAAGGTTGCTATGTTCTGAGTCCTTGAGAGGTAGTTATCCCTGACAATCTCTCTCTCTCTCACACACACACACACAAACACGGAGGTCATCGTGCACCTGTTTGGTGTGTTGGGTGGATGGAGAAGATTCTCCCCCAGAGGTTGGACTGAGGAGAGATTCGATCACCCTGGGCAGCTGTTAGGGTTGGAGTAAGCCCTGAGATGAGGTGAGGCTGCTTCTGCCATGGCCTGGTAACCTTATGGCAGACAGGGCAGCACAAGGCTAAGAGTTGGGGGACATTGCAGATGAGGGAGGGGCATGACCAAGAGGAGGACATGACATGGCAGAGGAGGAACATAGCTGCTGCAGCCAGGGGCTGACATGTTTGCCCTGTAGGGGCAGGGAAGCACTCGAGAGAAGTGGTGGCAGAGAGAGAGAGCAGAGAGATGAGCAGCCACATGCACCAGGGGAGGCTGCGTCAATGGCTGGCCTCTGCTGCTGTAGGAGCACAGGTCTGGCTCAGGAGCACAGAGCACAAATCCAGCACAGCAGGCACATCCCTCCCACAGGCCCAGGGAGGCTCAGAGGCCAAGTAGGCGCTGAGTCCAAGGTCCCTGTGCCAGGAGTTCAGCTGGGGCTGGGGCACGCTTAGCCATGCCACCCGCTTGCCCCTGTCCTGGCCCCTCTCCTGCTCTCTCTGCGACATCACATTTCAAACATGTCGCTGCTTGCTCGGACCCGCAGTGCTTCTCGGAGTCATCCAGCGATGGTGTGCCCCAGCCCAGATTGTGGCCCTGACCACGTCCTGCCCCCCTCCCCCAGTCCTTTACTCTGGGCCCGAGCATCTGCCATGATGCTGCCATTGTTGCCCTCTGCACCTAGAACAGCAGCCTAGAGCTTCTCCCAGATGCACACATGAGTGGACATCCTGTGGGCCCACACCTCGTGACCTCTCCCAACACCCCTTGCCCCCAACTCAGACCCAAGACTCCTGCCTCCCTTCTGGCATCCCTACCTTGCCTCACCAGCACTAGGTGCCAGGCCTGGCTCTGCCACAAATGCGCCCCAGGAGTGGGAGATTGGGGAGTGGGTGTGGACCCAGGGATCCTACTCCCATCCCTAGTGTCAGTGTCCCAGGAGATGGGGAGATGCAGGGTTGGTTTAGAAGGGCGCATCACCGAGCCCCTGGCCTGGAGCAGTGGGAACCACACAGCCCCACATGTTCACCCTTCCTCTCCAAGATGGGAACCTGGTGGCTTTATTCTGAGGTGGGGAGCAACTCCACACCTGACTTCTTGGGTTTTTTCCTTTTTTCTGGGGGTGGGCGGTATTGGATGCAGAAGATAGGGCCCCCTTGCTGTGTGAGTCCTTGTCCTCTGTTCTCAGTCACCTTCTCACCTAAGGAGGGTCCCAGAAAAGCCCACTAGGGAGGTGAGGGCACTGGGGGTCAGATGGAAGGTGAATATCTGGGAGTAACACACTCCATCTGACACACATACACGTGGCCTGTTCCCCCCCACCCCACCTGTCAACAGTACTCACAGGGTGATCACATTTCCCAGCTCTGCCAGCATCTGCTGGTGCTCCCGGTCCATCTGGTCTCTTTGTCCTCCCCAAGATAACACCCAGCCAATCAGAAGCATCTAAGCTGAAAGTAGGGTGTCTGTCCATGTATGTAGACTTTAGAACCCCATCTATTTCCTCAACACCACCCCCACCCCGGGACAGACACCCCCTGGGTACCGCATGACCCCCTGCTTGTTTTCAGTCCTGGCTCTGAGGAGCCACCTGTCTGGGGATTTTTTCACCCAGCGTCCTGTCTTAGGGTTTTGGTGAATGGGGAGTTAAGGCTGGATGTTCCAAAGGGAAAGTGTCTCGCCCTGGAGAAGGGGAAGGTGGGGGTGGTGCTGTGTCATTAGAGTGGTGCTGCCCTTGGGTGGGAGATCTTGGTTCTGACAAGGGAATGGGGAATTGGAACCTGCGTTCTACAGCTGGTACATTGTCCCAGATGAGGAACAAACAAACTTACGAGAGACACTACTCTGATTCTGTGTGTGTGTGTGTGTGTGTGTGTGTGTGTGTGTGTGTGTGTGTGTGTGTGTATGAGAGAGAGAGAGAGAGAGAGAGAGAGAGAGAGAATCTTTCTCCTTGTACAGCCTGACTGTGCTCAGGTGAGTGATCAGTTGGCAAATTGCAGGTGCTGCATGGAAGTGTCTTCTGTCACCATTCTGGATGTGTGTGTGTGTGTGTGTGTGTGTGTGTGTGTGTGTGTGTGTGTGTGTGTGTGTGTGTGTGTGTGTGTGTGTTGAGAGAGCACAAAGATGAGAGCAATGAAAATATATTTAAGTCACCATGTCTAAAAACAGCAAAAGCATTTTATTTCTCTCTCTCTGTGTACATTTGTTGTTGTTGTTGTTTCATCAATACTAAGTACGAGCGCAGTAACAACTTTTGTTTTCTCCTTCACAGTTTCATGGCTCCTTTATGGAAGATTTCAGTAGCTCATGGTTGTCATCCTAGGTACTCAGGAGCTGAGATCTGAGGATCATGCTTCAAAGCCAGCCTGGGCAGGAAAGACCCTGAGAATCTTATCTCCAAAAAACCACCAGAAAACTGGAAGTGGTGCTGTGCCTCAAGTAGTAGAGTGCTCACCTTGAGCTGAAGAGCTCAGGGACAGCACCCAGGCACAGAGTTCAAGCCCCACAACTGAAAAGTAAAACATTTTTGCCTGCAGAGATGTGGAGCTGTGTGTGGGTGCTGTGTTTGAGAGACCAGGTGCTGGCCTCACTGTACAGACATTCCTAAGAACTCCCCAAGTTTGCCCCCGTGTGAAGGCACAGTAGGATGGGTGGTACCTTACCAAGAACTCAAGAGGATGAGGCCTGTGTCAGGCAGGGAGTGAGGGAATGGGTGCTGGGGTGGGGTTGTTGTGTCTGCATTCTCTCCATTGAAGGATGGATTTGGATGCTGGGTATCAAAGTCTGAAGTCAAGGGTTGCAAGAAGTTTGTGGCCTAACGAATTGGTTTTCCTCTGGGTATTTGAAGTTGGCTGAAGCCGGCTGCTGCCAGTGGCTCACAACTGTCATCCTAGCTACTCAGAAGGTTGAGATGTGAAGACCATGGTTCCAAGACAGCTTGGGCAGAAAAGTCTGTGATACTTGATATCCAATGAACCACCAGAAAACAGGAAGTAGCTCTGTGGCTCAAGTGGGAGGGTGCTCATCTTCAGCTGAAGAGCTGAGGGACAGTGCTCTGGCCCAGAGTTCAAATCCCATGACCAACAATAAACAAAGAGGTGGCCTTAGTTTTCCAAATAGCAGTGTGTACGGTAAGAAATTCCATGCTGGGTTATGAGATATTCCAGATATGTGAGAAGCTTAATTTTGTGTCTACAGTTGGTCTGAGTATGATAGTGCCATCTTTTCACGAATCAGATATGATCCTAATGGAGAGAGTTCATGGTTCTCAAGAACTGCTGAGGACTTTGAATGTCCGTGTGTGTGTGTGTGTGTGTGTGTGTGTGTGTGTGTGTGTGTGTGTGTGTGTGTGTGTAACGTTTCCTCGTCTTTCTCTGTCCCCTTCCTGGCTGCCCGTCTGTATCTTTCTGACCTCAGATGGTGCCCCTCCTCCACACCGACCTTGCCTTTAGTCCCCTATCAGGGTCTACAATGAGTCCTAAATTGCCAGAGGCCTGTGTTCCACATTTTCTCTGGGGCACAATTCTGACTGTCCAAGTATTTGGCTGACTCCAGTGAATTCTGAGACAGCAGTGCCAGCTGGCAGAAGATCTCCACTGCCTCTGAGGGAAGGCCTCAGTCATGTGATATCCTGTCCTTTACCTCAGCTGCACCTCTGACTGCACATCCCTCTCCGCAGGCTTGCAGTGGAGTGGGGAATTGGGGGTTGCTGGTGGCTCTGGGCAACTCGAGCTTGACAGCTGACTGAAGACCACCGAAGCAAGGAGGCTCCAGGACTACATGGGAATTGAGGCCAATGTGGCTTGAAAATATTGATCAATGTCTAGGAAATGTAAACGTACTTTATCATAGGAAGGTCTATCTTCCGGCCCCAGCTGGGCCTCTCAGGCCCTTCTAGACAATTCTGGATGCCCAGAATACAGAGGCACAGATTTTAGATTCCAGGGCCAGGGAACTGGGGGATAAGAGACTGGAATTGCCAATACCTCAATGTTCTGGGGCATTAGTCTTCACCTGGCTATGTCCCCCCTTTTGTACATTCACTTCTTAACCCAGTGTTGGCCACACACCGGCCACTTGTGGGAGTACTGTGGAAGTGGCAAGAGGGGAAGTGAGATTTAGGATGAGCAAAATCTGGATTTATGGCCTGTGGGAGTGGCAAAGGATGTCTTAAAAAAATCTTAGATCTGGAACTCAGGGCCTAGGTACTGTCCCTGAGCTTCCTTTCTGAAAGCTAACTTTTTACCATTTGAACCACAGCTCACCTTTCATCTTTTTTACTAGTTTAGTGGAGATAAGAGTTTCATGTCTTTCTTGCCTGGGCTGGCTTCAAGCTGCCATTCCTAAGATTTCAGCCTCTTGAGTAGCTAAGATTGCTGGTATGAGCCACTGGCACTAGCTAAAGATGTTAGTGTGTGTGTGTGTGTGTGTGTGTGTGTGTGTGTGTGTGTGTGTGTGTGTGTGTGTGTTTACTGGGACTTGAACTCAGAGCATAGACATAGATGCTATCTTTTAGCTTGTTTGCACAAAGTTGGTGCTGTACCACTTGAACTACAGTAGTTCTGCTTCCCAGTTCTTTGATGATTCATTGGAGATAAAAGTCTGCCCAGGCTAGCTTTGAATCTTGATTGATTCTCAGGTCTCAGCCTTGAGTAGCTAGGATGACAGGAATGAGCCAACTGTGCCCAACTAATAATGGCCTTTCTCCACAGTGGACTGGTAGCTCCTGAAATGTTTTCTTTATTTTTTCTGTGCCAGTAGCGGGGCTTGAACTCAGGGTCTGGGCTTCGGTCTCTTAACTTTTTCCCTCAAGCTGGCACTCTACCACTTAAGCCACAGCTCTATTTCTGGCTTTTGGTAGCTCATTGGCAAGAAGAGTCTCATTAACTTTCCTCCCCTGAGCTGGCTTTGACCCACGATCTCTGATCTCAGTCTCCTGAGTAGCTAGGTTTTACAGGGGTTGAGCCACTGGTGGCATTGGGTTAGAAGATTTTCATAAGCAAGAGTTTTCCCTGTGTTTTCCCTGACTCCTCAATGCAAATGAAGCCTGAAATTCAGGAGCTGTGAAAAATAGGCTTCCAGCCACAGGAAATGGCTGGGGTCCATGGTAAAAAGCCAAGCTAATCTTGCCCCCCTGAGCCCCTTACTGGGATCCCACGCTCTGGCCTACCTGTGACTCAAGTACAAACCTTGACCCAGCCTTGAAGGATCTGCCAGACTTTTCTGAAGCCTCCCAACCTTCATTCCACTCATACAACCTGCTCTACGCCACACCTCAGGACCTTTGCTCATGCCGTAACTTATGCCAGATGCTCTCTGTCGTTTATCCACATCTTGGTACTCCTGTGGAATGTTGGCACTGGTTATATCACCTCCTGGAGCAGGTCTTTCCTTCCCTTCTCCCTCTATTAATTATACTGAGTTGCTAGAGATGGAATTGTGCAGGCTGACTGGCAAATGCTCTATATTGGTGTGTGTGTGTGTGTGTGTGTGTGTGCGTGCGTGCGTGCGTGCGTGCGTGCGTGCGTGCGTGCGTGTGTGTGTGTGTGTGTGTGTGTGTGTGTGTGTGTGTGTGTGTGTGTGTGTGTGTGTGTGTGCGAGTTCTGGGGTTTGAATTCAAGGCCTGGACGGTATCCCTGAATTTTTATGCACAACGCTAGCATTCTACTACTTGAACCACAGCCCTGGCCTTTTGGGTGCTTAATTGGAGAAAAGAGTCTCATATAGACTTTCCTGCCTGCACTGGCTTGCAATTATGATCCTCAGGTCTCAGCCTCCTGAGTAGCTAAGATTACAGGGATGAGCCACCAGTACCTGCCCTCTACCTCTTACCTATAACCTCAGCCCTCCTGAGTCCCAGAAGAGTATGTCTCACGAAGATCACTTTTTTTGCCAGTGTTGGGGCTTGAACTCAGAGTGTGGGCATGTTCTTGAGCTGCTTTTGCTCAAGGCTACATTCTATCACTTAAGAAACAGTGCCACTTTTGGCTTTTTCGAACCCAGGGTGTCATGCTTGCTAGGTAAGCACTCTACCACTAAGCCACATTCGCAGCTAAGGCTTACTTCTCACAGGAGCTATGAGGGTGGGATTTATTTGAGTACCCTTTTCAACAAAGAAATCGCTGGCCATTTCATATCTTTGCCAGGATTTGGGACCAGCCTGAGACTTGGCAATTAGAAATGATGAATGAATGATAGCCACGAGGCCCCAGAGATCTAGGCTTACATCCTACAGAGGGATAGGGAATATGGAGCGAGAACCTTTCACAACTCCTACATCCTAGGAACTGTGGTCTCTCTTGAGGCAGTGGTGACTGCTAGATGTCCCAATGGGACATCTCAGCCAGAACATAATGCACTCATTGCATAGACCAAACCAGGGAAGGTTTCAGGGCTTCATTTACTAAGTGGCAGAGAAGGATGTTTTGTTTAAGCTGCCAGCTCAGACGTAGTATTCTGTAGGGCTTGTCCAAGCTTGCCCAGGTTGGGGGCTGGGCATGGGCCACATGATGAATGCTCACCATCCATACATCATCCATCCATACACAGAAACATGGAGTTACTGCCTTCTTTTTTTTCTTTGGCAGGTCCGACGTTGAAATATGAGCCCTATCCCTGATCTCCTTTCGCTCAAGGGTAGCTCTCTGCCCTAGAGCCATAGCCCTAACCCATGGGGATATTTTCCTGTGATTTCTTAGACATAATATTGTCGCAGAAGTTCCTGCCCTGGCTGAATTCAAATTGGCATTCTCTACATCTCAGCCCCTGAGCAGCTAGGATTACAGACAGGAGCCACTGACACCTGGCTTTCTTTTGTTCTTCTTGTTCTTTTTTAAATCGTGACAATCTGAAATCTTCACAGTGTCATTCCAATAGTTTGCATTCGAAGTAAACTATCCAGGCCTGGAGTTCAAATGCCAAGACTGTCACCCACAAATTGAAGGAGATCCTGACAAACTCATTCCTATTTATGTGAATACTGATGGAATGTTATAAAAGTAATCATTAAATTTTCAGTTAATTCATGATTGTATTTTAGAATGCCACACAAAAGTTATAGGATTTATATCTTCCATTCTAGCACCATGGTATCCCTAATGGAAGGATATTGACTAATTTTTAATTACTGATTTTTATAAGTATTCAGCTATGATACTTCATTAAATGGAGACATAACTTAATAACTAATAATTGTTAACTATATATATAATTCAATGATATCCTCACATTCCCTCTCTAAGTATATATATATATATATATATATATATACATATGTACATGTATATATATGCATATATATACAGCAATCTACACATCTATCTATCTATCTATCTATCTATCTATCTATCTATCTATCTATCTATCTATCTATCTATGTATCTATCTATCTATCTATCTATCTATCTATCTATCTTTCTATCTATCTATGTATATAGAGATATATTGGGCACTACTGTGGCTTCATCACAGGTCCTCAGAACTTCCTGGCAGCTCAATTTGCCAGAGGCTGGTGTGCTAAGACTGTGACCCTATTTACGGATTGGGCATTCTAGGCTGTGGGTTGAAATCTCAGCAGGGTCAAAAATTATTAATGTGGGAAGAGACCACTTTTGACACATTTTTTTCCTGAAAAAAACTCCTGGGTCTCAGTATGATGTATAATCCATATCTAATATATCCTGTGTGACAGGATGTAATAAATGAAATATTATATGTGTAATAATACTAAATAAATAAGGGTAATAAATATCAAACTCACTAAACCCATGTATGTAAATAGATATTATATATGAATATTATTTTTTCCAGTGCTGGGGATTTAATTCAGGCCCTGGGAACTGGTCTGAATTTCTTGTCTTCAAGGACAGTGAGCCTCTGCATCACCCACAGTGCCACAGAGTTACCCAGACCCTGAGTTCAAATCACAGGCCTGCCAGAAAAATGGTGCAAATTCCAAGCCAGGGCCTTTATTTTGGCCAAGTATGGGGCTTGAAGTCAGGTCTTGGCATCTGTACCACACCTGATCCTGTGATACTAGGTCCCAAGTTCAAATCTCAGGGTTGACAAAAAATAAAAATAAAAAGGAGTAGGATAAAACAGAGATGTTCAAGAAGGTGGTTTTACATTTTTTTCTCTTTGCATTGTGACCATCCTTGGTCTAAATGACGAGGCCCAGAAAATGTACATGACCTTGCATGCTGATGTTTGGCTGACTATTAGGGAAACCATAGCCGAAACCTCAACTTAAGCCTAGAGGTTGAATCTGGGACTGCCACTAATGGTTGGCAGGAGATTCAAAGAAATACATTCCGATATACATATATACAAATAGAATGTAATAAATGTAACAATTAAATTAGTATTTAGTGTATGAATATACTATAAAATTATACACAACAATTATACTACATTGACTAATTTTCAATTAATACTTTATTATGTATTCAACAATGAAACTTAAAAATGGAGGGAATAATTTAATTGTCAGTAATTGGTAGTAATATAATATTTGTAATTTCATAATATACAGACATCTTTCTCTTGTTTCATACATACATATGTATATATATGCCAATCTACACATTTATCTGTTTATACACTTTTCTCTCCTGGCGCTCACTGGTATAGTGATGGTTAGTACATACAAAGCCCTGGATTTGATTCCTTACTTCCACATGCACATAAAAATCCGGAATTTGTGCTGTCACTGAAGCACTCAAGCACTAGCTTTAAGCATAAATGCTTAGGGACTGTGTCTAGACCCTTACTCAAGACCCAGGATGGACACCAAAAAAGATTGAATATTGTGATTGCAACTCTATAAGGATAGGACTTCAAATACCTCATCACAAAGCAAGGCGGGAGTCTGGTGCAGACAGCTGCCATCTAACCTTACTTAGCCAGAGGTATACCACTGCAACCCAGGTCCACAGAACCAGATGCTGCTGGCTCGCTCACCTCTGTCATCAAAGCTACTCAGGGGCTGAGATCTGACACTGGTGTGTTTAAAACCCAGCCCTGGCAGGATGGGTGTGAAACTCTGAATTGTGGCTCAAAGTGGTGAAGCTCTAAACTTGAGCAAAAGATCTTAGGACAGTACCCCCAACATTTTAGTGCAATCCCGTGGCTGACTCTCCTCCCCCAAAACAACACCTCTGAATCATTAAATGTGAACTTTGTGCAGTTTATGATGTGAAAGAATGGTGATACTGATGAAAGCACCCTAATACTAATGACAGCTTGTGGGATACAGCTAGTTGATGAGTCCTTCCTTGGGTGCTGGGTCCCTCCTGGAGTTCTGTGTGCTGATTCCTGCACAGGATGCTGTGTACTGAGTCCTTCACAGGGTGCAGTGTGCTGAGTGCTGCAATGCTTGCTGGGTGCTGAGCCTTTCATAGGATGCTGTGTGCTGAGGCCTGTAAAGAGTGTTATGTGGAGCAGGGAGTTGGTGGCTCAAGCCAGTAATCCTAGCTACTCAGTGTCTGAGATCTGAGGATCGTGGTTCAAAGCAAGCCAGGGCAGGAAAGGCCATGAAACACTTATCTTAATAAACCACCATAAAACCGGAAGTGACACTGTAGCTGAAGACCTGAGGGACAGAACTCAGGCCCAGAATTCAAGCCCCATGACCGACAAAAAAAAGAGTGTTGTGTGTTTTGTCCTCAAAAGGTGCATTCTTTCATATTTTCCTTGTAAGAGCTCCACAACTGAGATGATTATCCAGACAAGAATATTGAGGCTCCGATATATCTCCATGGCAGGGAAAAAATTATGTATTAGTGAAGACTAGTGGGTTGTCTACGGCAAACAATTGTTTTTTTTTTGTTTTTTTTCTCAGTCATGAACCTTGAACTCAGGGCCTAGGCACTGACCCTTACCTCTTGGGTGCATGGCTACCACTCCACCATGTGGAGCCAAGACCCCCTTGCAGCAGAGTGCCATGGCCTATGGTTCTATAGTTGGGGTCTATCATCCTGCCTTCTCAGGAAGCTGAGATCTGAGTATCTGGGTTCCAAACTATCCCAGACACAAAAGATCCCATGAGCCTATTATCTCCAATTCATCACTAAGAAACCTGAAGTGGAAGCTGGGTGCTTGTGGCTCATGCCTGTCATCTTAGCTATTCATGAGGATGAGATCTGAGGATCATGGTTCAAAGCTAGCCTGGACAGGAAAGTCCTTGTGACACTTAGCTCCAATTAACCACCAGAAAACGGGAAGTGGCTCTGTGGCTCAAGTGGTATAGCACAAGATTTGAGCTCAATTGCTCAGGGACAGCCACCAGGCCAAGATTTCAACTCCTACAACTGACAAAAAGACAGAAACAAACTAACAAACCTGAAGTACAGGGCAGAGAATGTGCCTTAGGGGTAGAGTGCTTTGCATCTCTGAAACCCTGGACTTCATTTATCAGGACCACATCACTAGGAAAAAACCTGAAGTGGCTCTGTAATTCAAGTAGTAGAGGGCAATCCTTGTACAAGTGATACTAGGTACAGTGATCATGTACTGAGTACAAGCTCCATGACTAGTGAATGCACTCTCACTCTCACTTACTCTCTCTCTCTCTCTCTCTCTCTCTCTCTCTCTCTCTCTCTCTCTCTCTCTCTCTCTCTCTCTCTCTCTCTCTCTCTCACACACACACACACACACACACACTCACTCACTCACACACACAGAAAGCAATAGTGAAGCTGTCTCTCTCTCTCTCTCTCTCTCACACACACACACACACACACACACTCACTCACTCACACACACAGAAAGCAATAGTGAAGCTGTGACACAAAATTCTAAAGCACAAGACATCTCTGAGCTCATGATCAGCACCCAGGCCCTGTGTTCAACCACCAATTCTAGCCACCCAGGGACCAACTGGGAGAGGTCAAAGGTTTCAAAACCTGATGAGCTTCACCAGAATTAGATGGTAGGGAGGTTTGTGATATCTGACATGTGCTTCTATTTCCCAAGTTTCTAGAAACCTAGGAGAGGCATCATAGGCCCATCATCAGCCTCAATGAAAAATTTCTTTAAGTTCAGTGCCCTAGTTGTCTGCCAGAAGGACTCCTGAATTGTATTGAGCACTGTATCTTAACACCAGAATATAGTCTCACAAAAGCAGTATAATTGCACAGAACTTGGCCTGCCATGGGAGGTGGCACAAATGAATGCTTCCTGTCAAATCAGAGCACTGAGAAGAGAGATAGCTTGGGGTACAAAACGGCCTTTTTCTCCTGGCCTTCAGAGCCCACCCACACTCCTCCTCACTAATTGGCCCAGATGCAGTTGCTTGTTACACAGCTGTACAGGAGTGAGGCTTTTTGTCTGCCTGTCCAGACAATGAGAGAGACTTCTCACCTGGGATGCAGAGAAACCCTTAGGCTACACTGGGAGCACTGAGGGGAGCCCTGAGTCATGCACTGTCATGAAAACAGTCTCTGTGTTATGAACTCATTGAATTGAATATAAATTTCATATGTTGATGCCATTCATCATATCTACTCTGGAGCTTCTCCAAAATGAAAAGAGCACCAAAAAATGCCACAAACCGTGGACAGTCAGCAGTTTCTGTTTTCCTTCCTTGCATGGTAAGCATCCTGGGTCTGAATGACTTAGCTGCAACCTGTAAGTCACCTGGCATTGCTGAAGGCTGGCGGGCTGTCAGTGAAGCCATAGGTCAACCTGATACTAGGCCCTGAGTTCGAATCCTGGTCATGCCACATAAAAAGGGCTGGAGAGCCTAAGAAAATATTGCCTGTCCATAGGAACACCAGAGGAATGTAATCAATGTTATAGTTGGATGAGTAGTCCGTCAATGTGTCTTGCATAAAATTAGACCCAATAATCACAAGGCACGGATTGATTTTAATTCAGATTATTATGCATTAAAAGAACTGTTGATTAAATAGAGTCCTCCTTAAATACATGAGAATTGGTAGGAACGTAGTATACGTCATTGAATATTAGATACCTCTGGCAGTACTTAAATATCTAAATTTATATTTATTTAGATACCACCATTGTCATAGAAAGTTACAGCTATTTTGGCCAAATCAGGGGCTTGATCTCATGTCCTGAGATCCACTTGGCAGCTGAATGGGCTAGCGGCAGCGGTGCTAACACACACCCATTCATGAATTGGGCCCCTCAGGCCTTCAGATCAGGCCCCATCATTGCCAAAAATTTCTTCCTGGTGTAAGATTTCAAATGTGACACCTGTTTTCCTTTTTTGTGCAAGTTCATAATAGGTCTGCAAAGCTACCTGCTATGGAATAGATGGGAAGAAATGTAAAAAATGTTATTGTTGCACTCACAGTCCATAAAATAAATGCTAAATAAGAAAATCAATAATAAAATATAATTAATCACTCCAAAAAGCACTATATAGACTGGATATATAGAAGTAAGTATAAATCATATATTTAACATGTTTAAAAATGCTATGAGGTGCTTGAATTCAGGCCTAGGGAAGAGTTTATTTCATGCATGATTCTCATAGGAAATGATAGGCAAGACGTATGGCACAATGATTATTTTCAATTAAGAGATCATGAAGTGTGACAATAAGAATCACATTCAAGAATTGGAGGCATTGGGAAAGATCCAAGAATCGGTACTCACATGGTACATAGGAATCCAACACAGCTCACCACATCTCCTACTCTATCCACATAGGTATTTATTAGCATACTAGCTTCAGCTTATGAATGGATGAATATTGTGCCCCACTCCCACCCAGGGGCTCTATCACAGTTCCTGGGTATGGCCTAGCTGCTTTGTGGCTCACAAGATGGTAGGCTCATGTGGACCCATTGGGCTGTTGGGCCTGCTAGGCCCTGAGTTTAAATCCCAGAACTACAAAAAGGTTCATCCTGATGTGAGAAGCCAATCCTTGCACCTGTTTTCCTATACTGTGTAAGTGCTGTGTCTCAGCAAGAATAAAGAATCAAGAAAGCATTGGCAAATCCACACCCATGGGAATAGGGTGTCATCCATGTCAGCACAGTTACATATGTCATCCTATAATCAACAAAATACACAATACCTCCTTGAAAAAGACACAAAATAAAAAGAATAACTACACTGAATGCAAGATGCATACTACACCTGTATGTAAATAGAGATCTTACGTTTAAAAGAGGTGGGCTTCTTATTTTGTCCACAGTTGGGGCTTCAAATCAGGCCCTGGACCAGGCCTGATATTCTACTCTTCAAGGATGGTGAGCCTCCCCACCCTCCACAGTGCAACAGTTACCCAGACCTGAGTTCAAATCCCAGTACTGACAAAAGATTCATCCTGATGTCAGAATCCAGTCGTTGTACCTGTTTTCCTCTCCTGTTAAAGTCCTGGGTCTCAGCTAGGATGGAGAATGAATGCATAAGCAACGCTATAACCATGGGAATAGGTTGTCATCCATGTCAGCACAGTTATACCTGTCACCATACTCAGTAAAACACACAATATCTCCAGGACTTAGACACAAATTAAGGAGAAGTGAACCTAATGCAAGAGTCATCTGCACATGTATGTCAACACAGATCCTATGTTTCAAGGATGAATCTCTTCCTATCCTAGTCCGTCCTGGGGTTCGATGTGAGGTCCTGGGAATGCCCTAGCTCCTTAGTTGCTCACAGGCCTGTATCCTCACCTAGACCCTTTCCCCAACTGGACTTGCCAGACTCTGTGTTCAAATCCCAATATTGCCAAAAGATGAATCCTGATGTGAGAAGCCCATCGATCCACCTGTTTCCCTGCCCTGTGAAAGTCCTAGGTCTCAGGGAGGATAAAGCATGCTATATAGGCAACTCTGTAGCCATGGAAATAGGTTGTCATCCGTGTCAGCACAGTTATGTCTATCATCATACTCAATAAAACGCAAAATGCATCCATGACTAAGACACACAATAAAAAGAATAACTACACTGAACATAAGACACATTCCACACATGGATGTAAATAGAGATCCTATGTGTAAAATAGGTGGGTATATTATTTTTGCCCGTGCTAGGGCTTCAATTCAGGCCCTGCAACATAGACTGATATTGCAGTCTTCAAGGATGTTGAGCTTCCTTTTCTCCCACAGTGCTATAGATTTACCACGAACTGAGTTAACTCTACATCAGCTTCAATCATCTCAGGGTGGTGGGCTGCCATGGGTCCATAGCCGACCCTGGGATCCTAGGTCCTGAAGTCTTGCCGGAAAAAAACAAAACAAAACAACACAGAGAGAGGGAGAGAGAGAGAGAGAGAGAGAGATAGATAGATAGATAGATAGAGAGAGAGAGAGAGAGAGAGAGAGAGAGAGAGAGAGAGAGAGAGAGAGAGAGAGAGAGAGAGAGAGAGAGAGAAGCCATGGATGGATATTTTATATTTTGTTCCTTTTCCTGGTGACCATCTTGGGTCTCAATGACACACCTACAAAAGGGTACTTCACTTTGCATTGGGGATGGCTAGTGGGCTATGCCATAGGACCATGCAGCCATGTAGGCCCTGAATTCTTGTCCTGATCCTGACACCTACCAGTGGGGTGATTTCCCAAGAGACTCTTCCTATATATGGGAATAGCAATAGAATGTGAGCAAACTCATGATTGAATGAAAAGTTTCTGCATGCATTAGTCTAGTCTAAAATTAGACGCAATAATACTGGACGCTGATTGATCTTAATGAATATCTTACTAAGCATGAAAAAAATCCTATTACTTCAATGGTGGTGTAATAACTACCTAAGAGTTGGTAGGAACATAGTTGATGTCATTGAATCCTAGGTAGATGTCTCTGGCACTCCATACAAATACATATTTCTTAGTATACTACCACCTGCCTATCCATGTATGGCTATTTTGTCCACCCCTGCGGCTTGATCTCAGGATCTGGGAACTTCCTGGCAGCGTCCTGGGATAGAGGTTGCCATGTGGACACACCCATTCAGGAAGTGGGTTTGCTAGGCTCTGAGTTCATATCCCAGCATTGCCAACAATTGGATCATGTAGTAAGAAGCATAGTGTGACACCTGTTTTCCCTTTCTCTGAGAGTCCTGGGTGTCAGACATGATGGAGAACACGTCAACAAATCTAGATACTATGTGATAGGATGCCATCAATATAATATATGGAATGTGTGTTATCACAGTCAATAAAATAAATGGTAAATAAATGAATAAAACAAATACAATAAACAACCACAACAAACAAAATATGGACTGAAAATCTATAGATAATTACAAATCTTATCTTTACAATGTATATAAATAGTATGTTTCCCAGGGCTAGGGCTTGAATTCAGGCCTAGGGCCCAGGCCTGACTTTCTTGTCTTCAAGCATGGTGAGCTTCCCCTTGGTCCACAGTGCTGCAGAGTTACCCATATGCTGAGTTCAAATCCAAAGCCTGGCAGATAAAACGGCACCTATTGCAAGCCAGGGAGATATATATATATATATATTTTTTTTTTTTTTGCCAAGCAAGATCTTGAACTCAGGTCAGTGCAACTCTGCCTCAGCTTCCATCACCCTAGGCTGGGGTGCAGCCACTGGAACCACAGCCAATCCTGGAATCCTAGACCTCCAGGCCTTGGGGGTTGATGCCCAGAAAAGAAGAGGGGGGATGGTGCTTCTACATTTTGCACCATGACCATCTGGGTCTGAATGACAGGGCTCCAAATGGTACTTCACCTTGCATTGCTGAATGCTGGTGGGCTATTGGGTAAGCCATAGTCCTGCAGGGCGAATCCCAGTCATGTCACTTCCGGCGGGCGGGAGATCCTAGGAGACTTGTTCCCATCCATAGGAATAACGATGGAATGTAACAAATGTCATGGTTGAATGACTTGCTCGTGAATGATTCGCCTATAAAATTCGACATCATGATTTCAGTAGACTGATTATTTTTATTTGATATGAAGCATTAAAAGAATATTATTTCCTACAGGGATGCAATAATTTCAGGACAATGATTTACTTAATAGTTTATTAAGGATGAAAACAATGACATTAATTACATGGAGGCATAATAAATACCCAAGAATTGGTAGGAATGTAGTCTATATAACTGAATAATGGACAGACCTCTCTGGCACTCTATAAAGATATATATATATATATATATATATATATATATATATATATATATATATATATATAATATATTATATATCATATGTAATATACATAATATATGATATATAATATATACAATATATCATATATATATATATTAACATACTACAATCTGCATGTCAATCTGTTCTTATTTTGTCAACCTCTGGGGCTCAATCTCGGGTCCTGGGAACTGCCTGTCAGTTCAATTTGCCCCAGGATGGTGTGCTGACACTCACCCATTCATGAATTGGGCCTTGTAGGCTATGAGTTCAGATGCCAGCACTCCCAAAAAATGAATTTTGGCATAAGAAGCTGACGGTGATACAAGTTTTTCTTTTCTGTGAATGTCCTGGTTGTCAGGTATGAAGTAGAATACATATGCAAACATATGTCCTATGTAATCAATGTATTTACTGTTCTACGTGTCATAATACTCAATAAAATGAACAGTCAACACATGAATAAAACAAAAAATAAAATGAGGAACTACACTGAACACAATATGGAGTCAAAATATAAATATAAATCATATATTTAAATTTTACACAAATAGGATGTTTTCTTAGTGGGGATTAATTTCAGGCCTAAGGAATGGACTTGAATTTTTTTACTTCAAGGAGGCAAGCTTCCCCTTCCCACACAGAGCAACAGTGTTACCCAGACCATGCATTCAAATCCGAGGCCTGGCACAAAAAATGGCACCTTTATAGTATGTGAGGCCCAATTTTTAGGTATTTCATTCTGCCTCCATTTAATGAATGTGATTGTTTAAATGCTTCAAAAAGTGTTAGTTAAAATCTATCAGTGTCCCATAATATTATTTTGTATAATTTTATGCTAGAATCATTCAAGAACTTCTTATTCAATCATGAAATACATCCTATTTCATTGGTAATCATATGAATAGGAATGAGTTTCTTAAGATCTTCTGCCATTTGGTGGTGGCAGGACCAGGATTCAAACTGTGGGCTCCAGCTCCCAGCACTTAGACCTTATGGTAGGGAACTCACCGGTCTGTTCGAATATATCAGCAAGACCAATGATTAGGCAGGCATCAGTGGCTCTCAACAGTCCTCTTTGATACTTACAAGGCTGTGATAGGAGGATCATGGTCAAAGTCAACCTAGGCAGGAAACTCCTTGAGACCCCTGTCCAACTTCAGTGCCAACAAAGCCAGAAGGAGAACTCTGTGGCTCCAGTGGTTAGCCTTGAACAAAAGCAGCTCACAGATTGTGCCTAGATCCTGAGTTCAAGGTCTGGGACTGGCAACAAACAGACATACACAACAATCTGTGCAGCCATCTGGCTAAAGCAGTTCACTCTCTGGATTGGATAGAGTTTCCTGGGAAAGGGGCTGCTGTCATCTTGACTCTGCCCATTCTGCCTGCATCACAGTATTCGAGACAAACCCCCATTCCTTCATGGTTCTTTCTGACCAATGGTATACAAGAATGGTGGCCGTGCCCATATTCTATTCTGTCCTGTAGCACTGGGATTACCTCTGTGGTTGACACAACTACCAGTAGTTGAGGAAGGTAGAGGTGGGTGAGTGGTGAGCAAGAGACTTGAGGCCTAGGAAGAGAGGCCTTGCTCAGCCCCACCATGTGCAGGCCCGTGCCCTGGTTCCCTCCTCCCCTTCCCAGCTGTGCAACATTTCAAACCTGGTGTTGCTAGCTCAGACATGTGGTGCTTCTTGGAGTCTTCAGGCAATAGTGCAATGGTGCGCCACTGGCCAGCTTGTGGCCCTGACATAGTCCTGGACCCCTGTCATCTGCTCTGGGCCTGAGTGTCTGCCATGCCTCTGTCATCACTGCTGGCCTCACCTGGAGCGGCCTCCAACAGCTTCTCTCAGCAGCACATGTGAGTGGCCACCCGTGCAGGACCACACCCCACAAGCCCATATCCCCCACTTCTCCCCCCTCGTGACCAGGACCTGCACCTCCCCCATGCCCCACAGTCTGGCCCAGGCCCTGCCACAAATGCCCCAGGGATGGGGGTGGGTGTTGACCTGAGGATCCCAGCCCCATCCCTAGCCTCCACTCTCCCAGGAAACTGGGAGGTGCAGGGTTGGGTGAGGAGTGGGTGCTACAGAGCCGTTGGCCTGGAGCAGTGGGAGCCACACAGCGGCACATTTGCACCCTTCCTCTCCATGGTGGGAACCTAGTGGCTTTAGTTCAGAGGTAGAGAGCAGCATGTCCACACTTGCCTTCTGGGTACTTTTCCTTTTTTCTGGGGTGGAGGGTGTTGGATGCAGAAAATAGACCCCCTTGCTGTGTGAGCCCTTGTCTTCTGTGCTCGTCACCCTTTCACTTGAAGAGGTTCCCAGAAAAGCCCAGTAAGGAGGTGAGTGTCTTGGGGGTCAGAACAGAAGGTGAATATCTGGGAGGAACACCCCACCCACACACATGCACCCCGGTTGTCCCCCCACACCAGCTGTCAACAGTTCTCTCAGGGTGATCACATTTCCCAGCTCTGCCAACTTCTGCTGGTGCTCCTGGTCCATCTGGTCTCCAACAAACTCAGGAGAGGCACTGCTCTGAGTCTCTGTGTGTGTGTGCGTGTGTGCGAGAGAGACAGACAGAGAGAGAGAGAGAGAGAGAGAGAGAGAGAGAGAGAGAGAGAGACAGAGACAGAGACAGAGACAGAGACAGAGACAGAGACAGAGACAGAGACAGAAATAGAAACAGAAACAGAGAGATAGAGAGAGACAGAGACAGAGAGATAGAGAGAGACAGAGACAGAAACGGAGAGAGACAGAGGGATAGGAGAGAGAGAGACAGAGAGAGACAGAGAGACACACAGAGACAGATAATCTTTCTCCTTGTACAGCCTGACTGTATTCAGGTGAGTGATCATTTGGTAAATTGCAGGTGCTGCATTGACAAGTCTTCTGTCACCTGTCTGGATGTGTGTGTGTGTGTGTGTGTGTGTGTGTGTGTGTGTTTGTGTGTGTGTGGGGTGGGGTGGGTGGGTGGGTGTAGATGTGGGCTGTAACAAGGAGACTGGCTATGGTAACTTCTACCTGCTATATTTTGGGGGGTGCATGGGATTCACAGCTGAGCTCTGGGGAGCTGGAAAGGAGGGACGCGTGAAGGGGACTCAGCACTGTTAAAAGAACAAGAGATCTATGTGCCCTGGAGCTGTGTACTCCCTTGGGCATGGTTAGTGGCAGTGGGAGTTTGGGAGAACCTGGGAGTGCGGCTCACATTGGGTGGCTTCCCAGTGGAACAGAGAGCTTGGCCAACACTTAGTAAGGCTATGAGCCTTGCTAGTATGGAGCACAACAACATAGGTCAGACTCCAGGTCTTCTAATCATGACGTCTGATAGGCAGGCCAACCCTATTTTAAATCTTGAGCTGTGATCTTCAGATCTAAGGCTCCTGAATGGCTAGGATTATAGACATGAGCTTGTGGCACTGGGCCTCTGATTCTTTTTGGTATATTATGGTTTGACCTCAAGGCCTTAGGCTTGCCAGTCAGGTCTTCTACCATGCGAGCCAAGCTTTTCTGTCTTGGGCATTTCCAAGATTGAGGCTTAATATATGCTCAGGCTGGGCTGAATTGCGGTCCTCCTATCTGTGACAGGCATGCACCACCAGGCCAAGTCCTCTGTAGTTGGGATGATAGACACGTAGTGTCACACTCAGTAATTTATTTAGATGGATTTTTCCAAACTTAGTCCACGGCAGCCAATTCTTGACTAAGGTGAAGTTCTGGGTTGGGCCTCGACCATCGGACCTCAGTCTCCTCATGGGACAGTTGTGAGGAAACAAGGGATTAATACAGAGGGATCTCTGGATCAGCGCCAGACACAGAGGGAGAGGCAGTCAGATACGGTTCTCAGAAATTCTGTGAGAATATGACAGGAAGATACCCGGAAAGAGCTCAGATTGTGTGTGTTATTAATGGTGCGACAGGTATAGGATTATGAAACAAAACATGGTGCTCTTTCATTATTACCCTATCCCCATGAGGACGGGATTCCTTCACTTTGTTCAGTTTTGCAGCTGGGGAAATTGAGGAACAGAGAACCTGGGTGACCTACTCATAACTCTTCTGCCATGCTCCCTAGGACAATGGGTGCTATTCAGTCCACTTCTTGTGGTGGGAATTCCACTGCTTGTCAGTCGTGGGGCTTGAACTCTGGGCCTGGGCACTGTCCCCAAGCTCCTCAGCTCAAGGCTAGTGCTCTACCACTTGAGTCACAGTGCCACTTATGATTTTCTGGTGGTTCTTTGGAGATAAGAGTCCCATAGATGTTCCTGCCCAGGCTGACTATGAACCATGATCGTCAGATTTAGCCTCCTGTGTAGTTAGGATTATGGACCTGAGCCACTGGCACCTGGCTTAAGTGTAATTCTGACCATCTTTCTTTCACTCTCTCTCTTTCAGGAACTGATTGAATGTGTGCTGGAGTGGTGGCCCAGCATCCCCATGTGGCTGGAACCAAAGGGGCCCTCTCATTCTGTGAGCTTTGGTTCAGGACCTGTCTCGCTCAGTCTGTTGTACCAGCTACATGAGGTAAGCCCCTCTGTGCCCTGGCTAGACTGTGACAGTTATTCGTTGTCCATCTAGCATTATTGGACTCAGTACTGAGTTCAACGTCCTTTCCTAGCTAAAATTTCTGGCCAAAATTATGATAGATTGTTACAGAATGAAAAAGTAAAACCATCTTAAGAAAGTATTTTAGGGCTCTGGGAATATGGCTTCATGGTATGCTGATTGCCTAGCATGCAAGAAACCTTGTGTTCAATTCCTCAGTACACATAAACAGAAAAAGAAACACTGGAAGTGGTTCTGTGCCTCAAATGGTAGAAGGTTAACTTGAGCAAAAAAAAAAAAGCTGAGGAATAATTCTTTAGCCCTGAGTTTAAGCCCCAGGACTGGCAAAACAACAACAACAACAACAATAACAAATATTTAGTTAGTAAATGGAAAATAAAGAATCTATACTTGGAATATATAATTGCTCCATCCATCCTGATACCTGAGGATAGTACCTAATTAAAGTGCTTTACCTATATTTGGATACTGTGTTGAAAAAAAAAGTTTTGTTCATTAGGTCACAGCAGTTAATGCCAGGAATGTGCTTAGATGTCAGGTGAAGATTAATTCTGGAAATTCAAAGATTCCAGGTTTTTGAGTGGTCACTGCTAATCACAATGAGAAGGGTAGTCTAAGTGAGATTTAAAAACATTTTGGCCAGTCCTGGCACCAAAAAGACAGAGGCTAATTAACAGTTGTGATAGAAGAGAAGGAATAACTCCAGATGAAAGGAATAAGTGATAGTCAATAAGGTATAGCAGAAACCGTTCTAAGGAAGCATTTTTGGTTATTGAAGAAAAAGTTATCAACTAGGTTTATTCCTCATTGCCTTTAACATTCTAAATCTCTTAGGATAGTTCTTAATCTCTGTGTGATAACTGTATCTCTTTCTAGGGTGTTCTTTCATACCTGATCTCCTTTGATTTCTAAACACCTGTCTTTCTTTATTTCTCTATGAACCTTTCCTAATATTAAATACACCTACACAGAGGGAAGAGATGGTAATCTAAGGGTCCCATAGCTCATGAAGCATTAATGTAACAAAATGGAAAAAGCGTACATATTTATTGCTACCCAATTGTTCTGAAAAGCTGCAATGTCATATCATTTGATTCAGATTTCCATTCTTTGTATACTTAGTGTCATTAAGTGCACTAAAGGCAAATATGAGCCAGGTGCTGGTGGATTGTGCCTGTAATCATGGCTATTCAGGAGGCTGAGACCAGAGGATTGTGTTTCAAAGCCAGTGTGGTCAGGAAAGTCCATGAAAAATTTATCTTCAATTAACCACAAGAAACCTGGAAGTGGTGCTGTAGCTAAAGGGGTAGAGAACTCAACTTGAGCTGAAGAGCTGAGGGACTGTGCCCAGGATCAGAGTTCAAGCCCCACGACCATGAAAAAAGTGCAAATATGACTTAAGTTTCCCCAAAAGGAATGATGAAGTCAATAATAATCTTGACAAGCAAAGAAAATAATTCCAAAATGATTCAGTGCACCTATATTCACTGAGTTATTTAAGTTATGGATCCTTTGCTGAACATATTTTCTTCTTTTACAAATTGTCAAATATTAGCATAATAATAAGCTTCATCTAGTATTTCTTGGTTCAAAATAGAAGTCCGTAAAGTTGATATCAGTTAGCTTTCTTACTGTCTTAATTCAAACCCAAACCAGACAGGAGAGTGTGTCAAATTCTTATCTGTAATTAAAAACCAAAAAAGCCAGAAGTGCAGTTTTGGCTCAAACAGTAGAGTACTAGCTTTGGGGGCAGGTGGGCAGGAACACTGTACAGGGACAGGGTCTAGCCTCTGAGTTCAAGCCCCAAAACCAGCACAAACTAAACAAACAAAACAAACCCCAGTTATTTCTTTGGGAGCCTCCTTAAAGGAATACTGGTCTGAGAGGGGGCTGCTTTTGCTGATCCTACTCACTGGATCCTGCTTTTTTGGAATCCTTATTGCAATGGAAAACTCCGGACCAGATAAAGGAATTGATAACTGAGTCCTGCAACAAGAAAATCATCCCAGGAGTGAAACATCCATGCATAAGACACTTTAAAACATCCATGTCTTTGTTTCTTTGCAGCAGAACACTTTTAAAACAAATATTTCCTTTTGTTCTATGCTGGCCTTCAAATGGCATATTGTTTCCTTTTGTAATACTCTCAATCAGAAGTTTACAGACAAGTTTAACATGAGTAAGGAACACACTCCAAAAGTCTTTAGCCCACTTATTAATTGGGCAGTTGTTTCTTTGAAGATTTGTTGTTGAGGAATTTAATTTTTTAAGTTCCAAGTATATTTTAGATATGAGACCCTTGTCCGTTGTATAGCTGGTGAAGATCTTCGATTTTCTCGCAATACGTGGGCTTTCTATTGATGTTGCTAGCTATGTCCTTTGCATGCAGATGCTCTGCAATTTCATGCAATCCCATTTGTCCAAACGTTCACTGATTTGTTGTGTATCTGGGTCTCTATTAAGAAAATTTCAGCTTGTGCCAAGGAGACCTAGAGTTTCTCCTATTCCATCCTGTAATGTTTTCAGAGTGTCTGCTTTGACTCCGAGATCTTTGATGCATTTGGAGTTGATTCTGGTGCAGGGTAATATATAAGGTTCTAGCTATCATTTTCTACAATAATTAACCAATTTTGCCAGCACCATTTACTGAGGAGGCTGTCTTTCTTCCATTCTATTTTTTTAGTTCCCTTTCCAAAAATTAGATGGGTATAGGTCTTTAGGTTCATTTCTGGGTTTTCAATTCTATTCCATTGGCCCTGGAGTCTGTTCTTGTGCTAGGATCAAGCTGTTTTTTTATTGAGAAAATACTGTACAGAGGGGTTAAATTACATGTGCAAGATAATGAGTACATTTCTTATCAAACATTGTAGCCTCCTATTTGTTTCCCCTTCCCATCTCTTCCCATCCTCCCCAGGTCCCCCCAGTGAATCCTCCTTATCCACCTACCCCAACACACCAAAGCTGTAAAGTTTATTTTTCGACATAATGTCTTGTATATCTCATTGTTGCAATGGGTCCACCTGTATCCATGATTTAACGATTTGTTTTTTCCCTTCCCCTTCTCAAATTACACAAACATCATATACAGTGAAAGCAGGGGTTATATCATGGGGGAGGGACATAAAAAGGAACCAATAAATAATCTTCTAAATATTTTAGAAACAATCTCATGAAAGAAAAAAAAAACATTTGAATACAAATCTTAGAGTTCATTTCCCTAACATCAACTTATCTGACCTTTTCTGCTTGACTCAGATATATACTAGTTGTTGCAAATAAGGAAAGCCATGGGACCTATGTTTCTTTAGTCCTGCCTTACTTCACTTAATATAATTTTTCCAAGTCTTTCCATTTCCGAACAAATGGGACAATGTCATTCTTTCTGATGGAGGCACAAAATTCCATTGTGTACCTGTACGACATTTTCTTGATCATTCATCTACTGTGGGGCATCTGGGTTGGTTCCATATCTAAGCTATGGTAAATAATGCTGCAATAAACATAGTTGTGCTGGTTGCTTTAGCGTGGTCTTGTTTGTGATCATTTGGGTAAATGCCCAAAAGTGGGATTGCTGGGTCATAGGGGAGCTCTATGTGGAGTCTTTGGAGGAACCTCCATAGTACTTTCCAAAGTAGTTGAACAAGCTTACGCACCCACCAAAAATGTCCACATCCCCTCCAACATCTGTTGTTATTAGAGTTCTTGATTATAGTCATTCTAACTGGGATGAGGTGGTATCTCAATGTTGTTTTGATTTGCATTTCTTTTATGGCAAGAGAGGTTGGGAATTTCTTCATGTGTGTATAGGCCATCCTTCTTTCCTCTTCAGAGGAGTTTCTCTTTAAGTGTTTAGCCTACTTATTAATTGGGCAGTTGTTTCTTTTAAGATTTGTTGTTGGGAAAGTTAATTTTTTGATTTCCAGGTATATTTTAGATATGAGACCCTTGTCCGTTATATGGCTAGTGAAGATCTTCTCCCAATCTGTGGGCTTTCTATTGCTCTTGCTAGCTATGTCCTTTGCCATGCAGAAGCTCTGCAATTTCACGCAATACCATTTGTCCAACCTTTCTTTGATTTTTTCGTGTTTCTGGGTCTCTATTAACAAAATGTCATCCTATGCCAAAGTGACCTAGGGTTTCTTCTATTCCGTCCTGTAATGTCTTCAGGGTGTATGGTTTGTCTCCGAGGTCTTGATCCTTTTGGAGTTGATTCTGGTGCAGGGTGATATATAAGGATGTAGATTTAGTTTTCTACAAGTAGTTAACCACTTTTGCCAGAACCATTTACTGAAGAGGCTGTCTTTCTTCCATTCTATTTTTTTTAGCTCCCTTATCTAAGATTAGATGGCTATAGGTCTCTAGGTTCATTTCTGGGTTTTCAATTCTATTCCATTGGTCCTGAGGTCTGTTCTTGTGCTGGTACCAAGCTGTTTTGATTACTATGGCTTTGTAGTAGAGCTTGCAATTTGGTATTGATATGCCTCCAGCACTATTATTTCTGTTAAGGATCGTTTTTGCTATTCGGTGTTTTTTATGTTCCATATGAATTTTTGGATTGCCTCTTCTATTTCCTTCAAGAAGGAGTTAGGAATATTGATAGGTATCGCATTGAATTTGTAGATTGCCTTGGAAAATATTGCCATTTTCTCGATGTTGTTATTTCCAATCCAGGAGTATGAGAATTTTTGCCACCTTCTAACTTCTGTTTTGATTTCCTTTTTCAGGTTTTCAAAGTTTTCATCATAAATACCCGTCACTTCTTTGGTTAAGTTAACCTTGGTATTTCATTTTTTTGTGTGTGGGACTATTACAAATGGAGTTGCTTTCCTAATTTCAGCCACACTATTCTCATTGTTGACATACAGAAAAGCCATTGATTTTTGAAGGTTAATTTTATACCCTACTAATTTGCCAAAATTTTGGATCACCTTGAGTAATTTGGGAGTGGAGTCTGTGGGATTCTTTAAATACAAGATCATGTCATCTGAGCAGAGGGAGAGTTTTACTGCTTCTTTCCCTATTTGAATCCCCTTTATGTTTGCATTTTGTCTTATTGCTCTAGCTAAGCATTCTAATACTAGATTGAAGAGCAGTGGGGAGAGTAGACATCCTTGTCTCGTTCCTGATTTTAGAGGATTTTAGAGTATAATACTGGCTGTAGGTTTCTCATATAGAGCTTTTATTGTATTGAGGAAGATTCCATAGATTCCTAATTTTTCCAGAACATTAATCATAAAGGGGTGTTAGATCTTGTCAATATTTTTCTGCATCTATTGACTTAACCATGTGGTTCTTATCTTTGCTCATGTTGATGTGATGAAATATGATAATTTATTTCCATATTTTGAACCAGCTTTGCATCCCTGAAATGAACCCTTTTTGATCGTGGTGTAAGTTCTTTTGGATGAATTGTTGAGGTTGATTGGCAAAAATTTTGTTGAGAAATTTTGCATCAATGTTCATCAAAGTAATGGGTCTATAGTTCTCTTTCTTTGATGAATCCATGCCTGGCTTTGGGATGAGGGTTATTATAGCTTCATAGAATGAATTCAGTAGTGAATTTTCTCTTTCAATTTTATTGAAGAGTTGAAGCAATATTGGTGTGAGTTTTGATTTGAAGGCCTTGTAGAATTCTGCTGTAAAACCATCTGATCCTTTTCTCAGATGGGAGTCCGCTTATTGCTGTTTCTATTTAAATGCTTGATATGGGCCTGTTAATATGGCTTAATTCATCTTGGATTAGTTTCCCTATATTGATATTTGCTAGAAAAAGGTCCATTTCTCCCAAGTTCTTAAACTTATGAGCATAAAGGTTTGAGAAATATTCCCATATAATGTTCTGAATCTTGGTTGTTTTTGTGGTATTGTTTCCATTCTCATCTCTGAGTTTATTTATTTGGGTGTGTTCTCATCATTTTCTGATAAGATTTGCTAAGGGTCTGTTTATTTTGTTAATTTTTTCCAAGAACCAACTCTTTGTTTTGTTGATTCTTTCTATGGTCTTCTTGGATTCTAATTAATTTAATTTCTGATTTTATTTTATTTATTTTAATTAATTTAATATTAATTAATATATTTTATTTTATTTCTTTCCATTTACTAGATTGGGGTTTATCTTGCTGCTCCATTGCAAGGAAGCTCAGATGTCTCATTAAATTGTTGGTTTCAGATCTCTCCAATTCGTTGATGTAGGCACTCAGACCTATACCTTGCCCTTGCTATATCACAGAGGAGCTGGTAATTTGTGTGTACATTTTTGTTGAATATAATGAATACTTGAATTTCATGTCTAATCACTTCCATGACCCACTGGTGGTCCAACCGTGTTGTTCAGCCTCCATGTGTTACAGGACTTTCTTTGGTGGATTTCGGTGTTGAGTTCTAATTTTCTTCCCCTTTTGTCTGAGAGAATGCAAGGTATAATTTCAGTGTTTCTGAATTTGGACAAGTTGGTTTTGTGACCTAATATGTGGTCTATTTTGGGAAATGTTCCATATGCTGCTGAGAAAAACCTGTATTCTGATGCTGCTAGGTAAAATATTCGGTAGACGTCTGTGAAATCTAGTTGATCTATGCAGTTTTTTAGGTCTGTGGTTTCTCTGTTGAGTTTTTGCCGAGGTGATCTATCTAGTGGGGAGAATGGTGTGTTAAAGACCCCAACAATTAATGTCTTTGGATTTATGTGGGATTTGAGGGAAAATAGTTTTTCTTGGATAAATTTGGGTGCTCCGATGTTTGGAAAATAGATATTTAGAATTGTAATATCCTCCTGAAGGAGGGATCCCTTAATTTGTATATAGCGAGCTTCCTTATCTCTTCTCATTGATTTTAATTTGAAGTCTATTTTCTCTGATATGAGGCTTGCAACACCTGCCTGTTTATGGGGGCCGTTTGCTTGGTAGATTTTGTTCCAGCTTTTCACATTCAAAATGTGTTTGTTTTTATGGGCAAGATGTGACTCCTGAAGGCAGCAGATAGAAGGATCTTGTTTTTTAATCCAACTGGACAGTCTATGTTGCTTAATTGGAGAGTTAAGTCCGTTAATGTTAAGAGATAGGACTGAGAGGTATTTGGGAGTTCCTGCCATTTTATCCAACTTCATGGGAGCTGTGCCAACTGGGTTCTTCCTATGGTTCTTGGATTCTCAGTTTGGGTGCAGTTTCTTGGCCTTTATTGTGGTCTTGTTGGTTTTCTATGTGTAGGACATCTTTAAGAAACTTTTGTAGAGCTGGTGTGGTGGATATGTATTGTTTCAATTTTTCTTTGCTATGGAAGGTTTTTATTTGACCTTCAGTTATGAAGTAGAGTTTAGCTGGGTACAGTATTCTTGGTTGATCGTTGTTTCCCTTTACGGCATGGCATACACCATCACAAGCTCTTCTTGCTTTAGTTGTCTGTGCTGAGAAATCTGAGGTGATTCTAACTGGTTTCCCTTTATAGGTGATTGATCTTTTCTCCTTGACAGCTTTAAGGATCTTTTCCTTGGTCTGAATTCATCCTTTGCAGATTATATTGTTTTGGTGAGATGTCCTGTTCTGGTCTGGCCTACTTGGACTTCTAAAAGCTTCTTGTATCTGAATAGGCCTATCTTTTTGCATGTTTGGGAAGTTCTCTGCTAGTATCCTGTTAATCAAATTTCCTAGACCATTAACTTTTCTCTCCATGTGTTCCTCTATACCCATTATCCTCAGATTAGGCCTTCTGATGATGTCTTCCAAATGTTGAATAGATCTGTCATATTTCTTGGATTTGTCTTGGATGGTTATATGTTCTTTCTCTGTGATACCTGGACTGTCTTCAATCCCTGAGATTTGATCTTCTGCATGATCTAACCTATTGTCAAGACTTTCTACTTTGTTTTTATTTCTTTTCCTTCTAATTGGTCGGTTTTGATGGCTTCAAATTCTGTGTTGGAGCTTTTTAAGATCTATTAACTTCTTTACTTCCTTAATTTGGTGTTTAGTGTATATTCTCAAATCACTTAGTTGATTGGTTATGCTTTCCTTGGACTCCCATTCCTTCTGTTGGGCTCCTTTCAGCATTCCCTTTGTGGTCTCCCTGATTTCTTCCAGCTCTCTGTTTATGGATTGCATGAATGCCTCTATTGATCTTACTCTATTCTCATTCCGATCTCTCAGTTCCTATATTTGTCTTCGATTAGCTACCCCATGTTCACGCAATTTTTGTAGTTCTCTTTGAGTGTTCTCAGCCTGCTTATGTCGTTCCTTACTTTCTCTTCATCTGTTCTCAGCTAGCTCACACAATTCCTATCTATCTCTTTGTCTGATCTAAACCTTCTCACGCAATTCCTATCTATCTCTTTTATCTCAACCTGCTCAGGCAATTCGTTTTTTTTTCTCTTTAAGTGTCCTCAATCTGCTCACGAAATTCCTGTATCAATCTTTGAGTAGCTTCCTCACGCTCATGACACACATGTATTGATCTTTTTTTGCCTTCTCTCTATCCTTATCATGCTCACACTGAGACCTTTGCATGTTTTCACTCTATTCATTTACCCTGTTTACCTGAAGTGTTTGTAGAGCTTTTTGGGAACTCACCTCTGGATTATTTATTATCTGTTCTGTCCCCTGATTGTCATGAGTGGGAGTTGACATCCCCCGACTTGCCATTTTTCTTGTGTTTTACTGGTTTGTTCTGCCTATTTGGCATGAGAGTAACACCAGTTTTGTGCTAGAACACTATTGTAAGGTATGCATCAACCAAAATCCGTAGTTGCACAGTCAAAAGTCTGCAGATACAATCTAGTTCAAGAGATACAATCTATTCAACATCAAACAACTATGTCTTAATTGCCTAAGAACAGCAAAGAAGCATTTTGCAACCAGAAATGATTAGGCTTAGCGAAAATGTGGGGAACAAAAGGATTAGAGGGATGTGAGAAGTTGAGGGAGTGTGGACTTAACCGAGTCCTGATCTCAAAGAGGGAAATGGATTGGACAGAATGATAGCAGAGAGAGAAAAAAAGAAAAAAGAAAAAGAAAAGAATGAATAAATAAAAAAGTAGAAAAAGAAAAAAAGGACAAGAAAAAATGGAAAACCCAAAATTTAAAATTAAAAAGTGAAACCCTTATAAGCTGCAAGTTTGAAGAAGTAGTATTCAGAAAAGAATGGTGATGGGATAAGAGGAGGGGAGGGATCAAAAGGAGAAATGAAAAACTAGAAAAATAAAAATGATTTTTTTTCTCCTTCACTCTAATCCTAACTATGGCTAGAATCCTAACCATATCCAAGACACAAATGATATCCCAATTCTAAAATTTATGTAAAATTCTCTTTTTGTGTCATCCTTATTGAAATTCCACTTGTAATTCTTGAAATAAATTGCAGGTTTTCCTAAACACTACAGATTTTCTCACTCTTATCTCAGAATCTATTTTGTTCCTTAAGAGGAATCATATAAGCATTGATTTCAAATCCTGATATTATGAAATACATTGTACTTCTATTATCCTAGCTTTTTCTGAATTCCTAGAAACAGGAAATAAATTCAGCTTTACTTAACATTTAACACATTTCTTTCTTTTTGTCCGATATAAGGCTTGAACACTGGGCCTGGGCAAGATCCCTAAGCTCTAGGCATGGATATGATCCCTGAGTTCTTTAGCTCAAGGTGTGTGCTTTACCACTTGAGACACAGCACCACATTTGGGTTTTCTGGTGTTTAATTGGAGATAAAATTCTCATGGACTTTCCTGCCCTGGCTGTCATTGAACTGCGATCCTCAGAAATCAGCTTCATGAGTAGCTAGGATAACAGGCACAATCCACTAGTTTAACCAATTTCTTTATCCTATTCTCAACACCCTTTAATCTGAAACCTAATCCTAATCACAATCTGATTTACATTAACCAAATGGTTCATGTAAGGATAACTATTCGATCAAACATTTTTTTTTTGGTTCTGCTTCTTATTGGAAAGCTAAATTTTACCCTAAAACTTATCCTTCCCTAACCGAAACCAGAACAAAAAGTAATTCACACTTTAAGCCAAATTATATCTGAATGTTTAAAGTAACACAGACACTGGTTTTCATTCATTTTAACCTTGATGCCATTCATTCTTCTTAAACTATGTTTCAGTTTTACACCCTTTTATATCTTAAATCTTATATACACCTTACTTATATACACCTTTTTATTTCTTACATCTTTTTCTCATCCTAACCCCAGCTCTAACTGGAACACCTTGCCTAATCCTAAGCCTACATATAAGCAAATCATAATGTTAATAGCAAGCCTCTATTGCACATTTATTCTCTTGCTCGGAGTGTAGGTCTAAATTTTACTTGCATTTTGAGACTAAATTTTTTAAGTATTTTTCTATTTCCTGTCAAGTTTTATTTTTCTTTGTTTTTGGTCGGTCGTGGGGCCTGAACTCTGGCCTTGGGCGCTGTCCCAACGTTATTCAGTTCAAGGCGCGTGCTCTACCACTTGAGCCACAATGCCACTTCAGGTTTTCTAGTGGTTTATGGGAGATAAGAGACTTAGGGACTTTCCTGCCCAGGCTGGCTTTGAGCCATTGTCCTCTGATATCAGCCTCCTGAGTAGCTAGGATTACGGGCATGAGCCACCAGCGCCCGTCTTCATTATTTTTTCAAATTTTATTTTATAGTAAAGATGCTTTAAATAAGGATTAGCTACATGTGTAAGGTAATGAGTACATTTGTTTTTGAGCATTGTTACCCCCTTCTTTGCTGTTCTCCTACTACCTCACCTCCCTTAATCCTCCCTCCCCATGGTGTAAAGTTTATTTTCAACATAGGGTCTTTGAGTATCATTGTTGCAATGGGTCATCCTGTTTTAAACCAAAATTTTCTATTTCTCTAACCCTAATTCTAATTCTGTCTGGGATCCTAACCCTAGTCATAATAATAATAATAGTTCAATTCAGAAGTTAACAAAAATATTCAAGTTTTTTCCATCCTGTTATTCCACTCTACATCTTGACTTAAGTTGCAGTTTAGCTTAAATCTATTTTTTCCAAATTAGATTATATGTGCATATATAAAGATGTAATTTCATGTGAAAAACAGATCTTTGGAAAAAAGGGTAATGAAAAGGAAATAGAGAGAGTATAACCAAATGATTTAAATATATTATGGAATTGCCACTTCTGACAATTAATAAATTTTAACAAAATAAATAAAAATTAATAAATAATACACTGCCTTCTACTGTTCTGTAAAAGAACCATGATTTGTCTTTGAATAAAATATTTGTGTTACACAAACTTTATTCATGAATATTTTATATTATCATTGAGCAGTTATTTAACTTAATGAATAAAAATATATTAAATAAAGTTCCATGATAAAAAAAAATTATTACTTAGTAATTGAGAAAAAGTTATAGTCATGAGTTTTAAGAAACTAAATTTCTATTTCTCTACAAAGCAATGATTTAAGTTTACTAATTTAATATTTCTAGTAAGTTAGGGAACATAATTGGCATAAAAAACAACTAACTGTACATCTTGTTTCTTGAATGAATGATATTTTAAATATTGTCTCTTATTCAAATGAGTAATTAGGATTACTTTTCAAAATGAATGCAATTATATCTCCTTTCAGAACAAGTAATTATCCTGCAATTAAATGAATTATTATATTCAGATATTTAAAAGCTAAATTTTCTATGTTTGACACATAGTTTACATCTTCAAAATGCCACATTTTTTTATTCATAAATGTCTAACCTCTGGGATTTTTGCTTCATCAATATAAATTATCTCATGAGGTTGTTGACAAGGCTCCAGTAACCAGTGTGGTCAAAAACATTTCCTGAATTCTAAATATTAAATCTAGTCATTTTTAGCCTTTTGATTACATCATTTATTGTCTCCTCAGAGCAATTAATCTAAAATAAATACTACTGTTTAAACATTTCGCTCACATTGTAAATAATATCAACACAGTTCACACAGAGAATATTTCAGACTCATTATGTTTTTAAACTTAGTGTGAAGCAGGTTCTTATACTCAATAAATATTTTTGGTTAAATTAAGTTAAATCTTATATCTGGATATCTAATTTGGAGGTAAATCACATGGTAACAGGAAAATAATGTTTTTAAAAAATAATTACTTTGAGTCCATTTTACTTCTTAAAATTATAAAGCAAAAATATCTCTAAGAAATATATCTGTGAAAAAAATGTTTCAACCCTTAGTAAAGTACTTTATACTTTAATATAAAGTTTATCTCGAAATAGAAATTCTGCAACTAATCTAATTTATGTTTTCATGCACAAAATTCTGTGACTTCTAAACTTGTTATGTGATTTTAATTATATTTTTTAGTTGTGACATGATCCCTACTTACATTTATTACAAACTTCTGTAATTATACAAATCATGCCTGTACACAATAACTTATGTAAAAGAATATTCAAATAAAATTATCTTTTTTCCTGTCTCCAACAGGGAAGGATGATATGCTGAAGTACAATAAATGGAAACACTCTAACAAAGAGTCTTTATGGAATGGAAATTGGCAACATGAGTATGGGAACATGAGGACTTTCTACTTGACTGAACAGGAATTTTTGTTTCTACAGTACTTTCTTACCTTTTAATAACACAGGGAAAGCCATAAAATTTGAAGTTCATATGAAGGAATTGCATTCCTAAAAGATGTGGCAACCTTTCTCAAAAGCTCTATCTTATTACTAGTTCATTGTGCTTGCTGGCTGATCTATTTCTCTATCATATGTTTCATATTATTAAGAATATTAGTAATTCATCAATGAGTACATTACAGAAGACTCCAGAAAATCACAACTATTGAGGTGTAATAATCAGAAGAGAGGAAAAAGATTATATTAATTTCCAATTCCTCCCTTTGGCCTTCAATATGCCAATTAATTTTCAAAACAATCATGTACAATGTTAGTTTATTTTTCTCATTTTAATTAGATATTAAGCAAGTGTTTTTGCAGTAAAAAGAGATGAGAGTGGTATGAGAACTCTGCTATGAGCACCTTCTCCCTAACAAGTAATGCTCTATGGACTGTAAATATGGAAGGCACATTAAAATTCTCTACACACCTCTCTCTCTCTCTCTCTCTCTCTCTCTCTCTCTCTCTCTCTCTCTCTCTCTCTCTCTCTCTCTCTCTCTCTCTGTCTCTCGTTCTCTCTCTCTCTTACACACACACACACACACACACACACACACACACAAACACACATACACACACACACAGCTGCCACCCAGACACATCAGAGATCAGTTGCATTCATCTGTAATGATTATTGATTGATGTTTGCTCCATTGCTTTATTTCGGCTTAAGATCTTGCCTAGACCTTTATCTTTCCCCAAGATCAAGTCCCTAGTTCTTAGTTTACTGTGGGTCTGAGTATTCATAATATGTTCCTGGCTGCTTCAGGCCAATTAACAATACCCTAAATACAGTATCCTCAAACTTGATATTCAAGTCAAACTCCATGAATTTATACTACTGTTCCAAAATACTAAAATTTATTGGATCTAGGAACCAAGAAAGCGCCCACCTTGATACTTTAGTAGCAATTGACATCATGAACGTAGAAGAATAAAATGTAGAATACTGGATGTGTGTTACAGATAGAAAATCATCATCTATAGGCTCATTTATTGGAAAATTGTCATCCAATATTGAAAGCACAATTTACATATTCAGTTTTCCACTTACTTTGCTTACCTATCACTTCTGATCATGAATTTTTTTGAATTTAATTTTATTTTTTTTGAACATACTGTATAGAGGGGTTACAATTACATGGGCAGGATAATGCGTACATTTCTTATCAAGCGTTGCAGCCTCCTCCTTTGTTTACCCTTCACATCCCTTCCCAGCCTCCTCTCCACCCCCCAACCCAATCCTTCCCCCCTCCCCCCCAACCGTACCACCTTTCATGAATTTTTATAGTATCTGAATAAATTGCACGATATGCATGTACTTATCCTCTGAAGGAAAGACAGTCTGCTTTTACATCTTTCATTCTATATGACAAACCCTTATTTTTTTTTCACTGCTGAATAAATCTATTCCTGGAAACAGGATATTCACATCATTTCCATTTTTAAAATTTGAAATATAATATAAACTTTGTTGTGACTAGTCATTTTCTAAAAATGAGTGATATTCATGAACACCAATATTTTGGTGCCTTTAAGTAAATGGAGACTTTATGTGGTATGATAGTGCTTGTGTCTAATTGACTTAACCATTAGATTATTCATGTATAGATATGTGAATTGTGCTTTTAATGCAAATTCCCAAGGGTTTACATTAAAGTCATAAGGGAGGTTTTGTTTTCATGTTCCATATGTTATATTTATTTCAATAAAAGTACTAGAAATACATGTTTGCTGGAGCATTATAAAAGATGAGAACGTTTCTAAAGAGAATAGATGTATTGATTAAAACATAGAAAAGAGTAAAATACTCAGGTTTCTTGCTTGAGACTGCATACATTTTATATGAATACAGCTCAAGATGAGACTCAGAGATAAATTCATATGAATATTATGGAAATTTCTATCACAATATAGGTATTTTAAGGAATTGGTCATTCAAAGCCCTGGATACCTAATGGATGAAGAATGGTATTGAAAATAGCAGAGGAAAACAATTCAACATGCAGATATTATAATTTTATAATACTATTATGAAAGACATGGAGCTTTTGCCTTTCTGAAGAAGAAAGTTTAGCCACTAATTTCAATGTAAGGCATCAGTTGCAATGAGTCTAAAGTCTTTTCCTCCAAGATATCCAAGAGTACTATACTCATCCTCTGAACAGTAAGTAATTATTTTAATTAGCTTTGTTTAATATTAATTTACTTGTAGCAAATAGGTTAAAATGTCTGCTCTCTTTCTTTCAATGTACTAATATACATTTGTTGTACCTGGACTCGAGACCCCCTGAATACCACCAGAGATCATGACCAATGCAAATAACAAAGAAGTCGTTTATTTGCAAATTCGATGTTGGTCCTCCACACACTCAGTAACCGGTGACACTAAGAGGCCCTGAGCATAGAATCAGCACAGTTTTTATACTATTGAATAAACAACTTTAAGGAAGTTTTACATGAGAAATTACAGGATTGGTTAACATTTTAAGCAAACTAAGCTATACGTATGTGATTGGCTAATATCATTATTGACGTGTTATTGATGGGAATTCTCTGGCCACTGGGTCACCATGTCCTGCATGGCCACCCAGTGATTGGTCAACATCTGGAGAACATTTCTGTGACTTTCCCAAGGATTATTTATATCTCAATTGTTCGGGAATTGTTTTTCTTTTTGTGTCATTTCTTGGTCAAACCCATGGTTATTTTAATAATTCATACCTCACAAGATGGTTGCTAGCTTGTGCTGGAGTTACTTAGGCCTTCTTTTTGCCTCTTTATGCTTTAGTCTCTTCATTTCCCCCTTTCTAACATGCACCTTAAGGGCCAATCATGGTCCTTACGGACCTGCACTATGTCTTTTGTCAGGAATCAGTTGATATTGTGTTCTTAATACCATCATCTGCATGGTGTTACACGGTGCTTAACAAACATCACTAGTCGATTTACAATGCAAGGCCCTACTGTGAACACAAGTACCAGAATGATAATGGGGCCCAACAGAGTGAATATTGAGGTGGTTATGCGAGGGGAATAATTAACCATGATTCAAACCATCCTACTTGTTATTCTCTTTCTCTTTTTCGTTTTGCTAGTGCCTCTCTTACTTTAGCTAAAGATTCTTTTACAACTCCGGAATGATTAGTGTAGAAGCAGCATTCTTCCCCTAGGCCAGGACATAGACCTTCTTGTTGTAAGAAAATTAAGTGCAGCCCCTATCTGTTTTGCAACCCTACCTCGGATAAAGAGTCCTGTGATTTTTGAAGGAAGCCTATAGAGCTTTCCAGGTTTTTGTTATCCTCATGTATAGCAGCACGAAGGCTAGTGTAAGATGTTCTCTGAGTAATTAGGGATGCCACCCCAGTTCCTAGTCCATCTAAGCATACTAGGGCCCCGTTGTTACTGCTGTTATTATTTCTCTTTTAGGTTTTCTGGGCCAATAGCTTGCTGCAGACATCTTTATCATCATGTCTACATGAGAATGGTAGAGCAGTCGAGGGATATGTTGTACCATGACACAAACACTGTTAGTCCTAAAATACTTCTAAGTGGACACAGGAAGTTAGGCCAGTTGAACATGCCCACCAAGCATCTTGGGGAGGTAATAGATATCCTTCCTCTGGAATCCATTCTTGGGTCTGATTACATAAGTGAGTAAAGATAGTTTGTACTCGTCCCACATATAACCCTTGTCCTATAACTGTCTGTAGAGTAAGTTTTGCTTCCTTTTGTTCCCACATAAATGATTTAGTTGTTTTTTACCATTTGTTACATATTGTACCACTGCAATACCCTCATAAAATGGAAGTCTCATATCATAACACATCCAAGAAGAACTTGTAATATCAGGATCTGATTGATCACATTGTAAGTTTGAACCAACAGCTGCCATAGGGAATCCTCTGGCAAGATGTTCTCCCTAAGGGGGTCTCCCTTTTTCGGAGGAGATGGGGTCACTACAACCCAGAGCTCTTTCTTGTTGTCTACTTTGGATTTTACAGCAGAGACTGGTTTTAAAACTGTGTTGGTCCCATCGCTGAAGGGGAATAACTGGCTGTGGCAAATGCTTGTAGGTTTATGAGAATGCCATCATTGTCTCTCCCCTGTACAATCTTTGTCCTCAATTCTTTCCTAATTCCCATCCTAGGGCTTGTTTGCCGATGTCTGTGAACCGAAATATCAATCAGGCATCAGAATCCTGGAAGACCCTAATTTGTTTTGTACAGGCAGTCCATTAAACTGGATGGCTGCACATTCTGGTTTGGTAAATGTAACAAGGTCTCCTCCCATTCCTTTCCATTTTCCTAAGGTACTTGTTTTGCAGTCCCAGCTCTTATAGTAAAAGTCCTCTTGTCCTCCAAATTTACTAGTCTTTTTTTCCCCTGGGCATATATACCAGTGTCTCCATCTACATTTCATAAGCCTAGGTCCTTCCCATACTCCATCAGCAAACTGTAAGAAGTTAAATGTGAGCTTGTCTGGGAACCATAATGATGATCCCTCTTTCATGGCCAAAGGGACACATTTACCAGTTACCTGATTACTAACAATCCAAGTCCAACTTATGGGTGGGGGGATTGCCTGCACTTACTACTATGCTAATACAATTTCCAAGTAAGTTATACATCAATAACCAACTTGTGACTAAATCTTTTTACAACTGAATTTGAGCTTTAAAAGATTGTCTTTGGAGTGTGAGACTTGCCAATCTGGGTCCGCAACGAGATCCGCTATGGGATTTTCAGGCTTCGCATGTGAATGGTGGATCCAGGTAGCAATGCCGTCGACTTTGAGGGCTGCTGTCGGTGTCGTGAAGATGACCACATAAGGTTCTTTCTACCTCGGCTCTAGGTTTTCCTCTCAGTGTCTTTTCACCAGGACCCAGTCACCGGGGCAGAAGTGATATGGGATTGGTGGATGGCCCGACTTGTATAGCACCCTCAGTCTGGCCAGACATCAAGGTGGGCCCTCTGTAGGGCCCTGAGGGAGATCAAAAGTTCAGAGTCATCATCTTTTCTAAGCAACTGTGTGACAAGTTAGGAATTGTGGAAGAGGTACTCCAAATACAATTTCATAAGGGGAAAGACCAATTTTAAAGGGGAGTTGCATACCCTGTATAAGGCAAAGGGAAGGAGATTTACTCAGTTGCCGCCAGTTTCCATGGTCAATTTGGTCAGGGACTCTTTTAGAGTTTTATGCAACATTTCCATCTTTCCTGAACTCTGGGGTCTATAAGCGCAAGAGTACTTGTAATTCCTTGACTTACCTTGGACATGAAAGCTGGTCCATTATCTGATCCTATCATAATAAGGAAGCCAAACCTGGGAATGATCTCTTCTATTAACTTCTTAGCCACTACCTGTGCAGTTTCGCGCTTTGTAGTAAATGATTCTACCCATCTATGACAACTAACAGATATTTATATCCATACTTGCCCAGTTAGAAGTCCACCTCTCAGTAAGTTCCTGGTATATCTCCTCTGATTTGACTGCCTGTTTCTGTTTGGTTCTTCCTTGCATTTGTCAGTTGACATGCCTTACAGTCCCTGACAATCTGTTTTATTTTAGCATGGTTATTTTTGATCCAAAGTCCAGTATTTCTCACCAGATCTTGCATCTTCCTTGCACTCATGTGGGTGCTTCAATGCAACTTAAGCAGTACTTTACTCCCTAACTGCTCTGGTAAGATATTGTTGCTCCTAAAATCTCTCCACCAACCATTTAGGCATTGTGCCATCGGCAGTTGATCAATCCATTTCAAGTCCTCTGTGGTGTATATTGGAGTATCCTGAAGAGTTCTTGTACCAGGGTCTGGGTTTTAATCATCATTGTAGAGTGGCTTTGTAATGGCACCTCCTGGGCTATTCTGTAGGCCAGTGTACTGCCTTTACTCACAGCATTTTTAGGTTTTTGATGTCTAGGGCAATGAACAATGGCTAACTTAGGCAGCCAAAGAGCAGTAATTAAAGCCAAGATTCCATCTTTATTTTTGATGGTTTTTCCTTCAGATGTCAGTAATCATCATTCTTTGTAAATAGCTCTGTGTACATGAGCCGTTGCAAATGCATATGGACTGTCAGTGTACACAGTTACACTTTTGTCTTTTCCCAGTGTTAGAGCTTGGGTCAGGGCTATTAACTTGGCTCTCTGGGTTGATATGGCTACTGGTAGAGGTTCAGCCCAGACCACTTCAGTTTCAGACACTACTGCCACTCCCGCATATATCTGCCCCTGATGAACAAAGTTGCTTTCATCTGTAAACCACACGAGTTCAGCGTCCAGCAATGGCTGGACCCTTAAGTCCTCTTGGATGTTATGGACTTGTGCCAGGATTTCTGAGCAGTTATGTAGTGGCATGTTTAGATCCTGATCTAGTAGGATGGAGAGCCGAGGGAGCCTGGAAATTGATTCTGAGAGGGTTGAGTAGCATTCCTTGGTAATGGGTTAGTTGGGTATTGCTGAGTCACCGATCTGTTGGTTGCTTTAACACACCCTCAATAGTGTGGAGGGTGGTCACATACAGTTCTTGTCCCATGGTTAATTTATCTGTGTATTTTACCATCAGAGCAGTAGCTGCTATCATTCTCAGACATGGTGTCCATCCTACTGTTACTGAGTCTAATTTCTTTAACAAGTAGGCTACTGGTTTTCTTCATGGGCCCAAATATTGGGTTAGGACTCCTTTTGCTATTCCATTATGTTCATCCACATATAAGTAAAAGGGTTTACTGGCATCAGGGAGTTCCAACATTGGGGCTTATTATAAGGCAGTTTTTATCTGTTCAAAGGCTCATTCAGCTTCCTCTGTCCATTGAAATAGTTGCTTCTCCTCGTAAAGAGGTTTAGCCAGCTCTGCAAACCCTTGGATTCACAGATGGCAAAAGGTGGCAGAACCCAAAAACACCCTTACTTGGTGCTGTGACCGTGGTGTTGGAATTTTGAAGGACAGTTTCTGTTCTGTCTTTGGTGAGACATCGCTGCCCCCATTTCAATAAATATCCCAGGTAAGTTATCTCTGATTTGCAGGTTTACGCTTTCTTTACCCATGCTCATTAACCAAGGTTTCCCAATATCTGGGGTAAATCTTCTTTTCCATGGATGCATTCTCTTTCAGTTGCACCAGCAGTTAATAAGTCACCCACATATTGCAACAAAGTCAGACCAGGGTGGCTTCCCCTAAACTCACCCAAGTCCTCATGCAGATATCCATCAGAGTGTTGGTGAGTTTTTGAATCCTTGAATGAGACTTGTCCAGATCCATTGACACCTCCTTTGACATCTGTCCACTCAAAGGCAAAGGGAACTTGATTTTTGGGCACCAAGGGTAGGCTGAAAAAGGCATCTTTTAAATCTAATACAATGTACCACTGCCTATATTGATGCAGGGTGCTCAGGAGAGTGTAGGTGTTCGTTATGGTAGGGTGATTGTCCATTACCCTTTTATGGACTTCCCTGAAGTCCTGTACTGGCTTATATTCATTAGATATGGGCTTGCAGACTGGTAGCAGGGGAGTGTTCCACTCTGACTGGCAGGGTTGCAATACACCCAGGTCTAGCAGACGCCTAATGTGGGGTGTAATTCCCCCTGTGCCTCCATGGACATAGCGTACTGTCAAACTCTAACTGGGTCCACCCCTGATTTTACTTTGATGAAGAGAGCTGGTCTATGTTTCGCTAGTCCCACTCGCCAGCCTCTGCCCAAGCTTCTGGATACCTTTCCAGCCAATAGGTGATTTCTTGGTCAGGAGTATAGGGTGGTTGGAGCAACCGGTCCTGATCTTCCAGGCCCTGAGTCAATACTTGTATTGGTCTGCCTTGAGCATCCTCCACCTGGGGACCTTCTGAATATAAGTGAATCTGTGCCCTGACCTTGGTTAACAAGTCTCTTCCCAATAAGGGATAAGGGCTTTCTGGAATAACGAAGAATGAGTGGGACACTCATCCCATCCCCAGGTCCACTGTTCTTTCAGTGGTCCATGAGTATTGTTTAATGCCCATTCCTTCTTGCACCCAAGAGGTGTTTTGTTGTTATTTGGGTTTTTTAACTGTATTTTTTTGTCTTTTCTTTTTGGTACTGGGGATTGAACCCAGGACGTTGTACTTGCTAGGCAAGCGCTTTGCCACTGAGCTACATCCTAGCCCAACACCCAAGAGATTTTATTTGAGACTTTTCCTTGGGGCTTTATTAAAGCAGAGTACTAGATCCCGGTATCCACTAGAAATTTTACTGCAGTCCCATCCACTCTCAGTGCTACCCTGGGTTCAGGGAGGGGAATTGAACCTTGACATCTCTATTCATTATTAGCAGTACTATTAGCCATTAGTGTCGAGGTTCTATGGGGCTGCCACTGCTTTGTTCAGTTTCCCTTTCTTAGCACATTCTTTGACCTAATGCAATATTTCTTGGCAGTAAGTGCACTAAAGTCTGTGTAGACCTCGACTATTTAGGCATCATAGGGTTTCCTTCCCTGTAAGACCATGTATACTTTAGCCAAATTGGTATGTTTGCAGGCTACTTCCCTGAGATCCACCATTAGAGTCTGGAGATAGACCCTTAATCTCCCCCTACGTTCTGCCCGTGTTGTAGTCCCAACCATCATTTGGAGGCCTGGTTAATGGAAAAGATACATTGGTGAAAACAGGGTTAGCAGTAGGCTACCCGTCATCCCCCAGAACCAGTTTCCTAGCCTCAGTTTGAATCTTTTCTCTTTCTTCCGTGTGGAACAAGACCCGAAGTAACTCCTGGCAATCATCCCTGGTCAGCTGGCACATGAACAGTACACTATCTAGGAGATAAATAAAATCCTTGGGGTTATCTGAAAAATTTGCATTTTGTGTTTTCCAATTATATAAGTCACTGGTGGAAAGGGCCAACACTGAAGTCGGGGGTCTCTGGTTTTGTCCAGTGGCCCAATTTCTCTGAACAACAGCATCATGGTGGTGTCAGGGAGTCTCAGGCTGGCAGCTCTCTGAACGCTACCAGGAGTTCTTCCTGCTGGCCCGTCCAAGTTGCTGCTGGCTTCTTGCTCCTCATCTCTTGCTGCCTCCCTTTCCTCCATGAGGAGTTGAGGATGCTGCAGTGAAGTGTATGGGAGGAGATCAGAGTCTAATGAGAGAAGATCTTCACTCCCTTCCTGTAAAATGGTATATAAGGATGCTGAGGGGGTAGTTGACACAACCTTTTCTAATGCTAAAGTCTTGTTTTTATCGACAGAAAGGGGTGGAAAGGGCAACAGACACTTTGGAGGTTCCTGCACCAAATTCTGCCATACTAAAATATAGGGAATCTGATTGGGGTGCCCTGCACTTCCTGGGAGAAAAGCACTACATTTAACCTCCCAAATGGTGTTTAGATTAAAAGTTCCTTGGGGGCGGGCATCCAACCTCAAAAGTAGGCCACTCTGACTTGCACAAAGTAAGTAATTTTCCTTTTTTAACTTCAACACCAAAATTGTTAGCTCTTTCCTTAATATCTTTAAAAGTATCTGTCAGAAAGGTAAGAGGTGTACTTTGGTTCTGACTCATTTCAGCAAATATCAATCCACACACAAGACAAGAAAAAAGGAAGAAGGCAATTACAAATATCACAAAATTAAACAACTGGTGCTTTCGGGGATTTAGGATAAAACCACAACTCAGAGTGTCCCAAGGAGAAAATTGTGGATTCGCTGGCCTGTTTAAGATCCCAAAGAGGTAGACGGAGACACTTGGTGATGTTTCAGCAGTGTCATCGGGTAAAAGACTACTCGACCCTAGCTTTGCTGCAAGTGGGCCAACTTTCTAAGCCAAATTTCACCCTTCGAGGCAGAAGACAAGAGAGTCTGAAAGAGAAAGTAATTATTGTTGGACAAGAAACTGAACAAAGAATAACTATTTTACATGGAGGCAAACAGGCTTTCCAGGCATCTGTGTCAGGATGAATATGAAAGAGGTAATGTTCCACGAAAGCCACAATACAGACAGACACACAGATTTTAAGAGAAGACACATTAACAGCATGTGGGTGATAGACTGGGTGGTAGACTGTGAGACATTCCAAATGTCCGCACTAGTGGACAGTCTACCCTGTAAACTATCAACCAGACAGTTCAGGACTACAGATGGGCCCAAATGTCCGCACTAGTGAATAGTTTACTTTCCCCGGGCATCTGGGGGAAATCTCCCACTGGTCCCGTTGGCTGCCTTATAGCACGTCCGCAAGGTTTTCTTGCCAACTCCACGACCCAAACTGAAAACTACACAAATATCACAGTTACAAAACTTACCGGCTGTTCTTTGCTACTGCCTGATCAGGTTTCTGGGTGAGCTTATGAGGGAGGTCCCAGATGAGCCCCTATTTGTTGTACCTGGACTTGAGACCCCCTGAAGACCATCAGAGACAACGACCAATGCAAATAACAAAGGAGTCGTTTATTTGCAAGCTCGAGGTTGATCCTCCACTCACTTGGTAACGGGTGATGCTAAGAAGCCCCGATCATAGAATAAGCACAGTTTTTTTTTTATAGTATTGAACAAACAACTTTAAGGAAGTTTTACATGAGAAATTACAGGATTGGTTAACATTTTAAGCAAACTATGCTATACATATGTGATTGGCTAATATTATTATGGATGTGATATTGATGAGAATTGTCTGGCCACTGGGTCACCATGTCCTGCATGGCCACCCAGTGATTGGTCAATACATCTGGAGAAAATTCCTGTGACTTTCCCAAGGATCATTTATGTCTCAGTTGTCCAGGAATTGTTTTTCTTTTTGTGTCATTTCTTGGTCAAACCCATGATTATTTTAGTAATTCATACCTCACAAGATGGTTGTTAGCCTGTAATGGAGTTACTTGGGCCTTCATTGTACCTCTTTAAGCCTTAGGCTCTTCACATTTCATATTATTACTGTCTCTTCATACAAGCCTGGAATCACTATTTCAAAGTAACCCAAATATAAAAACAAAAATAATCTTGTACAACCATCACAAATCATAAATTATGTGAAAAAAATCCACAATATAAATAAATATACCTTAGAAATAGTTAAAAACAATGGCAGAATAACAACAGAAAATTACCCTAGCTCTCTCTAATGAAACAGATATTGAGAGTCCTAGAAGATACTCCAATTCTAGAGGTTCACACCAAGTGAGCTATAATTATATATAGATATAAAATTCAGAGGTAGATTTTATACTGTCTTCACAAGAAAACAGAAATCTATGAAAAGTTACCCAGCCAGGCAGGTGACTGCTGTGACTGTGTTTGCCAACATATTCAAAAGCACAACTACAGTGTGGAAACAAAGGGCCACATGGGAAATAAATCATGAACAGAGACAGTCACATCTAAACACAGACTCAATTCACCTTACCACTGGACAGTCCGAACTGTCATTGTAAACACAAGTATTAACATGACAATATCTCACCACAACTGATCTCTCCTCCTACACTTAATGGTCTAGACAAAACCCTAAATCCAGAAAAAGAAATCACAACAGAAGATCAAATCCACACCTGGCAAAAGACGGATTATTTATAAAAGATATAGAGTCAGAATAAATACAGATTTCTTAGCTGATATGGTAAAAAGGAGATCCTGGCATGATGTATGACAAACATTAAAGGCAACAACTACCAACCGTGAATACGGTCCCAAGCCAAACTATCCTTTATATTAAAAGGATATATAAAAATATTTCATGACAAAGAAAACTTGAAACAATGTATCTCCACCAAATCAGCAGGATAGAAGTTAATCAAATATATCTTACATAGAGAAGATCAAAAAGAACAGCAACTAGTCACATAGAATGCTCCCTACCAGAGAACAAGGTAAATATATTAAGAGTAGATGAGGCACAGCTCCTAACAACAGGTGCATAACACAGCAGGACTTATCAAATATTTCAAAGTCATCACTCTCAATATCATTGGACTTAAATTTCCAAACAGAAGACATAGATTAGATATTAGTATCAATAAACAAGATGCATCCCTCTAGTATCTACAAGAGACACATTTTATTGACAAAAACAAACACATACTCAAACTGAAAGGCTGGAAGGAAAAATTTCAAGCAAATGGACACCATAAACAGGCCACAGTAGAATTACTAACATAAGATAAAATAGAATTCAAATTAAAAATAGGAGGAAGTGACATTATATATTGATAAAAGCAACTCTCCATTAGGAGGATATAAAAAAGTCTAAACACCAATGCCCTGAATCCTGGAGCACCCCCACTTCATCAACCAAATACTACTTAACCTAAAAACACATCTCAACACATCATTGTTATCCTTGGATAGGTCATCCAGGAAAAACTCAACCAAGAAACTGCAGGCCTAAATAACTACATTGACAGCCTAGCCCTAACAGACATCTACAGAATATACATTCAGCATCAATAGAAACATTCTTCTCAACAGCTCTTAGAAGAGTCTTCAAAATAGAACATATCCTATGTTACATAGAAATTCTATCCAAAATGAAAGAAAAATAAATTGACTTGCCAAATCATGTCAGAGCACAACAGAATAAACTTAGAATTAAACAGCTAAAGCAAAAAAAAAAAATTCTCAAACACATGAAGACTGAACAACACATTACTGAATGACCAGTGGGGCACTGAATACATTATAATGAAAATCTGAAAGTTTTTGAAATTTAACAAATTGAACACACAAAATACCAATTTCTCTGGGACACAGTAAATGCAGTACACAGAGGAAAATGTATACCTCTGAGTGCCTACATCAAGCAATTGGGGAAATCTCAAGTCTGTATTTTAATTATATACCTGAAACTTCTTGAAAAGAGGAACAATCCCAAACCCAAAGCAGTAGACAGAAACAAAAAAGAAGTAAATCAAAGACGTGCACAGGTGGTGGCTCACGCCTGTAATCCTAGCTATTCAGGAGGCTGAGATCTGAGGATAGAGGGTCAAATCTAGCCCTGGCAGGAAAGTCCATGAGACTCTTATCTCCAATAAAACAATAGAAACCTGGAAGTAGCACTGTGGCTCAAACGGTAATGCTCTCGCCTTGAGATGAAGAGCACAGGGACAGTGCCCAAGATCAGAGTTCAAGCCCTACGACCTACCAAAAAAATTAAATCAGAAATACCTAAATAAAGACAAAATAAAACATAAAAAGATCAACAAAACTGAGTTGGTTCTTTCAATAAATTAACAGAATTGACCTACCCTTACCGAATCTGACTAAGAATAGAATTTATATAGATAGAAAGATAAATAGAAAGCCCACAGATTGGGAGAAGATCGTTACTTGCTCTGCAACAGACAATGGCCTCATATCTCAAATATATTTAGAGCCCCAAAAGTTAACCCCCCAAAAAAAACAAATAATCAAAAACCAACAACCTTCTTAATAAGTGGGCTAAAGACTGAAAGAGAGACCTCTCTGAAGAAGAAATATGAATAGCCAATATACACATGAAGAAATATGCAACATTTCTGGCCATAGAAATGCAAATCAAAGCAACATTGAGATTCCACCTCACCCCAGTTAGAATGACCAATATGAAGAAAATTAATAATAACAGATGCTAGGCTGGTGGGGATATGGGCAAAAAGGAACATTACTACACTATTGGTGGAAATGCAAACTTGCACAAATATTCCATAAAGAAGTGTACAGGTTTCTAAGAAGAGCTCCCCTATGACCCAGCAATCCCACTCCTGGGCATTTACCCAAAAGACCACAAACAAAGCCACACTAATGCTACTATCAAAACTATGTCCAATGTAGCATTATTTACCATAGGTAGGATATGAAACCAAAACAGATCCCTTCAGTAGATGAATCGGTCAAAAAATGTCCTATACACTCACAACAAAATTCTATGGTTCCTTTAGAAAGAATGGCATTGCCCCATTTGTAAGGAAAAGGAAAGACTTGGAAAACGTAATAAGTCAGAAGAGCCAGACACAAAAAATCATAGGCTACATGTTTTCACTCATTTGGAAAAACTAGACTATACCTAGGATATTCTTAGAAAAGAGCACAATAGCTCAATAGCTATATGCATATCACCATAGAAAATGATGCTTATTGAAATGAGCTCCAAGAAATGGATACAAGATAATTGTATAGTGAACTGTTTTTGTTATTTCTATTTACTTTTTCCACTTTGGTTTATTCCCTGGAGTCACTGTTTTTGATTTCCATACCCTTTGTCTTATACATAAGTTAATCTGATTTGGGGAACGAAGGGAAATCACAGAAATGGTGGGAAAAAGATTAACCAAAGCCACAGTGATATACACCAGACGCTATGTTAGAAATGAACTTTATAACTTTGTGGGGATGGGATATCAAGGTTGGGGGTAATGTACTCATTACTTATTTTAATGAACCCCCCCCTGTGTAACACCTTCATAATAAAAAAACCCCTGAAAATACAATAAGAGAACTCACACAAATAGAGAAATTAGAGAAAAAATTAGGTATCACAACATAAATAAGCAAAATTGAGAATGTTATAAGAAAGTACTTTGAAAACCGTATGCCAGTCACCTGTAGAATTGTAGAGAAATTTATGCTTTCCTATACTCGAACTGAATCAGGAAGTAACACATAAGAAATAATGAAAATGATATGTCAATAAACAATTTCCCATACCAGAAAAATCTAGGACTCAATGGATTTACCATGAAATTAAGGCCTGCAAAGAGCTTGGAATACTCAGATCTAACTCTTCAATGGAATAGAAAGGGAAATGAAATTATCAAACACATTCTATGAAGCTAGAATTAGACTCTTCCCCAAATCAGATAGGGACTCATCAAAGAAAGAGAACTATGAATTGAACTCTTGGTATGCATTGATACAGAACTTCTCAATAAAATTCTCACCAACCAATTTCAGCAACTAACAAAAAAATCGTATACTATAATCAAATAATATTCATTCTCGGATCCAATTGGATCCAATATACTTGTCAATAAACATTACATAAACCATCAGCAGAAGCAGGGACAAGAACCACATTATCATTTATACATAGATGTAAAAATAGCTTTTAACAAACTCCAATACCCCTTTATGATTAAAGGTCTGAGAAGCTAGGAATGCATAGAATATTCCTCAATATAATACAGAGTATGTATATGACAAAGAGATAATAAACATGTACCTAATGGTGGAAGCATGAAGACATTAAAATCAGGAATGATAAAAGGATGTCCACTTTCTCTACTAATGTTCAATATAGTAGTGGAGTTCCTAGCAAGAGCAATAGGCAAGAGAAAAACATAACGGGGATCCAAATAGGGAAGAAGGAAAAGTATCCCTTTTTACAGATGAAATGATCCTGTATTTAAAGGACCCTAGAGCTTCCTCCCTCAAGTTAGTAAAGATGATGCTAACCTTTAGCAACGTAGCAGGGAATAAAACCCACAAGAATCAGTAGTTGTTCTGTGTTACCAACAATGGGAAGATCCAGGCTGGAATCCAAAAAACAACGTCATATATATTACCTCAAAATCAAATCAAAACTAAACAGAAGAAAACAACAACGAAACTAGGAATTAATTAATTTAACTAAAAATGTGAAGGACCTCTACTGTAAAAACGTTAAAACTCTAAAATGGGTAATTGAAGGAGATTCAAGGAAATGTAAAGTCTTTCAATGCTCCTGGTTGGAAGAATTAACATTGTGAAAACTGCAATATTACCCCCAAACAATTGACAATGCAATACCCAGCAAAATCCCAACAATATTCTTCAATGCAGTAGGGAAAGCAATCAAAATTTCATATGAAATTACAAAATTACAGATGAAACAGAAAGCTTAGAAATGAACTCATGGGCCTAGAGTCATTTTACACACACACACACAGGCACACAAAGACACACACACACACACACACACACACACACAATGGAATTCTATTCACCCATCAGAAGGGATGACTTTTCACTAGTCTTAAGGAAAATGAAAGGCTTGGGGAAATTATACTAAGAGAAAGGAATGCACACTCAGAGCAATATAGGTTTCATGGATTCTTTCATTTATGGTAGCTAGAAGGTGCCTAGAAATCTACAATAACAAGACAGATTCTACCTCGTCCCAGTTAGGAGGGCCATTATCAAGAAAATTGACAATAGCAAATGCTGAGGGGAATGTAGCCAAATGGGAACTCTATTACACTGTTAGTAGGAAATTGAACTTGTTCAACCAGTCTGGAATGCAGTATGAACTTTCCTCAAAAGACTAAATATAGATCTCCCTATTACCCAGTAATTCCACTCAGGGGCAGTATTCCAAAAAATAACAAAGAAGTTCACATTAAAACTACCAGCATAACCATGTTCAAGGCCCAGACCCAGAGTTCAAGACTGGAAAAAAGTTACATTGCTGGTATTTGTTTCCCCAAATATGAATCTTTTGACATAAGATTCCAAATCATTCTATTTGTAACAGCTACGATAGGACTTAAATGTAGTTGGTGATAAAATGGCTTCTTTATTGAATGTTAGGAAAAGCTGTAAGCAGTCCAAGAAATGGGAGATTATTTTGTTGTTGTTGTTGGTTGAGGGGCTTGATGTCTGGGCTTGGGCACTGGCCCTGAGCTCTTCAGCTCAAGGTAAGGGCTTTTTATCTTGAGCCACAGGGCCTGTTCTGGTTTTCTGGTGGTTAATTGGAGATAAGAGGCTCAGGGGCTTTCCTGCCCAGGCTGGCTTTTAACGGCAGTCCTCAGATCTCAGCTTCCTGAGTAGCTAGGATTACAACTATGAGCCTCTGGTAGCAAGCTAAAAATGGGGGGTTTTTATAAAAGAAAATCCTCCTCTTCACCTGTGTCTAAATATCAGATATCACTATTAGGACATGGCACCCTCAACTCATTTCATCAGACATTTGTAAATTTTCTCTTTTCCTTCATGTGGGAACACTGCAGTCAATATCAATTCAGCTGTGGGACTGGATCAATTGTATGTTAATTGCTAAGATGTAAATCAAGAACTGTTACATTAAAACAAATAAAACCCTCATTTGGAATAATTGTTTTCTCTTTTTATTACATATCTGTGTTTGATTACTTCCTAATGTGATATTGGACCTCCTAACAGAGTGATGACATTTTCTTTCTCTTCAGCAATTGGCCTTCTCCCACATGTGGTCAAATATTTAAGAATTCAAAAATTTCCATTGATAATTCATTCAGCTGAACTCTAAGAAAATGTTTATTTCTGGAATTGGTCTTATGTCTTGTTCTTACATGCACAAGTGTTCTATGATTTATTTGTTCTACAAGGAATTCTATTATCCAATCTTTGTGTGATCAATTTTAGTCTCTCTGATGAGTCTTTCTGACCCTCTCTCGGGAATCTCATTTCAGTCTGCCTCATAACAAATATATTAATTATTAGCTAACTGACTCTCAGCTTCTCTTTTTTGCCTGACTTCATGTAGGCTGTGATAGCAGCCCTGACTGGCTGTACTTACTGGACTTTTCTGTTTGTTTGTGTGTTTTTTAGAGATCTAGGATTACTATTCAAGGTAGTAAATTCTCTGGGCCCGAGTGATCCCCTGGCCTAGAGTCAATGGCTTTTTTCCTAAAGATACAAAAACAACTGACTAAATTCCTGTTTTAATTGTCTCAAAATGAGGCAATCTGGATCTTTGCAAAGCCATCAATGAGCCTCTGTAACCACTTACAGAAATAGTCTATCAAGATGGCTTTTCAAGGTTGACTGTGAAAAATGTTCATTTCCAAGTGACCACCATAAAACAGATCACATCACTGGGAACGGACTTTTCTATGGAAGGTTGGCCTTTCTTCCTTGTTTTACGATAGATAAAAACATAATATTCTGTAGTTTGGGCCATCCTGCAGCACATTTTCCCAAGAATATTCTCTATTGTAAAAGAGGACCAATTATCAAAATAAAGGTGAAAATACTTGTCTACTACAGACTGATTTATCTGGCTTATATCTATTGTTATTTTCATTACTTCAAACACATGGATAATTTATATTGCAATTAGACAAGTGGCAAAAGATTAATGGAATAAACATTTAGTTTACTTTCATATATCCAATATAATACACTTAACCCCTTAGGTAATATTCATTCCAAGAATAGAAGCAACGTCAGGAATATAAAATGAACCTCAAGATGTGTAATCTGGCACATATACACCATCATCTACTCAGAAATTCAGTCTCTCTATAAATACGTATTTGGTACAAAATAATAAAAATTTAACTAATGAATATAACTTTTAAGAATCATCTGAAATGCTACTCATGTATCTAATTGCATTTAACTGTGTAGATGTCACCTAGAAAGGAATTTAACATGCATGAAGAAATTAAATTTCCACAATTTAAGCTAGATGAGAGGAGTCATACCCTCATGTACTGTGTGGTGTGTTACCACAGTGCTGAACTCTTCCACCTAATACCAAGAGTCATGTGCAATAATTTATTATTTGATGTCAAGATGAGTGCTAAGTGTCGAATACACTTTGAATTATTCCATTAATTCACATAAATGAAACAGTAATGATATATTATTTTTTAAATTCTAATTCTTGTCAATTTTACAATTCATGAAATGTATTATTAAAATTAGTTTCAATTTCTTCTTTTGTAAATTTTAAATGATATATTAAATTCAAATTTAATTTATATATTAAATTTAAATTATATATTAAATATTTAATATTAAGAAACCTGTTATTAAAATGATCTACTATTAAACTGTGATTTGAATTATAGTTCTAATAAATTGTGATGTAAAAAACTTTTTTTTTGGGTCCGGTTGTGGGGCCTGAACTCTGTGAATGGACGCTGTCCCTCAGCTCTTCAGTTCAAGGCTAGTGCTCTACCACTTGAGCCACAGCGCCACTTCTGGCTTTTTTCTTTCTGCTTATGTGGTGCTGAGGAATCAAACCCAGGGCCTCATGCATGCAAGGCAAGTGCTCTTTACTGAGCCACCTTCCCAGCCCTGATGTAAAAAACTTTTAATAGAATTGTAGGTAATAATTTTTAAACTTACCAGCCTGTTGTTTGTTTTCTAATTGTTTCATTTCTTATTCTTGGTCCAAGTCATCTCCTCACCTTAGTTGTTTAGTTTTCTATTTTATCTCTATTCGTTTGCTGATTGTGCATTTTATTTTCCCTTTGTAGTGACTGACATGAGGCTGAAAATCTGTATGCTAGTTTATTACTTCCTATGTTAAAGTCAAACTACTGCTTCCAACAGCTGTTCTACTCTTCTTTGTATACTATTGTATTTCCCACACTTGCATCTCCTGTATTGCTGCTCTCAAGTATTTTATTTCATTTTTTATTTAAATTGTATTGTCAAGGTAATGTACAGAGGGTTTATAGTTACATAAGTAAGGTAATGAATTCATTTATTTTATAACTTTTTACCTTTCCCCCATTTTTCTCCATCGTACCTCCCAACATTCCCCCCAAGATTATTTCCAACAAATTGTCTCGTGATTTTCACTTTTGCATAGGTTCCCCCTTTGTCCTTTGTCTCACCATTTTGTTTTTTCTCTTACCCTTCCCTAGTTCCCTAGTTGTGATAACCTGGGTATCAAAATCAAATACAGTGACTAGAGGGGATAAACCATATGTGGGGAAAACACAAAAGGATGAAAAGTACATAGTACATTAAGAACAACAACAAAGAACATGTCTTGGAGTTCATTTCACTTGGAATCACCTTTTATGGTCATATGTACATAGCTATTGAGTTATTCTGCTCATCTACTAAGATTATCCTTGATGTGCACAATAATGCTCCCCTATTATTCAGTAAACCCACTTCTGGGCATTTAACCATGTGACCACAAACAAGGCCACAATGAAGCTACCAGCACAATTATGTTTTTACATTATTATTTACCATAGCTAAGGTATGGAATTAAGCCAGATGCCCCTCAGTAGATGAATGGATATAGAAAATGTCACACAGACACACAGACATACACACATACACATACATGGAATACTATGCTTCCATCAGAAACAATGATACCACCTCATCCGTAAGGAAATGAAAGATCTTGAAAAAACATCATACTAAGTGAAGTAAGCCAGACTTAAAGGAACATAGCTCCCCAGGTTTTCCTTATTTGTAATAATTAGGTTACATCAAGGAAAATCTCATGTATTTTAATTTGAAATTTTGTTCTCTATGTTAAACATACAACATTATTACTATATTGTTTGTTATTCTTTCTTTTTTTGAGGACGGCTACTATTTATTTAACCATTAAAATGAAGTTTGTAGCCACTGTATAAGGTTTAATACAATGTATCTTCTTAATAAATTTTTATTGTGAAAATACCGTATGGAGGACTTACAATTACATGGCAAGGTAATGAGTATATTTCTTATCAAAAGTTGTTGCCTCCAACTTTGTTTCCCCTAACCATCAATTCCTATCCCTCCTGCCAACTCTTGTGCAAAGGTTGTAAAGTTCAATTTTAGACTTAAAGTCCTGTACATCTCATTGTTGCAATGAGTCCACCTATTTAAACAATTTTTTTTGCTTCACATACACAAATTATACCTACATCCAATTCAGTGAAAGCAGGGGTTATACCATGGGGGAGGGACACACAAAGCAACAAAGAAATAACTTTTAAATATGTTAGAAACGATAGCAAGAAAGAAAAAAAAAGAGTCCTTATCTTGAGGTTCATTTCACCCAACATCAACTTATCTGACCGTTATATCTTGTCTCAGACATATACTAGTTATTGTACATAAGGGAAACCATGGGACGTATGTTTCTTTGCGCCTGGCTTACTTCACTGAATATAATTTTTTCCAAGTCTTTCCATTTCCGGACAAATGGGGCAAAAGGCAGATATACTTAAAGAATTATGTTCAGCTTATCCATTACTGAAGGAAGAACAATTAAAATAGCAATCCCCATTAGGAAGAAGAACTCCTGTTTACTTATCTTCATTCCTGTGTAAGCCAGTGTTGCCCCCTGTATCCTCATGTTGTACATTACAACTTTATACTTGATCATCAAGTATATCTACTGTCTTCTACATTGTGACCTAAATGCCCCAGGAATTCCACTTCGCTTTACTTTTTAAAAAAATTTCTCTCTATTGAAGATGTTCTCCGAATCTGAGGGTTTTCTATTGATCTTGCTAGCTATGTCCTTTGCCATACAGAAGCTCTGCAATTTCATGCAATCCCATTTGTCCAACGTTTCTTTGATTTGTTGTGTTTCTGGGTCTATATTAAGAAAATCTGGACTATTCCAAGGAGACCCAAGGTTTTTTCTATTCCATCTTGTAATGTTTTTAGAGTGTCGGCTTTGACTCAGAGGTCTTTGAAGCATTTGGAGTTGATTCTGGTGTAGAGTGATATCTAAGGATCTAGCTTTAATTTTCTACAAGTAGTTAACCAATTTTGCCAGCACCATTTTCTGAAGAGGCTGTCTTTCTCCATTCAATGTTTTTTAGCTCCTTTATTGATGACTAGACATACAACGGAGAAGTTACTCATATCTAAAATATACCTGGAACTCAAAAAATTAAATCCATCAGAAACAAATCTTCAAAGAAACAATGCCCAATAAGTAAGTGGGCTAAAGACTTGAAGAGAAACTTCTCTGAAGAGGAAAGAAGCAGGGCCAATAGACACAGAAAGAAATGCTCAACCTCCCTAGCCATAAAAGAAATGCAAATCAAAACAACAATGACATACCACCTCATCCCAGTTAGAATGGCTATAATGAAGAACTCTAATAACAACAGATGCTGGAAGGGATGTGGACAGAAGGGAACCTTACTGCATTGGGAGTGTAAACTTGCTCAACCACTTTGGAAAGCAGTATGGAGGTTCCTCCAAAGACTCAACAAAGAGTTCCCCTATCACCCAGCAATCTGATTTTTGGGTATCTACCTAAATGATCACAAACAAGACCACACTAAAGCTACCAGCACGACTATGTTTATTGCAGCATTATGTACCATAGCTAAGATGCCCCTCAAGTGAGGAATGGATCAAGTAAATGGGGTATTTATACACAATAGAATTCTATGCCTCCCTCAGAAAGAATGACATTGCCCCATTTGTTAGGAAGTGGAAAGACTTGGAAAAAATTATATTAAGTGAAGTAAGCCAGGCCCAAGGAAACATAGGTCCCATGGTTTCCTTCATTTGCAATAACTAGTATATGTCAGAGTCAACCAGAAAAGGCCAGATAAGTTGATGTTAGGGAAATGAACCCTAAGATATGTATTCAAATGTTTATTTCTTTCATGCAATTGTATCTAAAGTATTTATAAGATTTTTTTTGTTGCTTTGTATGTCCCTTCCCCATGGTATAACCCCCACTTTCATGGTATTTTATGTTGGTATAATTTGTGGATGGTAAGACAAAAAAATTCATTTAAATACGGTTACAGGTGGACCCATTGCAACAATGAGATGTAAAAGTCATTATTTTGAAAATGAACTTTACAACTTTGGGGGAGGAGGAGGATTGGGTGAGCGGGAGGATGGGAAGGAATGGGAATGGGAAACAAAGATGGAGGCTACAATGCTGGATAAGAATGAAGGGTTAAAGTAACACCATTTTTGAGGCAGTGACTATTTGTTTCTTGTTTATCTCAGCTAGCAGAGCAACACATGGTGGTATCCAAACACCTGGTTGTTTGCCTTCATAAGCCCTGCAAATCTTTAGCTCAGGGCTCTCCTCCTAGGCTCCACTGTGTGAGAGTGTAGGATGAGGCCCGAGCTGCAGCCCGTCTAAATAAAACTTTGCTTTTGCATTTCGGAACGTCTAACTCTAGTTGGTCTTCTTTGTGGGGGTCCTGCAAAATGGTCACTACATGTTAGTGAGGGCTCGTCCAGGATACCTCAAGAGACAGACCCACGAGACCTCAGACTCCGAAGGTAAAAAGTGCTGTCAAATTGTCTTGTCCTGTCGTTACTCTCTTTATGTGTTTTACTTTCATTTTTGTTTGTGAGGACGGCCACTCCAATTCGTATTGTGTAAAGGGTTGTCATAGCGGACGCACTTGCATGACAACCCTGGAGGAACTGGGAGACATCCCAGATCCTCTTGTGAGGGGGATGGTCCTTGGATCCCTGCTATGAAAATTGTGGTGCCTAGTTTGGTTTGGTGTTGGGCCAGAACTGACCAAGAGGGCCTCCTAACTGAGTCCTAACTCACTCACTGTGGGTCTGCTCCTTCTGCTTCCCTATTACAGGGGTCAGCGGACCAATTCAGGGGATCTCCCCTTTGTAAACTTATTTTTTAACTGTCAGGGCTGTGTATGTTTTGTTTGTACTGTTTATTGTTTTTTGGACTGTACGACTAATGGGACGGGAAATCATGGGCAACACTCCATCTAACCCCCTAGACTTACAAAAAGAAAAAATCTAAGAAAGGGGAAAAGATATTGTACCCTTCGGTTTTTCAGGGAGATAACGTGGAAAAAAATATTTCCTACCTCATACGCAGCTTCCCAGGTTCCTTTTGCAGAGCCTGAGGATCATCAAGAGGAGGAGGTAGCTATAGAACCAGCAGCCGAACCCTTGGCACCTGCCTTTAAGGTTTCTGAGGGGCCAGTCACTAGAGGAAGCCATGGGATCAGCCCCTCTCTCCCTTCTAATGCAGCTGTTTTTTTCCTTAAGCACAGTAGGTCCTGTGGATGCAAATGGTCAACAGCAATTCTAATATTGGCCATTTTCTACCAGTGATCTATACAATTGGCACACCCAAAATGCCTCCTTTTCTGAGAAACCCCAGGATTTAATTCGTTTGCTTGAAACCATTCTCATTACTCATCACCCACTTGAGATGATTTCAGTCAGCTTTTACAGGTCCTTTTTACCATCGAAGAGAGAGACCGTATCTGAGAGGTGGCCCGGAAACAAATCCCTGGCCACACAGGAGCGCCCATCACAGATCCTGACATGATCGCTGCCTATTTTCCTGAGATCTGACCAACATGGGACTACAATATGGTTGAAGGTAGGGAGCGACTCCTCATCTATCACCAGGCTCTGTTTGTAGGTCTCAAGGTGGTGGCTCACCGACCTACTAATATGGCCAGAGTCTATGATGTTAGATAGGGAGGAAGTGAAAGTCCGGCAGGTTATCTTGAGCAGCTCATGGAAGCTTTTAGTCAATATACCCCGTATGATCTTGAGACCCAGGAGTCAGCTCAAATGATTATGTTTTCCTATATAAATCAATCTGCATCAGACATAAAGCAAATTTGCAGGCTCTAGAAAGACTTGGTGAAAATTCTATTAGGGATCTAATAGCCGTGGTGGAAAAGGTTTACAGTAAGATAGAGACAGAGGAGCAAAGAAAGGAAAGGAAGGGCAAAGAACGTGAAATTGAGCATGAAAAGAGAGACCAGGCCAAGGAAAAGAGGCCAGACTTGTTGGACTTGTCATTCTCACACGCCGTGCATACCTGGTTCACAGATGGCAGCAGTTCCATTCGAGATGGAAAAAGGTATGTGGGCGCAGCAGTCACCATGGACACTGAGATAGTGTAGGCTGAAGCACTCCCCCAGGGAACATCTGCACAAAGAGCAGAACTAGTGGCACTAACAAAAGCCCTATGGATGGGGAAAGGGATGGGATTAAACATTTACATGGACAGTCGGTACGCTTTTGCTACCATGCATGTCCAGGGAGCCATTTACCAAGAGAGGGGGCTGCTGACAGCTGAAGGAAAGGCTATTAAAAACAAACAAGAAATTTTAAGCCTTGTCCAGGCCTTATGGGAACCAGCAAATATTGCCATTATGCACTGCCTTGGCCATCAAAAGGGAACTGATTCAACAACCAAAGGAAATAACTTGTACAATCAGGCATCTAATGAGGCGGCCCTGCATCCCAGAGGGGGAGTACTTACTCTAGTAGATGCAGGGACTTGAGCTTTGCCTCCTGAGCCTCAGTACTCCCAAGAAAACTTGGAGTGGATAAAGAAAATTCCCTATAAACCCCCTATAAACCCCCAGGCAGAGAAGAAAATAAAGACTGGTGTAGAACTGGTGAGGGGAAACTTATCTTGTCACAAAGATTGGGCAAGGGGATTCTTAAGAGAATGCATCAGGCCTCTCACATGGGAACCCAAAGAATGCAGGACTTGCTCCAACACTCAGAAGTAAAAATTAAGCAAGGAAATCAACTCAATGAGGACATTGTTAAAAATTATAAAGCCTGTCAGCTCACCAATGCCCCCAATCAACCGGTTAAAAAAGGAGCTTGCCTCCGTGGAGATAGGCCAGATGTGTATTGGGAATTAGACTTCACAGAAATTTAAAGTGGAAAAGTTGGAAATAAATATTTGCTAGTTTTTGTAGACACCTTTTCAGGATGGGTTGAAGCCTACCCAACAAAGCATAATATCGTGAACTTCGCGGCTAAGAAGATCCTGGAAGAAATCCTACCCATATATGGCTTCCCATCCACCATCAGGTCGGAAAATGGACAGGCCTTGGTCTCAAAAGTAAGTCAGGGGATAGCTGTGGCACTGGGGACAGATTGGAAATTGCACCGTGCTTATTGACTCCAGAGTTCAGGGCATGTAGAAAGAATGAAGCAGACTCTAAAAGAGACCTTAACTAAATTGGCTTTGGAGACTGGCACAGACTGGGTATCACTCCATCTTTTTGACCTGTTTAGAATAAGAAATTCACCCTATCACTTTGGGTGTACTCCTTTTGAAATAATGTATGGACATCCTCCACCTGTTATCCCTAGCCTTCAGACTGGATTGCTTGCTCATTTGAGTGACACTGAATTTCTATGTAAACTTGACTATCTATAGCTTGTCCACAAAAGTGGGTGGCCCCAGCTTAGAACATTATATGATTCTGCTTCTATTCCTACCCCCCATTTGTTTAAACCAGGGAACTGTGTGTTTGTTCGAAGGTACAACTTGAGATTTTTGGAACCACAGTAGAAGGGGCCTTACATGGTACCTCTGGCTATACCCACTGCCCTTAAGGTAGACAGCATTGCTACTTAGATCCACTGCACCCATGAAAGACCGGCTGACCCCATTGCCATGGATGACCATGGGGAAACATGGGAAGACTCTAATCATCCTACCCAACCACTCCATATATAACTCAAGAAAAGCAAAATGGACTGATTGTTATTGGTATTGTTTCAATTATCATTTGCAGAACTTCCGGGAGGTGCTCAGTACAACAAGGGGAACATTGTGCTGTCCTAGGAGAAGAGTGTTGTTTTCACATTGACCATTCAGGAATAGCAAAAGACAACATGGGTATGGTCATAGACGAACTAGTCAAGATCGAGAGCTGTTGGAGTGAAGTTTGGGGCCGGAGCCACAATATTGTGTCTCAGGACCATAAGTCAAGGGGGGAGGAAGGGTTAAAGTAACTCCATTTTTGAGGCAGTGAGCAGTGATCATTTGTTGCTTGTTTATCTCAGCTAGCAGAGAACTCGTGGTGGTAATCCAAACACCTGGTTGTTTGCCTTTATAAGCCCTGCAAATCTTTATTTATCTCAGGGCTCTCCACCTAGGCTCCAGTGTGTGGGAGTGTAGGACGAGGCCCAAGCTGCAGCCCTTCTAAATAAAACCTTGATTTTGCTTTTCAGAACGTCTGACTCTTGTTGGTCTTCTTGGTGGGGGTCAAGCAACGTGGGCACTACAAGAAATGTACTCATTATGTTGTCCATGTAATTGTAACCCCTCTGTATTGTATTTTCACAATAAAAAAATTCTTGGTAACAAAAAAATCATTTCTCTCTAAATCGTTGAGGTTGGTGTGTGTGTGTGTGTGTGTGTGTGTGTGTGTGTGTGTGTGTGTGTGTGTGTGTATGTGTGGTTTTACAAAGATCAGAAGACTTTTTTTTTCATTTAAAATACATCTTTCAGGTTATTGTAAATTGTGGCTACTGGGAAAAGACTCTTGCTATATTAAAGATGAAACAAAAATATATTGTGCATGCAACACAGTGCTTTATTAGTCTGTAGTTCAACCCTTAACTTCGATTTATATCTTGGCCGTTATTGTGAATAATGTCAATAGCAATGAACTATAGATATATTTATCAGTTACCGAAAGAGAAATAAACACATGATCGGTGGGTCAGATGATATTTCAACTTTACATTTCTCTAGAAAACCGCATACTACTTTCTACAACGAGAATATTAACTTGTATTTTGACTAAGAGTGTAGAAAATTTCTTCTTTTTGCTTATGTGGTGCTTAGGAATCAAACCCAGGGCCTCAGGCATGCAAGGCAAGCACTCTAACACTGAGCCACCTTTCCAGCCCTAGAAAATTTCTTTTATCCACATTCTCACCAACATTATTACCTTTTTTTTAAGGGCAGGTTTGTACTATGTGCAGTAACCCAGACTGGCCTTAGAATAAAATCCTATTATTCCAACCTGCTAAATGTTTGGAATTACAAGCCTTTACCACCACACCAGGTTCCTTTGATTTTTTGGATAAGTGTTATAATAGTTATGAAGTAGTATCATAGTAATTTTGAATTGCATTTCTCTAATGACTTCTGTTCCAAAAGCATTAAGCCAACATAGAAGTTGTGTTAAACACGACTTTGTAAACCCACTGGCTACTTTCATGGCTATTTGGAAAACAGGTCTATTCCGAACTTTTGTCCAATTTTAATCATTTCTGTTTTTTAATGTGAAAATACTGTACAGAGGGGTTACAATTACATGCGAAAGATAAGTACATTCCTTATCAAGCATTGTAGCCTCCTCTTTGTTTCCCATTCCCATCCCTTCCCATCCTCCCCGTGCCGCCCAGCCAATCTTCCTCCCCCTCTTCTCCCCTCATAAAAGTTTAAAGTTAGTTTTTAAACAGAATAACTTGTAACTCTCATTGTTTCAATGGGTCCACCTGTATTCCTATTTAAACGATTTTTTTCTTCCTTCTCCTCCACAAATTATACCAACATCAAATACAATGAAAGCAGGGGTTATACCGCGGAGGAGGGACATAGAAAGCAACAAAAAAATCTTATATATACTTTAGGAACAATTGCATGAAACAAAAAAAAACATTTGAATACATATCTTAGGGTTCATTTCCCTAACATCACCTGATCTGACCTTTTCTGCATGACTTAGACATATACTAGTTATTGCTAATAAGGGAAACCATGGGACCTATGTTTTTTTGGGCCTGGCTTACTTCACTTAAAATAATTTTTTTCCAAGTTTTTCCAATTCCTAACAAATGGGGCAATATCCTTCTTTCTGATGGACGCATAAAATTCCATTGTGTATATATACAATATTTTCTTGATCCATTCATCAGTGGAGGGGCATCTGGTTTGGTTCCATACCTTTGCTAAGGTAAATAATTCAACAATAAACATAGTCGTGCTGGTATTCTTGTTTGGGGTCATTTGAGTAAATGCCCAAAAGTAGGAATGCTGGGTCATAGGGGAGCTCTATGTGGAGCCTTTGGAGGAATCTCTATACTGCTTTTGAAAGTGGTTGAACAAATTTACACTCCCAACAACAATGCAGTAAGCTTTCCTTCTGTCCACATCCCCTCCGGCATCTGTTGCTATTAGAGTTCTTGATTATCGCCATTCTAACTGGGATGAGGTGGTATCTCAATGTTGTTTTGATTTGCATTTCTTTTATGGCTAGGGAGGTTGAGCATTTCTTCATGTGTCTATTGGCCATGCTTCTTTCCTCTTCAGAGAAGTCTCTCCTTTTCTTTAGCCCACTTACTTATTGGGCTGTTGTTACTTTGAAGATTTGTTCTTGGGGAATTTATTTTTTTTGAGTTGCAGGTATATTTTAGATATGAGACCCTTGTCTGTTGTATGGCTAGTGAAGATCTTCTCCCAATCAGTCGGCTTTCGATTGATGTTGCTAGCTATGTCCTTTGCCATGCACAAGCCCTACAATTTCATGCAATCCCACTTATCCAACCTTTCTTGATTTGTTGTGTTTCTGGGTCTCTATTAAGAAAACTTAGGCCTCTGCCAAGGAGAGCTAAGGTTTCTCCTATTCAATTCTGTAATGTTTTCAGAATATCTGCTTTGACTCCAAGGTCTTTCATCCATTTGGAGTTGATTCTGGTGCATAGTGATATCTAACGATCTACCCTTAGTTCTCTTCAAGTAGTTAACCAATTTTGCCAGCACCATTTACAGAAAAGGCTGTCTTTCGTCCATTCTATATTTCAGCTCCCTTATTGAAAATTAGATGGCTATAGGTCTGTAGGTTCATTTCTAGGTTTTCAATTCTATTCCATTGGTCCTGAGGTCTGTTCTTGTGCCAGTTCCAAGCTGTTTTGATTATTATGCTTTGTAGTAGATTTTGAAATTTGGTATTGACATTCCTCTAGCCCTGCGCTTTCTGTTAGGGATCATTTTCACTATTTGGCATCTTTTATTGTTTCATATGACATTTTTGATTGCCGCTTCTATTTTCTTGAAGAAGGAGATTGGAATATTGATAAATATCGCATTGAATTTGTAGATAGTCTTGGGAAGTATTGCCATTTTCACGGTGTTGATCTTTCCAATGCAAGACCATGGGAGTTTTTACCACTTTCTAAGTTCTGTTTTGATTTCCTTTTTCAGGTTTTTAAATTTTTCATCATAGACGTCCTTCACTTTTTGGTTAATTTAATTCCTAGTCATTTTTTTGGAGGCCTATTATGAATGGAGTTGCTTTCCTAATTTCAGCCACACTTTCCTTATTGTTGGTAAACAGAAAAGCCATTGATTTTTGAGGGTTAATTTTATACCGTGCTACTTTGCCAAAGTTTTGTATCAACTTGAGAAATTTGGGAGTGGAGTCTGTGAGATTCTTTAAGTACAATAACATATCATTTGCAAAGAGGGAGAGTTTTACTTTTTCATTCCCTATTTGGATCCCCTTTATGTTTGTATCTTATGATTGTAGCTAGGCATTCTAATACTAGATTGAAGATAAGTGGAGATAGTGAATATCCTTGTCTCATTCTTGAGTTAAGAGGGAATGGCTTCAGTTTTTCACAATTAAGTATAATGCTCGCTGTAGGTTTGTTATATACAGCCTTTATTGTATTGAGGAATGTTCCATGGATTCCTAATTTTTTCAGAACCTTCATTATAAATGGGTTTTGGATCTTGTCAAATGCTTTTTCCGCATCTATTGAGATAACCATGCAGTTCTTATCCTTGCTTCAGTTGAGGTTATGAATTATATTAATTGATTTGTATATATTGAGCCAGCTTTGCATTCCTGAAATGAATCCTGTTTGAGCATGATGCATGATTTTTTGGATAAATTGTTGAAATCGATTGGCCAAAATTTTGTTGATATGTTTGCATCAATGTTCATCAATCAAATGGGTCTATAGTACTCTTTCTTTGATGAGTCCCTCCCTGGTTTTGGGATGAGGGTTATGATGGCTTCATAGAATGAGCTCGGTAGTGAACTTTCTCTTCAAATTTCATTGAAGAGCTAAAGGATTATTGGTGTGAGCTCTGCTTTGAAGGCCTTGTAGAATTCCACTGTAAAACCACCTGGTCTTGGACTTTTCTTAGATGGGAGGTCTCTTATTGCTCTTTCTATTTCATTGCTTGAAACGGGCCTGTTCAGATGGTTTAACTCATCTTGGTTTATTTACAACATGTCAATATTTGGCAGGAAAAGTTCTGTCTTTGCCAAGTTCTCAAACTTATTAGCATAAAATTTTGAGGATTATTCCCTTATAATGTACTGAATCTTGTTTGTTCCTGTGGTGATGTTAAAATTCTCATCTCTGAGTTTATTTGTATGTATTCTCCTCTTTTTCCTGATAAGATTTGCTAAGGGGCTATCAATTTTTTTTAATTTTTTCATATAACCCACTCTTTGTTTTGTTGATTCTTTCGATGTTTTTTTGGATTCTAATTCATTTATTTCTGACTTAATTTTTCATTTCTTTCCATCTACTGGATTGGGGTTTATCTTGCTGCTCTTTTTCAAGGAGCCTCAGATTTATCGTTAAATTGTTGGTTTCAGATCTCTTCAATTTGTTGATATAGCATCTCAGAGCTATAAACTTGCCTCTGAGTACTGCCTTTGCTGTGTCCCAGAAGACCTGGTAATATGTGTGTTCCTTTTTATTGAATAACATGAACATTTGAATTTCCTTTCTAATTTCTTCCAACTCCCACTCGTGAGTCAGCAGTGTGTTGTTCAGCCTCCATGAGTTACAGGACTTTCTTTGGTTGCTTTTGGTTTTGAGTTCTAATTTTCTTCCCTTATGGTCTGAGAGAATGCAAGGTATAACTGCAATGTTTCTGAATTTGGGCAAGTTTGCTTTGTGACCTAAAAAGTGGTCTATTTTGGAAAAGGTTCCATGTGCTGATGAGAAGAACGTGTATTCTGATGCTGCTGAGTGAAATATTCGGTAGATGTCTGTGAAATCTTGTTGATCTATGCAGTTTTTTAGGTCTGTGGTTTCTCTGTTGAGTTTTTGCCGAGTTCATCTATCTAGTGGGGAGAGTGGTGTGTCAAGTTCCCAACAATCAATGCCATTGGATCTATGTGGCATATGAGGGAAAGTAGTTTTTCTTAGATAAATTTGTGTGCTCTGTTGTTTGGAAAATAGATATTTAGAATTGTAATATCCTCCTGAAGGAGGGATCACTTAATTAGTATTTAGCGAGCTTCCTTATCTCTTCTCATTGATTTTAATTTGAAATCTATTTTATCTGATATGAGGCTTGCAACACCTGCCTGTTTATGGGGGCCGTTTACTTGGTAGATTTTGTTCCAGCATTTCACATTCAAAATGTGTTTGTTTTATGGGTAAGATGTGACTCCTGAAGGCAGCAGATAGAAGGATCTTGCTTTTTAATCCAATTAGGCAGTCTATGTTGCTTAATTGGAGAGTTCCTTCCGTTAGTGTGGAGAGATAGGACTGAGAGGTATTTGGGAGTTCCTGCCATTTTATCCACCTTCTTGCGAGCTGTGCCAACTGGGTTCTTCCTATGTTCTTGTATTCTCAGTTTGGGTGCAGTTTCTTGGCCGTTATTGTGGTCTTGTTGGTTTTCTATGTGTAGGATATCTTTAAGAATCTTTTGTAGGCCTGGTTTGGCAGAGATATATTGTTTCAATTTCTCTTTGCTATGGTAGGTTTATATTTGACCTTCAGTTATGGAGGAAAGTTTAGCTGTGTATAGTATTCTTGGTTTATAATTGTTTGTCTTTAGGGCATGGCACACCTTATCCCAGGCTCTTCTTGCTTTGGTTGTCTCTGCTGAGAAATCTGAGGTGACTCTAATTGGTTTCCCTTAATAGGTTATTGATCTTTTCTCCTTGAGAACTTTAAGGATCTTTTTCTTGGTCTGAATTGATCCTGTGTGGATTATTATGTGAAGGAGGGAAGTCCTGTTCTGGTCTGGTCTACTTGGAGTTCCAAAAGCTTCTTGTATCTGAATAGGCCTATCTTTTTGCATGTTTGGGAAGTTCTCTGCTAGGATCCTGTTAAACACATTTCCTAGACCATTAACTTCTCTCTCTAAGTGCTCCATTACACCCATTATCCTCAGATTAGGCCTTCTGATAGATCTGTCATATTTCTTGGATTTGTCTTGATGTTTGTACGTTCTTTCTCTATAATATCTAAGCTGTCTTCAATCCCCAAGATTCGATCTTCTGCATGGTCTAACCTGCTTCTTTATTTTGGTGTTCAGTGTTTATTCTCAAATCACTTAGTTGATTGGTTATGGTTTCCTTGGACTCCCATTCCTTCTGTTGGGTTCCATTCAGCATTCCCTTTGTGAACTTCCTGACTTCTTTCAGCTCTCTATTTATGGATTCCCTAAATGCCTCTAAAGATCTTTGTCTATCTCATCCCGCTTTCTCAATTCCTGTATTAATCTTTGTTTAGCTTCCTCACGTTTATGCAATTCCTGACTTTCTCTTTGTCTATTCTCAGCCAGCTCACGCAATTCATGTCTATCTCTTTGACTGAACTCAGCCTGCTCATGCCATCCCCGTATTTCTCTTTGAGTGTTTTCAATCTGCTCAAGCAATTCCTGTGTCAATCTTTGAGTAAGTGTCTCAAGCTCATGATAGTCCTGTATTGAACTTTGGTTTGCCTCCTCTGTCTCCCTATCATGCTTAAGCTTAGTCCTTTGCAGGTTTTCAATTTTTTCATTTACCATGTTTACCAGTAGTGTTTGTATAGCTTTTGGGGCGCTCTCCCCTGGATTTTTATTATCTGTTCTGTCCGCTGATTATCATGAGTGGGAGTTGAGATACCCGGACTTGCCATTTTTCTTGTGTTTTTCTGCTTATTCTGCCGATTTGGGATGAACGTAACACCAGTTTTGTGCTAGAACACTATCTTAAGACAAGCATCATCCAAAGTCTGTAGTTGCACAGTCAAAAGTCTGCAGATACAATCTACTTCAACAGATTATTTTATTCAATATCAAACAACTATATACTAATGGGCTATGAACAGCAAAGAATAATTTGACATACCAGAAATTATAAGGTTTAGGGAGAGATGTGGGTAAAAAGAGATATAGAGGGATGTGGAAAGGTAAAAGGAGAGTTAAATTAACTAAGTCCTAATCTCAATAAGGGAAATAGTTTGGATAGAATGATAGAAGAGAGAGAAAAAAAGAAGAAAAAATAAGAAAAATAAAAAAAGAGACAAGAAAGAATAGAAAAACAAATATTAAAAGTTATTAATTGAAACACTTAAAATTTATGCAAATTTAACAACGTAATATTCATAGAAGAGGGATAGGATGAGAGAAGGGGAGGGATAGAAAGGAGATGCGAAAAAGTAAAAAAAAATGTTGAAAATATTATACAGGTATAAAGAGGTAGTACTGCTATTAAGAAACTTAAGTCAAAGAGGATTTGAGTTGAGTAATAAATTTCTGGATTGTGTACACAACGGGGGATAAGGTCTAATAATCAACTATTCGTATATCTGTGGATGAGCAGAACTTAATTAAGTCACGCAAAGAAGAACGAAAGAAGAAAAAAGTGAAAAGAATGAGAAAGAAAAAAAGGATCAAAGGTTAAGTAGAACTAACACACACACACACACACACACACACACACACACACACACACACACACACACGCCCGCGCACAGATATTCTCCCAAAATAAAAATTATAAGAGGAAGAAAAAAAAGGTTAACAGCAAACAATTTTTTAAAATTAAAAATGAAAACAAAAAATTTAAACAAATTTTAAAAGGTACAAAAAATGAGTTCTTTGATTTTTTGGAGGGAGTGGGAAGATCCTGTATCTCCCTTGTGTCTGTAACCAGTCTCTTGTTGGAGTCTCTGGTCTGATGGTAGTGTTTGATTTTCCTGTGGCTTGATTGGTTTCTTAAGTTAGTTTGTTTGAGCAGGAAGAAAAATGTTCTGCTTTAACCAGAATTTTGTGATCCTCCTCCCAGGCAAGTTCAATGGGAGGGAGATCTGCTTTGAGTATCACAAAAGAGGGAGATGGCTTTTTCTTCTAGTTTGGAGATGCTCTGTTGAGGCTTGGTTCTGGGTAGAGTGGAGGCCTTTCAGCAAGCAGTAGAGTTTCCCTGAGGGGCTAGCTTCTGAGACATTTACAGAGCCTAGCCTGGAGACATTCTCAGGGTTTATGTTTACTGAATTTCAGTTGATTGTCAAGACTGCTGTAGGGAGGGGCAGCCTCTGGCTCTGTTTAGCCTGTGAAGAAATCAACACTGAGGAGGGCAGAGCTTTCTCTGCCTGGGTGGGATGACTTTTCCCTGGGTGGAGCTGAGCTTGGCAGGTGAGGTCAGGTTCCTGTGATCTGCTAAATGACTCTTGTTTTCTTCCAAGGCCTGAGTTGGAGCTAGCTGCTCAGCCAGGCCTTTATCAGTATAAAAGATGGAGATCTCCAGTAGTGGGGAGGGGAAGTGTTGCCTTTCCTCCTCTGCTCCCTTAGAAGGAGTGAGGACGTCAGGCTTCTACTCATGCCAGAGTCTTGGTTCCTGGGTCATCGCTGGTCTGCGATTTGCAGGATGAAGATGTCTGTTCCTTGTCAGTTCTTGCTGGTGTTGTGTAGAATCCCCTAGCCTGCTGATCTGGGGCCTTCGTCCCAGACTCTTTGTGTTTCATGTTTGATGGCTATGGCTGCCCCAGCACCCGCCACAACCGCAGCGGAGCCTGCTGGCAAGTGCACGGACCTGTCCCCTTGCCTGGATTTTCCCTCTCTGGCCAAACTCTCTGTACTGTGATGGCACCCTTGGTGTGATTCTTTTACTTAGGACTGTTCACTGGAATACTTAAACTGCTTTCTATGAGAGAGCCTGTTTAGACTCCACCTTCTCCCCTACCATCTTCCCAGAACTCTTTTGAATTTTAATCATTTCTTGTTAATCTCATCTTTAATCTCTTTATACAAAATCAATAATTAATTCAAGGGAGGAGAAAGGAAAAAATTAAGCAACTCTTTACATTTTCCAACTTTCAACATCATATTGCTTATATCATTTTCTGTTTATGCTTTAGACTATATAATTCAATTTAGTTAGACCTTTCATAAAGCTATATGTATTTTATTTATTTTATGTTAATTGTTCTTTCCAAAGCCTGTGTGTCTAATTTACCTTGGTTTCTTTCAGTGTCAAGTAGTTCAGATTTCAAATTGAAGAATAAATTGAAGGAAGCAAACAGAAGATACATTTCTTCTCATTTGATAATGCCTCAACAAGAATGAAGAAAGAGTTCAGCCTGCTAAGGACCTATGATAGGATATCAAAAAGAGAATTCATTGTTCGAGGTATTCCCTATCTTTGCAATAGAACTTAAATAATATAAAACACAATATACTGCTCAGGTACTTTTATGTTTTATCAGTTTTGCACATTATCCTATGGACTTTACCTCAGTCTACAACATTCCTTCATTATTCTGTCCTTGATACTTTCACACTACCAAGACATAAGATAACCAGTTTGATTTAAAGCATGACACGTTGTACACCTGGCTTCCTTGGAAGCAGAGCATGGTCAATAGATCACATTCCTTCTGGTTGCTCACTACCTGTAATGTTTTCTGTAATATTATTGCATTCTATTTAGTATTAAAAATTTTTGGCTAAACTCAAAGCTCATTCACAGAAGTTTATGTTAAGTATTTTGCAAGTTTTATTTCTCTCAATTCTTAAGATAACATTTGCTATAATGCTAATGTTATTATCATTTTAGCGTTGGGAAAAATTGTAATTAAAGGCACGAAGTGCATGGCCCAAAGACACACACTGAGGAAGGAAATGAGTCACAGTCTCCAAAAGACTTTTAGCAATACAAAAAAAGGAGGTAAAATCTCTCCATTCTCTTACACTCTCAATTCAATATTCATATTGTCCTATAAATAATAGCATACCAAATATTGCCCATGGTGATTGTTTTCTGTTACATTTTGTCTCCAACACAGACTGTGTTGGTGACATTGGGTTATCATGCACAGAGCTGAGCTTATAAATTGAGGTCCAAAGATAGTCAAATTTCTTTTGTCCCATCGCTCCTGTATCCTTTTTTAAAAAGTACTAAAACTTTTAAATACCAACACTTACTATCTTTTAAGAATCCGAAAACGAAGTAAGTTCACATATAATCACTCCAAAATGATTTAAAAGTAGGAGATGATAAAACAGGCCCCCATCAAGTAAACTTTCTTCTACCTTTAAAATTATTCTGAAATCCTTGTCGTGGCTGGTCACACCTTTAATCCTATCTACTCCGGATATCTACTTAGGAGCCTGAGATCTATGGATAACTGTTTGAAGCCACTCAGGGCAGAATAAATTCATGAGATTATTTTTCAGAAATTATAATGAACTAGCAAAGAGCCAGGAATGGAGATGTAGCTCATATATTAGCTCATCAATCAAGAGAGGAAAGGCCTAGCAAGACCTTGAAGCCCTGATTTCAAACTCTGAGCATGCCAATGCACAAGCATATGCATGTGTGCATGTGTGCATGCGTGTGTGTACACACACTCCCCCCACACACATTTATTCAAAATAACTTCAAATCAGCATATCAGTGTTCTGCATTAATTTCATTGTTAAAGATATTATCGGGTAAAATAGAGGAAATAAACTTCTATATCAGAACATTTTTATACGTTTTTGTTTTTTTAATGTGAAAATACTGTACAGAGGGGTTACAATTACATGGGCAAGATGAGTACATTTCTTTTTTTTATTTAATTTTATTTTATTTGTGAACATAATGTACAGAGGAGTTACAATTACATGGGCAGGATAATGCGTACATTTCTTACCAAGCATTGCAGCCTCCTCCTTTGTTTACCCTTCACATCCTGAGTACATTTCTTATCAAGCATTGTGGCATCCTCCTTTGTTTCCCCTTCCAATCCCTTCCCATCCTCCTAGCCCTCCCACCCAATCCTCCCCGCTCCCCCCACCAAAATTGTAAAGTTCGTTTTCAACATAATGACTTGTAATTCTCATTGTTGCAATGGGTCCACCTGTAAAAATAACTGTACAGAGGTGTCATATTTATATATATAATGAGTACATTTCCTAACTAGCATTGTTACCTCTTCCTTTCTTTTTCTTCCACCATCCTTTCCCTCCCACCTCCACAAATACACTCCCCTCCCCCTTCCCCTGCCTAAATTGTAAAGTTCATTTTTCAAGATAGTGTCTTGTGCATCTCAACCTGTATCCTTGTTTAAGAATTTTGTATTTCCCTTTCCCCTCCCCAAATTAGAGAAACGTATACACAGGGTGTAGGCGCACCAACTTCAAATACAGTGAAAACATGGATTAGAGCGTAGGGGAGGAACATATAAAGGAACAAAAAAAAAATCACATCACACAGTATAAGTATCTTAGAAACAATAGCAAGTAACAAAAAAAACCACTTGTCTGGTTCATTTCCTGTAATATTATCTTATCTGATATGCACATAGCTTCTGATCTATTCTGCTTATACAGACATATATTAGCTGTGGAAAACAAGGGAAACCATGGGACGTATGTTTCTTTGGACTTGGCTTACGTCACTGAATAAATTTTGTTTTCCAAGTCTTTCCAATTCTTAACAAATTGGGCGATGTCATTCTTTCTCATGGAGGCATAGAATTTCATTGTGTATATATACCACATTTTCATGATCCATTCATCTTCTGTGGGCCATCGGGGTGGGCTCCATATCTTAGCTATTGTAAATAATGCTGCAGTAAACATAGTTGTTCTGGTAGTTTTAGTATGGTCTTCTTTGTGATCATTTGGGTAAATCCCCAAAAGTGTGATTGCTTGGTCATAGGGGAGCTTTATATGGAGTCTTTTGATGAGCCTCCATACTTCTTTCCAAAGTGGTTGAACAAGTTAACACTCCAACCAAGAATCAAGTAAGGTTCCCTTGTGGCCACATCCTCTCCAGCATCTTTAGTTGTAAAAATATGGAATGATTCAAGAATTTGCATATCAACCTTGCGCAGGGGCCATGTTAATCTTCTCTGTACTGCTCCAATTTTAGTGTATGTGCTGCTGAATTGAGCACAGAGCATTTTTTATATATAAAGTGTAATTGATTTTCTTAAACTAGACAATTCAAAGAAAAGTAAGTTTTGAAGAATTCTCGTGAAATTTTAGAACCATGTACTTCTTACATAAGCACACATTTAAGAATAGCCAAGATTGACATATCAAAAACAAAATAATCCCAGATATTGTTGTTCAAGATATGTGTAAGATCGGGGGAAGGGGGTGGAATCAGGTGGGGGGGGCGGAGGAAGGCTGGGAAGGGATGTGAAGGGTAAACAAAGGAGGAGGCTGCAAGCTTGATAAGAAATGTACTCATTATCTTGCCCATGTAAATGTAACCCCTCTGTACAGTATGTTCACAAAAAATAAAAATAAAAAAAGAGATGTGTAGGAGGACGAATTCAATTATTCTGTATAAGGCACCTGTCATAATGAACACTGCGGCAAGTGTTAAGGGTTTTTAAAAGTTTTAATGTTTTAAATATATTTAATTTTGGGAATTTGCTTATATAGGCCAAAATTAGGATTGTTTGTCAGGTCATACAACTTTTCTATAAATATTTAAGATTTATGGTAGCAGACATATGCTACTAAAAACTACATTTCAGTTTAGAGAAACATTACTAATGAGATGTTGCAAAATCTTAGTGTAAAGAAGCAGAGTGAAGAGTTAAGACTTTGTTAACTGCATAGTTTCTCTTAAAACTTTAGGGTTTCCTTACTTTATATGTTAGTGAGGAACAAATGATGATATAAGCCATATACATATACATATACAAATGATGAGATGAGTCATAAAAAGCAATCTTAGTGGGTAACTTTAAAAACTACACATAGCCTAAAAAACTCTTGTTGAATATCATAATCTTATTCAGTGTTAAATGTACAGGAATGTGAGAATAGTAAAATCAAATATGTAAGTACACTTCAAATACTGAAAACACTGGTAATTCTTTGGTATTTTATTTTATTAATCATTAATATTTAGTTATTGTGTTGCTTTATTTGTAGTATTGTTTCCCTTGTAATATAATAAAACCTTTTGTTATCTATCATCAGGAGGTACTTTGAGAAGGTTACTGGGATGGCCAAACCATTTTTTATAGTTGCATGTGAATTTACAAAAAGCAAAATTAAGAACAAAATATTGATTAAAATTATCAAGTACAGTCAGAATAAGGAGGGATGATAAATGTCCACACTTAAAATCTTAGCCCTAGGCTGAAGCAGTGATATTACAGAGTTGAGGTCACAAAAGTGAGAGACTGTGTTTTGTTTTGTTTTTTACTTTGATTTTGTTGGCCATGGGGTTGAACTCTGGGGCCTGGTTGCTGTACCTCAGCTCAAGGCTAGTGCCACCACTTGAGCCACAGAACAACTTCCGTCCTTTTCTACTTATGTGATGCTGAGGAATCAAACCTAGGGCCTCATGCATGCAAGGCAGGCACTCTACAACAGCCACCGTCCCAGCTCCTGATAGACTGGGTTTTAAAGATTCATCTAAACAACATTTTCTTTCTGCTTTGGGTTATATAATGAAATATATGAATATCTTTTCATATTTTTGTGTCTTGTTATACTTCTAAATTTATACTAACCCCAGCCACTTTTTTCTTTTCAAAGTCATGAAATATCTCTGAGAGTTTGTTAATGTGAAAATTGTGTTAGCATTTTTAATTACTTCTGAGTCATTTTTAATTTTTATTAGAATCATTTTATATTTTGGGTTGATGGATTATCATACATCAAATACCTTCAAATGTACATGTAGAGTCTAAAGATAACAGTATGAATATTCATGTACAGCTCTTTTTTATCTGTTATGCACTTTCAGTATCATGATATTTCTCCCTCTTTCACGCTCTCTCATTTCCTCTCTTTCTCTTTCATGCTCCATGTCTGCTACATAGAATTTCTGCTGGTCTACTATTATCCTTGAGGATCCACTCGCTTTGTGGGAACATGATGGGGACTAACATCTTCCCTTGCATTCGTTAAGAATTTTGAGTGACGTGATATTATTCTTTGACATTCTAAATGGCAAAACAACAGGTCTAGGAATTCCTTTTCACATTTACTACTATTACAAATTTCATCTCATAGGAATCATTTGGATGGATATGATATTTTAACGTGGGATAGGAAGGTGGCTCAGTGGTAGAGTGCTTGCCTTGCATGCATGAGGCCCTGGGTTCGATTCCTCAGCAGCACATAAACAAAAAGAAAAAAAGCCAGAAGTGGCACTGTGGCTCAAGTGATAGAGCGCTAGCCTAGAGCTGAAGAGCTGAGGGACAGTTCCCAGGCCCAGACTTCAGGCACCAAGACTGGACCCCCCCCCCAAAAAAAGATATTTTAACCTGTGACCTAAAAGTTCTTTTTCTTTTACAAACAACCTTTGTCTTTGATTATCTGTTTGTAACTACATGTAATGAAAATAAAGCTCTCCTGTGGAAAATAGACCGAAGTTGTTCACAGGAATGAAAAAGAAGGTAATGGTGGAAATGAGTACAATAGAGCACAGGTCCTCAGAGCAGTTTATTATGAACACTTTGTGAGAATGACAATGTTCTGGGAACTATAGATTAAGTCACTGAACAAAGATATATATGCATATATATTTGTATATGTATATTTATTTATATATGCATATATGTGTGTATATGCCCTTATATTGTACACATATATGTTACTATACACACAAATTCACATATACATATACACATGAATACATGCACACATGGAGAAAGACACATAATTACAGCCAACGCAAGTTTCATTAGTTGCTGAAAATGCCTTAGATGGAATGCTTGGAACAAAATATGTTCAAGATGTATTTGTCTCTAAGAGTTCTTTTACCACTCCTCTTATCTCTTAAAACTGGTAGGTTTTGACAGATTGGAATTGCAAAATGCAGTATACGTGATAGCAAGTTACTCGGAAATGTCAGTATGTAAAGATCATGTGGTATCTCCCTGATGCCCACGGAATGCTTGCTCTTATACACACTCTCAACAACCAAAGTAGCAGGAGAATATCATGGTAAAGAATAAAATTATAAGCCTTTAAATGGCATCCTTCTTTGAATTCTTTTCCAACAGCCAGCATCAATTCCTAAGCAGATTAGTGAGTCCGCATAAAACTGGACCTCAGGTCAACAGGTAACCAACTCATGTGAAAATTCCTATGAGAGAAATGCTGACTGAGGTCTTGCTGATTTTCTGGCTAAGAAAATAAGAAACGAAGAGATTATTTTTAACATATTAAAGTTTGAGAATAATTTGTAACCTGTCAATAAATGTGTAGAACACAACTAAACCAACTGACAAAAAAGGTGTACATTTCATTTATATGCTCTTGGACATGGTGACTGATTTTACTTGTGTCTACACAAGTAGAATCAGCATAAATCAAGCCAGCATTTCTTCATTTAATATACAAAGATAGGATTCAGATTGACCCATTGTAATAATGAGATAATAATAATGTAATAATAAGACACTTTATCAGAGAATGGATGGAGGGATGAGTTGACGAGGTGTGAAGAGAAGGGATGGTAGGGGAAAACAAAGGATGGGGTAAAAATGCTCAATAAGAAATGGACTCATGCCAGGTGCCGGTGGCTCATGCCTGTAATCCTAACAACTCAGGAGGCTGAGGTCTGAGGATCGTGGTTCAAAGGCGGCCAGGGAAGGAAAGTCTGTAAAACTCTTATCTCCAATAAACCACCAGAGAACCAGAATTGGCACTGTAGCTCAAGTGGTAAAGCGATAGCTTTGAGCTGAAGAGTTGAGGGACAGTGCTCAGGCATAGAGTTCAAGCCCATGACCAATAGTCAAGAAAAAAATTGTACTCATTACCTTACTTATGTAACTGTAACCCCTCTGTACAGTATCTTTACAATATAAATATCTATCTATCTATCTATCTATCTATCTATCTATCTATCTATCTATCTATCTATCTATCTATCTATCTATTTATCTATCTATCTATCTATCTATCTATCTATCTATCTATCTATCTATCTATCTATCTATCTATCTATATCTGTCTCTCTCTCTCTATATATATAAAAGATACAAGGAAAATTTTTGTACTAATAGGAAGTTGTATTTGTCACTCAATATCAGTAAGGTACTGGTTTTAGGACCACCGGCATATTAAAACATCGGATACTCAAATAATCTACATGAACACAGTTATTATTTACATTAGAATCTGCCCACAACCTAGTGCAGTGTAATTGCTATGAAAATTTGTACTTCATTCTATGTTTGTAATAAAATTAAAAGTATATGCACTGTCAACAGATACAAATTTTTTCAGATAATTTTTGTCTGCATTTTGTGGATGGAATTGGAAGCACAAATTTCATCACCAAGACTGGTCTGCAAAATGTAACAAAAAGCTGACACAGCATCATTGAATAGTACTGAAGTCCAAGGAGAAGTACTTGAATTGAGACATTATCAGAAAGTGTAAACATGCAAGTACTTTTTAGAAATAGTGCTGCTAGATTTCTCATGGATAGCTTTCATAACACTTTGTGAAACACAAGCCACAACCTCACTGAAGTATAAAAGGTTTTCCCTCACCTTTCTGTCATGTCTATATACACAATGGAATTCTATGCCTCCATCAGAAAGAATGACATTTCCCCATTTGATAGGAAATGGAAAGGCTTGGAAAAAATTATATTAAGTGAAGTAAGCCAAGCCCAAATACACAAAGGTCCCATGGTTTCCCTTGTTTGCAATATCTAGTATATGTATGAGTCAAGCAGGAAAAGTCAGATAATGTGATGTTAGGAAAAAGAATACTTAGATAAGTATTTAACTGTTTTTCTTTCATTTATAAGATTATTTCTTTGTAGCTTTGTATGTCCATCCCCCACAGTATAACCCCTACTTTCACTATATTTGATGTCAGTATAATTTGTGGAGGAGATGGGGAAAATCAAGTCGTGGACAGGGATCCAGGAAGATGGCAAAGGAGAAGTGGAGGCATAACAGGGACGAAAGAGCCAGACTCGGAGGGCAAGCGGATTCTACTCAACACCAGCAAGAACCAACAAGGAGCAGACATTTTCATCCTGCAGTTCGCAGACCAGAGACGACCCAGGAACCAAGACTCAGCATGAGTAGAAGCCGCACTTCCTCACTCCTTCTCAGGGAGCAGAGGAGGGAAGGCCACCCCTCCCCCCCAGTACCGGAGATCTCCATCTTGCATACCAACAAAGCTCCGCGGAGTTGCGAGCTCCAACTCAGGCCTTAGAATAAAACTACGGTCATTTAACAGGTCACAATAACTTAACAACGTCGTAACCTGCCAGACTCAGCTCTACTCAGGTAAAAGTCACCCAGTTCGGGCACCAGCCCTAGGAATGGCTTTCTTCATCGGGTAATCAGAGCCAGAGGCTGCCCCTCCCTTTAGCAGCCTGGACAATCAACTAAAATTCACTAAACAGAATCCCTGAGAGTGGCTCCAGGCTGTGCTCTGTGAGTTTCTCACAAACTATGCCCAGGGAAGACTACTGTTTGCTGAAAGGTCTCAACTCTACACAGAACATAACCTCATCACAGCATCTCCAAACTTGAGGAAAAAGCCATCTCCCTCTTTTGTGATACTCAAAGCACACCCCCCTCCCATTGAACTAACTTGTGAGGAGGATTGAAAAATCCTGGGTAAAGCAGAGCATTTTTCTGCCTGTCTAAACAAACTGACTTTAGAAACCAACCAAGCCACAGGACCACAAACAGACCAGAGACTCCAACCAGAGGCTGATTACAGGCACAAGGGAGATATAGGATTTTTCCAAACCCTCCCCCAAAAAAATCAAAGAACTTTTTTTTCCTCTTCTTTTTTTTTTATATAACTTTTACAAATTTTTTTTATTTTCTAAAACTTTTTTTTAATTTTAAATTTTGACCTTTTTTGAAAAAAATTGTTTTCTAGTAACTTTTTTCCCCCTTATAATCTTTATTTTAGGGATACATGTGTGTGTGCGTTTTTCTTTGTCTTTTTTTTCTTCTTTTAAAAAATTTTTTTCTTTTTTTTTTTGCTGAACTTCTGATCTTTTTTTTTCTTTCTTCCTTATCCTTCTCACCTTTTCCTCTCTTTTGTTCCTCTTTATGGGACTTAATTGTTGTTCTGCACATCCTCAGATAAACCCATATTTGACTATTAGACCCTATCCCCCATTGTGTACACACTTAATCCACAAATTTATTACTCAATTCAAAACTTCTGAGACTTAAATTCCTTAATAGCAGTAATACCTCTTTATACCTATATAATATTTTAAGTATTTTTATTTTAAATTTTTCACATCTCTTATATATCCCTCCCCTTCTCTCAACATATTCACGTTCTTTGAATAGATTGTTCTTGAATCTGCATATTATTAACTTTTATTTTTCTATATTTTCTGGTGTCTTTTTTTTCCCTTTCCATTTCTTCTTGTTTTCTCTCTCTCTGCTTTCATCCTATCTAACCTATTTCCTGCTTTGAGACTAGGACTTAGTTAATTCTCCCTGTACCTTCCCATATCACTCTATTCCTATTTTTTACCCACATCTCCCCCTAACCTAATAATTTCTGGTTTACCAAATTATTCTTTGCGGTTCGTACCCCTTTAATATATAGTTGTTTGATGTTGAATAGAAGTATCTGTTGAACCAGATTGTATCTGCAGACTATTGATTGTGCAAATTCAGACTTTGGTTGATGCTTGCCTTAAGTTAGTGTTCTAGCACAAAACTGGTGTTACTTTCATCCCAAATGGGCAGAGTAAGCTGGAAAACCACAAGAAAAATGGTAAGTCAGGGTAACTCCACTCCCACTCATGATAATCAGGGGACAGAACAGATAATGAATAATCCAGAGGAGAGTTCCCAAATAGCTCTACAAAAACTGATGGCAAACATGATTAATGAAAAGATTGAAAATATACAATGAACTCTGTATAAGCGTGATAGGGATAGAGAGGAGACAATCCAAAGCTTTATACAGGAATATCATGATCGTGAGGAAGCTACTCAAAAACTGATACAGGATTTGTGGGTACAGCTTGAACATCCTCAAAGAGAAAGGCAGGAATGGCCTGAAGAGCATGAGAACACTCAAAGAGAACTACAAGAATAGCATGAACGGGAGGAAGCTAACCAAAGAGTAATACAAGAATTGAGAGAGCAAGATGAGAATACACAAAGATCATTAAGGGGATTCATGGAATCCATTAATAAAGAGCTGAAGGAAGTCAGGGAAACCACAAAGGGAATCCTGAATGTAAACCAACAGAAGGAATGGGAGCCCAAGAAAACCATAACCAATCAACTAAGTGATTTGAGAATAAACACTGAACACCAAATTAAGGAAGTAAAGAAGTCCATACAAGATCTAAAACAAAGCTTCAACAAAGAATTTGAAGTCATCAAAGCTGACCAATTAGAAGGAAAAGAACTAAAAAAACAAAGTAGAAAGTCTTGACAGCAGGTTAGACCATGCAGAAGATCGAATCTCGGGGATTAAAGATAGCCTAGATATTATAGAGAAAGAACATACAACCATCCAAGACAAGTCAAAGAAATATGATAGATCTATCCAACACTTGGAAGACACCATCAGAAGGCCTAATCTAAGGAAAATGGGTATAGAGGATCACCTAGAAACAGAAGTTAATGGTCTAGGAAATTTTTTTAACAGGATCCTAGCAGAGAACTTCCCAAACAAACAAAAAGATAGTCCAGTAACACATGGAGGTTGAAGAACACACTGCTGAATCACGAGTGGATCATGGAAGAGATTAGAAAGGAAATTCAAATGTTCATGCTATTCAACAAAAATGAGCACACAAATTACCAGCTCCTCTGGGACACAGCAAAGGCATTACTCAGAGGCAAGTTTATAGCTCTCAGCTCCTAAATCAACAAATTGGACAGATCTGAAACCAACAATTTAATGAGACATCTGAACCTCCTTGAAAAACAGCAGCAAGGTAAACCCCAATCCAGTAGACAGAAAGAAATAATTAAAATTAAATCAGAATTAAATGAATTAGAATCCAAAAAACTATCAAAAGAATCATCAAAACAAAGAGTTGGTTCTTAGAAAAACTTAACAAAATTGACAGCCCCTTAGCAAATCTTATCAGAAAAAGAAGAGAACACACCCAAATTAATAAAGTCAGAGATGAGAGTGGAAACAGAACCACAGAAAAAACCATGATTCAGAACATGATAAGGGAATATTTCTCAAAGCTTTATGTTAATAAGTTTGAGAAATTGACAGAAATGGACCTTTTCCTAGCAAATATTGACATGTCAAAACTAAACCAAGATGAGTTAAACCAGCTTAACAGGCCCATATCAAGCATTGAAATAGAAACAGCAATAAGAGACCTCCCAGCTAAGAAAAGTCCAGGACCAGATGGTTTTACAGAATTCTACAAGTTCTTCAAAGCCGAGCCCACACCAATACTCCTCCAACTCTTCAATGAAATTGGAAGAGAAAGTTCACTACCAAACACATTCTATGAAGCCACCATAACGCTCATCCCAAAACCAGGCAGGGACTCATCAAATAAAGAGGACTATAGACCCATTTCTTTGATGAACATTGATGCAAAACTTCTCAACAAAATTTTGGCCAATCGACTTCAACAATTCATCCAAAAAATCATACACCACGGTCAAACAGGATTCATTTCAGGGATGCAAAGCTAGTTCAATATACGCCAATCATTAATATCATTCATCACATCAACCGGAGCAAGATAAGAACCACATGGTTATGTCAATAGATGCAGAAAAAGCATTCGACAAGATCCAACACCCCTTTTTGATGAAGGTTTTAGAAAAATTAGGAATCCATGGAACATTCCTCAATACAATAAAGGCTGTATATTACAAACCTACAGCCAGCATTATACATGATGGTCAAAAACTAAAGCCATTTCCTCTTAACTCAGGAACAAGAAAAGGATGTCCACTCTCTCTACTTCTCTTCAATCTAGCATTAGAATGCCTAGCTACAGCAATAAGACAAGATCAAAAACATAAAGCAGATCCAAATAGGGACAGAAGAAATATAGCTCTCCCATTTGCAGATGACATGATCTTGTATTTAAAGAATCCCATGGACTCCACTCCCAAGTTACTCAAGCTGATTCAAAATTTTGGCAAAGTAGCAGGGTATAAAATTAACCCCCCAAAATCAATGGCTTTTCTGTATGCCAACAATGTGAAAAGTGTGGCTGAAATTAAGAAAGTAACTCCATTTGTCATAGCCCTTCAAAAAATAAAATACCTATTAATTAACTTAACCAAAGAAATGAAGGACTCTCTGATGAAAACTTTAAAATCTTGAAATAGGAAATCCAAACAAAACTTAGAAAATGGCAAAACATCCCATGCTCCTGAATTCGAATGATTAACATTGTGAAAATGGCTGTAGTTCCCAAGGCTATCTGCAAACTCAATGCGATACCTATCAAAATTCCAACTTCATTCTTCAAGGGAATAGAAAAGGCAATCCAAAAATTCATATTGAACAATAGAAGACCCTGAATAGCAAAAACGCTCCTCAACGGAAAGATCACTCCTGGTGGAATATCAATGCCAAATTTCAAACTTTACTATAAAGCCATAGTAATCAAATGAGTTTGGTCCTGGCATAAGAACAGACCTCAGGACCAATGGAATAGAATTGAAAACCCAGAAATTAACCTACAGACCTATAGCTAACTAATCTTCGAAAAGGGAGCTAAAATAATAGAATGGAAGAAAGACAGCCTCTTCAGTAAATAGTGCTGGCAAAATTGGTTAACTACTTGCAGAAAACTAAAACTAGATGCTTATATATCACCCTGCACCAGAATCAACTCCAAATGGATCAAAGACATCGGAGTCAAAGCAGACACTCTGAAAACCTTACAGGATGGAATAGGAGAAACCCTAGGCCTCTTTGGCTCAGGCCGAAATTTTCTGGGTAGAGACCCGAAAACACAACAAATCATAGAAAGGTTGGACAAATGGGATTGCATGAAGTTGCAGAGCTTCTGCATGGCAAAGGACATAGCTAGCAAGATCAATAGAAAGCCCACAGATTAGGAAAAGATCTTCACTAGCCATACAACGGACAAGGGTCTCATATCTAAAATATACTTAGAGCTCAAAAAATTAAATCCCCCAACAACAAATCCTCAAAGAATCAACTCCCCAATAAATAAGTCGGCTAAAGAGTTGAAGAGAAACTTCTCTGAAGAAGAAAGAATGATGGCCAACATACACATGAATAAATGCTCAACCTTCCTAGCCATAAAATAAATGCAAATCAAAACAACATTGAATTACTACCTCACCTCAGCTAGAATGTCTATAATCAAGAACTCTAACAACAACAGATGCTGGAGGAGATGTGGACAGAAGGGAACCTTACTTCATTGTTGGTGGGAGTGTAAACTTGTTCAACCAATTTGGAAAGCAGTATGGAGGTTCCTCAAAAGACTTCACATAGAGCTCCCCTATGACCCAGCAATCCCACTTTTGGGCATTTACCCAAATGATTACAAACAAGACCACACTAAATCTAGTAGCACAACTATGTTTATTCCCGCATCATTTACCATAGCTAAGATATGGAACCAACCCAGATGCCCCTCAGTAGATGAATGGATCAAGAAAATGTGATATATATACACAATGGAATTCTATGCCTCCATCAGAAAGAATGACATTGCCCCATTTGTTAGGAAATGGAAAGGCTTCGAAAAAAAAATATTAAGTGAAGTAAGCCAGGCCCAAAGAAACATAGGTCCAACGGTTTCCCTTATTTGCCATATCTAGTATATGTCTGAGTCAAGCAGAAAAGTTCAGATCAGGTGATGTTAGGGAAATGAACCCTAAAATATGTATTCAAATGTTTTTTTCATGTGACTGTTTCTAACATATATATAAGATTATTTCTTTGTTGCTTTGCATGTCCCTCCCCCACAGTACAACCCCTGCTTTCACTATATTTGATGTCTGTATAATTTGTGGAGGAGATGGGGAAAAACAAGTCGTTTAAGGATACAGGTGGACCCCATGCAACTATGAGAAGTACAAGTCGTCATGTCAAAAACTAACTTTACAACTTTGGGGGGTGTGGGTTTGGGTGGGGTGCGAGGTGAGGCTGGGAAGGGATGTGAAGGGTAAACAAAGGAGCAGGCTGCAATTCTTGATAAGAAATGTACTCATTATCTTGCCCATGTAATTGTAACCCCTCTGTACATTATGTTCACAAAAAATAAAAATTTAAATTAGAAAAAAAAGTCGTTTAAGGATACAGGTGGACCGGATCTAACTATGAGAAGTACAAGTTGTCATGTCAAAAACGGACTTTACAACTTTGGTCCGGAAGGGGTGAGGAATTGCTGGGGTGGGGGTGGGAGGCTGGGAAGGGATGTGAAGGGTAAACAAAGGAGGAGGCTGCAATGATTGATAAGAAATATATTCTTTGTCTTGCCCATGTAATTTTAACCCCTCTGTCCAGTATGTTCACAAAAAATAAAATTAAAATTAGAAAAAGAGAAAATGTTGATGGAGTGTTTATATGCAGAAAACCTGGGAAGGCTAAATTTTTCCAATTAGCATAGTCAGTATTCTATGATCCCCCAGAGAGAAAACTGGGTAAGCATCCATTTACAACCGTCTGAATAATTCTGATTCTGCCCATATTAGTTATCTATCCATACCTGTGCCCGAGTGAGAGGATTTTAAATGACTTTAGTGCTTTAAAATTTAAATTTAAATTTGGAATGAAATTAGTTCCAGTGCATTACCTTAAGATATTTAAAAACTAAAGGTCTATAAGATTTTTTTATTTGAAGTGAAGGGATATTGGAATTTGGTTCTCTATAGTTTATGCAATTTGCAAAAAGAATTGGCAAAGTAAAATTTACATTTGCAGCAGACTTGACACTTATCAAATTTTGTATATTGAAAAGAGCATAAGCCTCAACAATACGTCAATGCTATTCTGTTATTTATCTCTAAAGGTTTATGCTTCTGGTCTCTTAATATTAAAACCAAATTTTTTTCATCTTTAGCTAGTTGTGCAAAGGGGTTTCACTCCATCATGTCAGTGTGGAATAGAGTGTATTTACATTTCATTGTACAACACATCTGGATCATTGTAAATCTTTCCACTTTTCTTCCTTCCCTTTCCCCAACCCCACCTATCCCTTCAAGTTTCCTACTTATATTCTCACATATGTACGTTGAGTGATCTGACTGTATTAGTTCTACATTTCCCCCTCCATTCTTCTGTCCTACTCCCTTTAAGCCCAGCTCCTTATTTAAGACTTATTTCAACTTCATGGTATTTTGTAAAATATCTCTTACTTTGGCATTTGGCTTTGGGCTTGCCACATCCTCACTTCCATATTTGACCTACATAAATGAGGCTATTTCTCCACATTTTCAATCTGTGAATGCCTGAGATAGGTCTCCTTTATTATTCACCTTCTGTCCTAAATTTAGAATTGGACCTTCGGGGCCATCAAATAGAGCTTTCTCACTTTCTACACACTGAATTTGGAAGGAAAATAATTTCCATGCTCTCAATATTATGCTATCCATAATGAATGTCCATCACTTATCACTTCAACAGTCTAAATTTAAAGTTATGTTTTCTGCATTATATTCACACATTTTAAGAGAATATTCAGGACAATTTACCTAGTATTGGAAGTTTAGGGATGATTTTCAATTTCTGATGATAGAAACAGGGGTCAGTTTTAATTATGCAGAATCCACTATGTAGTGAGTGCTGTAGTCTTATAAATTTTCAATAAATTTCGAGTTACTTTTTATTAATAATTGAAAAAGTTTTATTTCAATATTTGAAATGCTGTCCCAATTATTTTAAAACTTTCACAATAAGTTGGAATGAAATCCCACCCCCCCACTTCCCCTACTAGTTCAGGTTAAGTCTCCTTTTTGTTTGAGGGGATGAGGGTAAACAGATGAGGGTAAACAGAAAATGATCATTGCTCAGATATCTACTTCCTCTTCTGTTTCTGCTATTCTTTTTTTAATTTTTATTTATTTTTATTGTGAAAATACTATACAGAGGGGTTACAATTACATGGGCAAGATAATGAGTACATTTCTTATCAAGCATTGTAGCCTCCTTCTTTGTTTCCCCTTCAGATCCCTTTCCAGCCTCCCTGTTTCTGCTATCCTTGTAGAAAGGAAGACTGGAGCAGGGAACAAAAGAAATAATTGGGCAAGGGAGCATTCCTGGCATATCAATTATTGTTTCTCAGAATCACTTAAACTGCTTACTCTTTCCTTGTCTCTAACAGTAACCTAACTGTGGCTTCCTTCCTGCAGGAATAAGCACACTAACAGGTTTTACACGTAAATTTGTATTTTATATCTCAGCTTACTACTACCCAAAATAGAAAGCTTTGGTTACATAAATGCAAGGGCACTATTGTTCAACAATACCTTGGTGAGGAATAGACAATTATACTCAGCTCCCCCCTCCTCTTCCATCCTTCCTTCCCCTCCCCTCCTATCACTTACCCTCGCTTCCCTTCTTCTTTCTTTATGTCTCTCTCCTCCATATTCATTTCTATCTTCTCTCTTTTTCTCTTCTAGTAGCAAGTGATTTGGTTTATCTGTCAATACATACGTAATTGAACAAATATGTTTTCTCCTCTTTTTGTGAATATTTATTAATAAGAAGTGAGTTCTAGCAGAGCACCAGTGGCTTACAGCTCCACACTAGGTGGGTTCAAGTTTGACAATTGTAATTCAAAGCTATTCCAAGTAGATAAACCTAAGAGATTCTTTTATCCACTTGTGGTAATAGGAAGAAGTGAAAGTGTGTTTCAGGAGGTATAGAGTAACATTGAGAATTGCAGCCCAGATTGTTAGGTTTTTAAAGAGTGGTCGAGTAAGAACCACACAAACACGAGGTATTCAGAAAACGGGTAAGTTTATTCATCATTCCCGCTGGCACCAGGCCATGTTTGCCCTCCATGTGTCTGGGAAAGTCCTGGGAAAGACCTGGAAAAGACCTGAGAAAGAGAGCAGCTAGGCCTTATCTAGGGTATGTGTGGAGAAAGGTGTGGCCACATCACTTTCAGATATAACCTCAGCAGATGCAGATGTGATATCTTCCAGGAGTGCCAGTTGCCTAGGTAACGCAGGTACTCGGAGGAGACTTTGCTTGGAGGAGGGTGGAATCTGCTCGCTATCCAGAAGCAGACCTTATATTCCAGCCTTTTAATAATCATGAAATAGGGTGCTGATCCTCTCTGGCTAATTCCTGCTGACAAGGTGTGTCGAAATTAGGGGTAAAAGTCTGGAATTTGGTCCCATCCCAGAGAAGGCAGTGAGCTGCAGCTGTCCCTTGGTGAGTGTGAGTCCTTTGATAAAGTCTGGCGGAGGCAAGTCTCTTGGATGAAGTCTAGAGAAAGTCTCATGAGGCATTGAGGGCCTGGAAAAAATTATTAGAGAGCAAATAAATGGCAAGTGGAAGGATTTGGGGCTGAAAAATGTTGGTAGAAATGTCCCTATCTGGTGATTAGGTAGAGGAGATTCAGGTAACAAAGACAAGAATGTGAATTCCCATCCAGTTAAAAGGTAGACAGGTATGAACATTAGATGGTAGGCTTCTTACTTATATTCCGCGTGGCTCTGGTTAATTTTGAAAGGGCAGGCACAAAATGGCTGATATGACATCATCTCTTCTTACTCCTCTCCATGGTCCCTTGTTCCCCAGACTGGCTGAGTCTAGGTGCTCGTTTCTGGGATGACTTGTCTCAGTGAGTATTCATGGAGATTTGAACTCAAGGCCTGGGCACTGTGCCTGTGCACTTCTACTCAAGGCTAGTGCTCTACCATTTTGAGTTATAGTACCACTTCCAGTGTTTGGCTGGTTAGAGTTAAGAATCTTAAGCCATACTTCCAGCCTGGCTCTTTGCAGGTTAGTTGGGAGATGGAGTCTTAGGGAATTTTTTAGCCCCTGTTGGCTTTGAATTGCAAACTTTGTCACGAAAACTCTTTATTATTTCCAATTAAATAACATGGAGATCAAATAGAATAAGTAGAGTTTACCTGGTCCTTACCAAGAATTGACCAAGTAATATCCTGAAATGAAATGACAAAACTCGTTAGATGTGAGAATCTTAGCACAGATATGCCCAATATTTTCGAATCACGTAGTCAGTACTAGAATACATAACACAACACCAAAAGGCAAAACTCAAAATCTAAATTTTTTTACATTAACATTTAGACATCTTTGCTAACAAATCACATCAGATAGTTGGGCCTAAGTTACCAGGGTCTGAGAAAAGAGCAACTTGTTAGCAAGATACAATAGAATTGATGGATGGAGGAGTAGTATACTTGGTGGAAAGGTATGGGTCAGATAGGACCAAACCCTGAACCTACCATGTGGCCAAGATGGCAAACTCACGATGGTGAATTTCTGAAAGTATGCAAAGAAAGCCTGAACAAATAGATGAAGCCTAGATTGGCTAGTCTTTGATAGGGAAGCTAGAGGAGGTCCCCGGGACCCAACTCTCATTACACTCTTCAGGGCACAATCCAAAACGTTGTAGAAAAGAAAGGGAGAGATATACGAAGTTGGACATGATTAGCAGAGAGCAAAGAGATCCTGAAAATGAACAGACTTCTGACCGTTTAACATTGCAGAGGCAAAAATTGTCTAAATCTGAGAAGAGACTAAAAAATTAGGTGCTCTGGCTATGCAGGGAGTACAGGAGGCATTTCAGAGGGGTTTCAAGGCACTGGAGTTACACACAGCTCCCCATTAAGGGTGTAGGAGAGAAAAATAATCAGTGAGTGAAGGTGGGCTTATTGGATGGAAGTGGTCCCACAACTTAACACTGAGCCCTCTAGGAGGGAGTGGCCAACCAACCAGAAACAACTGCCCTCAGCTCCAGACTTGACTGGGTTTCAGTTAAAGGCCTAGCAGGTTCTTCAGCGTGGAACTACATTTGGAGAGAGACTGAGGGACAGAGAAACCTTAGAGAGTAATTCACTCACCAAAATGTACAAGCATGGGGGTAGATGCAGAGTCCAGCAAGGAATTGATTCACTTTGTCCACAGCAGACAGACCGGTTCCCAAAAGGCCTTCAGAACTGTAGTATTCCTCAGAGCAAAAAAGGGAAAAACAAACAAAAGAAAGAAAAAAAAAAAGGAGAGGAATCCCACCTCCTATCCTGACTTTAAGCCTTTCCCGGGTTCAAATGGCACCATTTATGTTAGCTTTTTAAAAAGAGGTTGCTGAGTAAGAACCACACCACACATGTGGTATTAAGGTAAGCAGTAGGTTTATTCATCAATCCGGCTGGCACCAGGCCATGTTGGTCCACCACGCGGCTGGGAAAGGCCTGGGAAAAACTTGGGAAAGACCTGGGAAAGAGAACGTCTGGGCATGGGCTAGGCCTTGTCTAGGGGATGGGTGAAGATAGGTGTGGTCACATCAAATTCAGATGTGACCTCAGCAGATGCAGATGTGACATCTTCCAGGTGTGCCAGTTGCCTAGGTAACACAGTTATTGGGCGGAGACTTTACTGCAAGGAGGATAGAGTCTGCTCTCCATCCAGGAGCAGACCTTACACAGGTAGAGCGCAAGGCCAGGAGTTCAAACCCGAGTACCAGCACAATATAAAAAAATGAGTCCTTTAATTTTGAAAAGAGATTTTTCTTCAAAAATTCATACCCAGGAAAATTTTCAAGGTCAAAGATTGTTTGAAAGGCTCTTTCACATCTTAAAATGATTTCTCTGTTTGATTCACATTATGGAAAATAGGAATCACACTTCACATTAAAAAGTGTGTACATTGTTGAACATTTTTAATGTTCAACAAAATGTAAAAATTGTTTGTATTTTTAATGTAAAGGAAGCATGGGAAAGGAATTCACCTCATTGGGTGAATTAGGTTTGACTCACTGACAGACTTTTGCAAGTAAATGAGGGTCTGTTTACATGTAAAGAAGTCTACACAGATGGATTTCTAGGAGGGAGAACAAGCTAGCTGCTGTCCAGGTTTGAATCAAAGTAATGTTATTCCTATGAAATGACAAAGAGTAGCTCATCTCATAGAATTCTATGCGAGCAGCAATTTCAAAAGGTTTAAAAGACTCATGTCTATGTTGTGAACAACCAAGTTTTCACAAACAAAAGTGTTTCCTGATCCAAAAAAATATGTTAGAGCAAAAGAAACTATGTTAAATATTGTTAATGGCTGAGGGATATTTGTAAAAGAGTTCTGTAATAACAAATAAACTATAAATTTTTCATCAAGTCCCTAACAAGAATCTCCAAGATAGGCCTTGCTAAATCTGTCATAGAGGACTGGGTTTATGCAATTGTCAGTTTTGTTTAGGGTCCAACATCTACAGTGGTGTGAGCAAATCGCTCACACCACATGCAGTGTCTGGAAAAACGTGCTGTCTTGCTAGGCACCTAAGGGATTTTTGTGCCACTGTGAATATTTATCGTTTTACTTCTTGTAATTATACCTGTCAATGTGAAGTCCTTTCGTGGTAAGAATAATAGCTTCTGGAAGTGGTACTGTGGCTCAAGTGGTAGAGCACTAGCCTTGAGCTGTGGAGCTGAGGTACAGCGCCCAGGCCCAGAGTTCAAGCCCCATGACCCCCCCACACACACACATACACACACACACACACACACACACACACACACACACACACACACACACACATACATATTTACCACTTTGACTCATGTTAGGTTCCTGACATTGGATATCGCACAATGATCTAATAATCAAACTTTCCTCCCCAGACATAAAATACATTCATACTTCCACACAAACAAAAACACCAGATCATTCAAAATAAAGACAATAATGAGCCATCTACTCCGTGATTTCATTCATTCATGACGATGCATTTTTCATATCATAATTAAAAATCTTTTTGAGTCTCTCTGATTAGTAGACAAAAGTATGTTATCATATAATAGAAACTGTAGGTAAAATTACTTTTCCCAAGTTAATCTTTAATATATCATATTAAAGACTTCTCTTTCTTTCTTGCAGAGTCTGTTTCTGGCATTTTGCCCTAATGTCTAATATTAAATTACAAAGGATACGCCATATTCCTTAATTCATTTTTCCTAAAGGTTATGCTATAGAGTTGAATCTGATTTGTTTACTAATTCTAAATTAACTTTTATCAGCAACTTGTATTATTGTTTATATTGCTCCTAAACCATTTGAAATGTCAAAAAGAACTGGATATTCACCTTAACAATGATTGTGAATGGCAGCAATGTTTGTGGGGAGATGAAGGACTTGAATTATCTGGAGTGCCTAAAAGATGGCAATGCTATTTAAAGGGCTGATCGTTTAGTTATCTTTTAAAGTGTGGTCTTCTTATTTCATCTAAGAAGATAAAAGTATGCTTTTCATCACATTCTGGCCTGTAAAACAGTGGAATCATTTCCTTCGTAAATCATATGCCCTGCTACTACTGTAGTGAAACCCACAAACAACTGCTCAGCTTTGTTAGCTGCTCTAGATTTTGAAATTTTCTTCCAGTAGCCCTCCCTAGTGATTCAAGCCCAGACTCATGAGATAGTCACATAATCCACAATTACAAAGCACCACAATATAAAAGACCACGTGCAAAATGAGGTTCATTTTTTTCTTTGTTGTTTCCTTTTTTTTTATTTACTGTCTTTTAAGGAGAGTAGGGCTGTTTATTTCTCATTATTGTTGGTATGACTTAAATAAATTTACCAGATATTTGAAATAAAATACATATAAAAAGGCATATTTAGTCACAAAATAAAAGTAAACATTTGAGTGATTCTTTTCATTCTACTCCTGTTCACAGTTATTTTAAAATAACTTTGAGATGAGACAAGCATATATGTAAATTGCCACGCATCAAGCATACAGGACTCTGTAATCTTTGGGTTTTGATTTCTATATCAACTTCACCTAGAAAAGAAAATTATCACTTGCTTCATGTCTTAAATAATCTATTTAAAACAAGTTTTATTAATTTTATCAATACATCTCATAATCTATGGAATTGATGCATTGCATAAGTATTTGATTTCTTATTTCCACTACATTAATATTACACTTATTGTAGTTTTTTGCAAAGAAATAATGACATTCTTGAGGATAAAACATTCCTGTTTTTCATTTTGGTTGCCGAAATGCAAGTATTAGAATTTTTGAGAATATAACTTTAAATCAAAACCTTCAAATTTCATAGGACTTCAATTGTGTTACTTACATCTTTAATGTTAGAATAAAAAGCATTATTAAATAGAAAGCAAAATTATGTTATCACTCCTCAATCTCTGAATTAATTTTATGATAAAAATAATTATATTTATATAATATATATACTGAAACAAAGTATGTGATATGGAAACAAAAAACTCCTTTTTTGTTTTGTGTTCATTGTTGTTGTTTATAGTTTGTGATGATTCTATAGTCTTTACCTCATGCCTGGTATATTCATTGTATGTCTTCAGGAAAGTATGGGTGGGCACAGAGCTTTAGTGAAAAATTGCAGCAGTGGAGTTCATTGAACATTGATAAAAGTGAACTATTTAACAAACGGGTAGGGACAGGAGGGTAGGACTGGGAACTAGTGAGGGAACTGAAGACATTTTATGAAAGGAAATGTACTCATTACCTGACTCATGTAATTGTAATCCCTCTATAAATCACCTTAATAATAACAGACTAAATTTATTTAAAGGCAAACAAAATATTGTTTCTTAGAATCCTAATAGTTTGCTTTGTTCAGTGGTTTGGGCTGGTTGAGTCTATCTCTGAAAATAGATACATTGACATTCATTGGGAGAAGTTGTGAGCTCATTGGGAGAAGTTGTCAGCTACTAGAAGATAAGTCAATTATGATTGTCTGTATGGTTTTTGAGACTCTGATTCATTTATTTCTTTATTCTAATTTGTGTTATTTCTGTCTACTGGTTTTTGGTTTGGCTTGTTCCTGTTTTTCAAGTACCTAATGCTGATTCAAGATTGTTCTAATTTGTTGATATACACACTCAAAGATATAAATTTTCCTTGAGTATTGCCTGTGCTGTTGTATCCCAGAGGAGGTAGCATTTTGTCTGTTTCACTTCCACTGAATTCTATAAACGTTGGAACTTCCCTCCATATCTCATCAGTAACTCACTGATGATTTAGCAATGTGTTATTCAGTCTCTGTGTTTCAGAATTTTCTGTGATGCCTTTTGATGTCGAGATCTCATTTGGTCCCATCATGGGCTGACAGATTACAAGGAGTAATTTCATTTTTTTTGAATTTTCACAGATTTTCCTTGTGATCTGAGATATGATCTTTTTTGGAGAACGTTCTGTGGGCTGCTGAGAGGAATATATATTGTGACACTGCTAGATGAAATATTCTGTAGATATCTGTTAGGTATGGTTTGTCAATACAGTTATTTAGCACTGAAGTTATTTTGCTAAGTTTTTACCTGGCTGGCCTGTCCAGAGGTAAGAATGATGTGTTCAAGCAACCAACAATGTGTTTGGATGTATACATGTTTTTAGGGTAAGTAGTATTTGTCTGATAAATTTGGGAGCTCTAGGATTCAGGGCACTGATAGTTAGAATTGTTATATCCTCCTAATGGATAGTTTTCTTTACCAATATGTAATGTCTTTCTTTGTCTCGTTTTACCTTCATACCACTTTTAATTTAAAGCCTATTTTATACCTTCATACCACTTTTAATTTAAAGCCTATTTTATCTAATATTAGTATAGCTACTCTGGCCTGTTTATGAGGTCTATTTTTAATTTTTAAAGAAGATGTACCGAAGGGTTACAATTACATACGTCAGATAATGAGCACATTTCTTTTTGAAGTGTCATCTCTTCCTTAATGTTCTCCCAGTTTTTCCCTTCCAACCTCCTTCCCCTATAAGTTGTATAGTTCATTTTTAATGTAGTGTCTATTGAGTAGCACTGCTGCATTTGTTCACCCTTTGTCCCACCATTTCTGCTCCCCCTTGCCCTTTGAAAACTTACATATAAGACTAAAGTTGCAGAAAAAAAACCCAGCATCAGAAGAAAGAAGGAAAAAGCAAACCAATAAAAAAATCTTTCATTATCATTTATTGGAGATCATTTTAATGAACATTATTTTATATGATAATATTCATATAACTATTGAGCTTTTGTGATCCTCTCCAAAGGGCATCCTGCTTTGATCTCAGTGTATACATATTTAAAATCCCATATAATTTATCATGTCCAAGTGTAATGTTTTCTCTTTTACCATCCAAGTGTGTTTACTTGTAGAATTAGGGGCACATTCTAATAAAACAAATGAGGGAAATCAGGCAACCTATATTTCTTTGAGTGTGTCTTTCTTCACTTAATATGTTTGTTCTAAGTCTTTCCATTTCCTTATTAATGGTGTAATAGTATTCTATCTGGATCAATAGAATTGCATCCAACTGAAGTGTTTCTTCATATCAAAGGAAAAGTTAGCAGGATATATAGAAAGAGAACAGAATGGAAGAAGAATTTTACTAGCTAATCATCAGACAAGGATTTTCATAACTAACCCATATTTAGAAATGAAAAAGTTAAACCCAACAACAATGAACCCTCAAATAAAGAAGAACGCAATTAATATATGGTTAAATACTTAAAGATAACTTCTAAGAAGAAGTAAGAATAACAAATAGACACATCTCTCTCCATAAAAGAAATGCAAATCCAAATAACACTGAGACTAATCTCAACCGTGTTACAATTTCATTATGAAAAAATGAACCATCACAGATACTGATATGGCGGTGGCCCAAAGGAAACTCTATTTTTCATTGTTGGTGAGACTGTAATCTTGTTCAATCACTTTGGAAAAAACTATGGAAGTTGCTTACAAAACTGAATAGAGAGCTACCTATTATCCAGCAATCCCACTTACGGGATGCAAGGAGGTACAAATGAATTATCTGAAATGTCATAGTCCATGGAGAGTGAAAATACTATAATTCTCTTAAAAGACTGTCAAAGCCCAGCAAAATAAATAGGAGTAAATGCGTACTGCAAGAGACGACAGTGGGGGGCAATGTGAGAGGGGTAGGAAATTGAAGGGGAAAAGGATAGAATACAGACAACAATCCATTGTATAATTCCTAGAATTGAAATATACAAAAGAAGGGGTAGTGTGAAATGGGAGTGGAGATGTTGATGTGGTAACACAATTACAGGTGCATTGTACATATAAACTGCTTTGTTAAATGGCAAGTAATTCCATAACAAAATATTTAGATACGTAAGGATTGGGCTTGATTGGGAGGGGTGGATGAGAATGTTGAAAGGGGTGATATTGATCAAGATGCACTGTATCCCATATACTGTTTCAGTGAATGGCAACTCCTTTGTACAACTACTTAAAGATAAAAACTTTTTGAAATTAATTATGATAGTTGAATATAGTTGAATCTCAATTCAATTCCAGTTTAAAAATATTTCTAACCTGGAGACTTGGAGAATAAAATTCAAATAATAAAATAGTATAAATATTTTTATCAAAATTTGTGATATTTAACTCCAAACTACTTTGCTTTTTGTTAGCCATTGGGCTTTTATGAGAGAATACTTCAAAGTAAGTGGCATAAAATCAAAAGCAGTATATTACCCATACTCTAGAAGCTTGAACATTGATTATAAAAATGGTTGTTCCAAGCAATTCTTTTTCTCATGGGGGTCCACTTTCTGGTTCATTATAATTATTTGCTGGACATTCATAAGGCAGAGTAATCATATTGGGCTTCCTTAATCAGGATCATTATTGCAGGGTCATCTCTAAATGGTTGATTCTAATGTCGCCCGACAGGGGAATCAAATTTCAACATGTGTATCTGAAAGGAGTTACATCGTCCAATACACTTTGCAACATTTGCTTTAACTTAGGGTAGTATATCATTTGGATATTATTTCATGGAAGATAATAACTTAAGGACAAGCTTATATCATTTTATTTATGTGGATGATTCTTCTTAAAATGGGAATAATTATAGTGATGGCAAAGTGAAGTATGATAGTTTAATGACTTTTGAATCACATCATAGGTAACCATGTAAACATTGTACAGCCTTTCTAAGGCCCTTCTGATGTATTTGAAGAATCTCTGATGAGTTAATTGCTTTCAGAAATATTCGTTTGAGCCAACAAATACAAATATGGTTTCATTTTAATTACTTTCTGCTATTAGGACTTTCACAGACACCAAAATCAGAGGATATTAATTTCTCTGATAAAATACATAATATTTTTTTGTAATTAATATAACATGAAGACTGTAACGTTAATAACACTAAAATACTAATATGCACATTATATAATACATTGACATTCATTGGTTACATCATTTTTAGATTATTTATAATTTTTAGAATATTTATAAGTGTAAATTGTTTGCAATGTATAGACAATGAGAGAAAGATTTGCATGCATATTACTATAGATGCAAACAGATTCACCTGGTTATTCATGATCCTCAATTCGTTAGTTTCATTCATGCATGGAGAACATGCAAAGAAGTGAAAATTGCAAACTTGAATTTACTAAAGGGTTAATTACATCGAGTTTCTGTTGGACTAATAGCTTTTAGAAATTAGTTTTGTCTCTTCCTTTCACCCTCCTTTCCTTCCTTTGTTCATTCATTTCTTCCTTCCTTCCTTTTTTCATCCTTCCTTCTTTATTTCTTTCCTTTCTACCTCCTTCCTTCCATCCCTACTCTCTCTTTTTCTTTCTTTCCTTCCTTCTTTTCTTTCTTTCTTTCTTTCTTTCTTTCTTTCTTTCTTTCTTTCTTTCTTTCTTTCTTTCTTTCTTTCTTCTTTTCTTTCTTCTTTTCTTTCTTTCTTTCTTTCTTTCTTTCTTTCTTTCTTTCTTTCTTTCCTTCTTTCTTTCTATCTTCCTTTCTTTCTTTTACTGAGAATATTTCTTATGGCTATAGAAAATATACCAACTGTTGTACTCCAAGGTATTATGAGTAATTATAAATATAACTAGATTAATATTAATTTAAATATCCTGTTATATTTTGACAAATTATACTAAAAACAATTTCACAACCGTTGCAAGATATGTAACAAATATTACTTTTCATGATATTGTTTATTTCTTCAAACTAAAATAAGAATTTAGACATAATATTGTGTATGTGTATGTTGTTCTTGTGATTTTAACTCAAGACCTAAAACTTAGTTTCATTTTTCCCTCAAAGATATTTCTCTATCATTTTAGCCAGAATTCCGTTTCTGGCTTTGTGTGTGTGTGTGTGTGTGTGTGTGTGTGTGTGTGTGTGTGTGTGTATGTGTGTTTTATGATTTGTGTGTGATATGTGTGTGGGTTGTGATGTGTTTGGGCTTTGAACCGCAGCTTCCTGAGTAGCGAGGATTACAAGCTTGAGACATCTACGCTTAGCACAGATTTAATATGTGTAAGAATAAATTAAATTTCATATTATTTGAATTTTAGAGGCTCCATTTAACAAATTAACGTTTAGATTATTATTATTTATTAAACTTGAACTTGCAGTGTGAAAACTAGTTTTCATTTTTATGAAAAAATATACACTCAAAGGTTTAGATGACAGAATTTTTGGACAAATTGAAATATTCTATTATTCAAAAGAGAAAAAGAATCATTAATCAAATTTCTCATGTAAACTAAAAGCATCAGGCTCTGTCAGGCTGAATGAAGCAATTTTACATTACATTAAATATTATATACTTTGAACACTTAATTTTCTCTTCCTTTAAACATAAGCTATATTTGACAGAAAAAAGTAGATTCATAAATTTTGGGGTATATAAAAATCTCAGTTATTTGTCATGTATTTCTAAGGTTTGAATACAAGTCATTTCAGAGAAATACTGAATTTCATGTATTATATGTCAATAGTGATTTTAGAAATGAATCAATCTCAATATGAGATAACTAAAGCACGATATTCCATCAGTTATCCAATTATTCCAACAGACTTTAATAGAACTTATTTTTGAATAGCTTCTCTCTATAGAATAACTAAAAAATAAATGATCATGATAGTATTTATTGTTCCTTCAACTAGAAAGAAAGAACCTCACTATAGATGACACATACCTGAATGGAAATGCCATAAAATTATGAAAAATTCAAGTCATTATGAGTTAGATGAAATAGTCATTTTTGAAAGTCAAAAATGAAATCTCTTGAAGCTTCCTTATCTGTCAAATAAAAAGTATTTGTACTTCTAAATATTTCATTCATTTCTCCAGCAATGGTATAACCAAACCACCTTTATGCCAAATAGCTTCTCTGATTAAGTCATGTAAATATTTAGGAACAGAAGTTATCACAATTGTATAGATGTATCTATCCACCACGCAATAAATTAAATCTGAAATCAAAAAGGATTGGGATTAATAATTAGCTTTCACTATGTTGCAATAAAGAGATGAACCCTTTCAAGTGGGCATAGTCATAAAGATTTGGTCACTGAGAACTTGTGATCAAAGAGGATGTTAAGATCAAAGTCCTTTCTTTCTCTTCCTTCTTTTAATTCTCTTTCTCCTTCTCCTTTTCCTTCTCCCTCTCCCTCTTCCCCTGCTCCTCTTTCTCCCTTCCCCCACTCCTATTCCACCTCTTCTTTACTTCCTTGCTTCCATGAATACAAATAATCCATCACATGTTCCTGACATGGGATACTGTGCCACCAGCAAATCAAAGCAATGAGGATAAGAAACATAAAATGAAATGTATACAATCAGAAGTCAAGATTTATCTTTCCTCCTTTTAAGTTAATTTTATAATGCATTTTGTTATATTAATAGGATACTGAAACACATGTTCTCATTTATGGTAAGCGATAAGATTTACTGGAGAAAAATCAGACCAACATCGCCATAATGAAATGATTGATTAAATTAATATTATATTAGGACAAATCTACTTTAAAATATTAGATATAATTGAATAAGAGGCAAAACATCACCTCTATGATTTCTCATGAAAAGACAGCAAAATACGATCTGTTAACAAAAATGGGTCCCATGGAACAATGGGAAACAAAATCTACACCTACAGATTGTGATATAGCTAGAAATTAGTTTTCACTATCCTAAGTCTTTGACATTTTAGGTTTGTTTACACAGCTACTGTCATCTCTTAGGAAATGACTTTATTAATACTCAAATGTTCGCAGCTTATAACCCAGCAACAAATAATTCTTCTAAATGTAAAAAGGCAAGGGGGTCTAGTTCAAAGCCTTGGCTTGGTGCCAGCTTAGTAAGGTATAGCTGCACCAGGGAAGATGGGTAAATCAGGGGTGGTTATAAAAAAAAAGCACTGGTCTGAAGCCTCAAAATAAGGACCCCATTCTGTGTGGGCCAAACAGTCTCTAACATGAGGTTCTTTTTAAATTAACAAGCACGATTTTAGATTTTTGCAGAGTGAGATGATGCATAGTTACAGACGAAGTCTGATATGTCAGGTAATGCAGTCTGCTCTTTCACATGTTACCCAATAGCCATGTTTCAACACATATGACTACAATGAGATTGTCCAAATTATACTGTGACTTTTACCTCTCATGAATCAAAATTCTAATAATTTCTGTCTTCCAGATGTTTTCACAACATTGCTCATGATCTTTTCTACTATGTTGTCTTCATTATTGATGCTCATACTACTTTTTTGTTGTTGTCTTTTGTGTATATGCCATTTTTAGTTCTTGAACACAATGTTTAATGGTCTCCCTTGTATTTTTTGCTCATGGCTGATGACACGCTATTCCTTGAGCCACATCTTCACCTTCTGCCTCCTGCTGGATAATTGGAGAAAACTTTTCACATTTTTGTCTGTTTGGACTGATATTGAGCTAAAATATTCAGGTGTTAGCTTCCTGAGTTTCTATGATTCTACACAAGAACAACTAACACCAAGCTTTGCTATACTATTATTTTAATTATGTCTTAGAAGAAAGTGAAGTCTATTTGTATTAAGTGTGCAATTTTCAAATACAAGTTTGAATCTACTTGATATAATGTAACTGCTATCAATTTTAACAGTTAAATCAATGAATGCTACATATTCCCAAAGAAATATAATTGAAAAAATGCATAATTATTTTCTTTAAACAAGTAAAGGAACTATGAATTTCTTTCACTTTACAATTCATGTTTTATATAACTTTAATTAGCAAACTTCCATGACTAAAAGTAAATATATTAATTTTATACTACAAGAAGCAAAGTGATTATACTTAAGAATAGATATTTCATCACAGTCAGAAGATAAGTTTTTGAGCATTCTCCCCATAAAGAAAAGTTACATGCAGAAATTAATGGATATGATGTGGCTTGATTATTAAACAACATATAAATGAATGGGAATATCACTCCATATTTCATAAATGTGTAAAAAATAATTCTGTTGCTAGGCTCCAATGGCTCATCCTTGTAACGCTATTTACTAAGGAGGCTGAGAGGTGAGAATCATGGTTCAAAGTTAGCCTAGGCAGGAAAGACCATAAGACTCTTATCTCCAATGACCCACCAGAAAACTGGCTATGGCTCAAGTGGTAGATCACTAGCTGAAGACCTTACCGACATCGTCCAGGTCAGGATTTCAAGCTCCATGACTGACAAAAATTAAAAATAAAGTTACAAATAAAATAATATTTTGGTATAAATGTTAAAATATGTATTATAAAAAATCTTTAAATTCTCACTAGATATACTAGTTTATATACACGTAGAGAAGTGAACTCTGGTTTTAAATGTCATTGAATCAATTGTGTAAATCATACATTTCTCACTCAATTCATATTTGTATGTTTATATACTTATATGCCATAAGTATATTTAACTGATATGTGATAGGCAGTGTTGTTTTAGGAATCTCCCTTGGCTTTCTAACATTAAACCTTCTACCGTAAAATAAATAGTCTCTCCAACCTTGTAAGAGGTTTCATCTCAATGAAGCAGAAAAATATAAACCATAATCATTTTTTGGAAGACCTGTAACATTTTACATGCATTTCACTTAGTTTAAGAACCAAAACATTCAAGTCATCTTAACTGTACAAGTAATAACACAATGTCTTCTGAGCTTTTCAGTCTCTTAAGAGATGAAAACCTTTAATTATATATCTATTTTTTTCTGCCTAACATCCTATTCCTTAGGAAGATCTTTTGTGTAACCTTGTGTTCCTGATTAGAAGACAGGAACAAAGGCAATAATGAAAATAGCCAAGGAAAATATTTGAAACAATTATAAAACAATCGCCTACACTCCTGTATTCACTGGTTTCAATGAGAATATACGTTAAAGTATCACGTTTTTGTTATCATTTAAAGAGGAATAAATGAACTTCAATTAACAGTGAAGAAGGAAAAAGAAAACTGAAGACAGCTAGACTTTGAACAATCCAACATAAGTAAAATGGATTTATCTTTTTTTTCTATGTAGTTGCCAAAATAATAGAGAGCAACACCCAAAGGCAAGAAAACAACTAAGCCAAAGCAGTAAACGTTTGTCTATAAAATATGGTGAGGGTCTGACTCTTTCAAAGTCAGGCTTGCAAAGAGGAAAAGTGTATTTGCTTTAATGTGAACGATAAAAAATATAAAAATCCTTTATTGCAAATTTACATATCTAGACTAGGACTTCTTGTGTTGGAGAAGAGGAAAGATATGAAAAAGTTCAAGATTGTTTGACTATTCCCCAAGATCATTCTACTTTATCAGCTATAGCAATGCAAGTAGCCTTGGTTACTCTTAGTATCATGCTTGTTTACATTTAGAAGCATTATTTGTTGCTGGGTTATAAGCTGCAAACCCTTGAGTATTAATGTAGTCATTTCCTAAGAGACGAAAGTAGATAAAATGTCAAAGATTTAGTATAGGGCAAACTATTTTCTAGCTATATCACAATCTGTAGGTGTAGGTTTTTTTTTTTTTTACCATTGTTCCATGGGACCCATTTTTGTTAACTTCTTTTTCAACATCTGGTGATCCTATAACATCCTATACCAACCTGGGATTGCTTATCTTTACTGGATTCTCTAATTTCTGTTGGAAAGTTAGGAAGGAGAAAAGATTGAGTTACTGTTTCGGTTTTACCTTATTTTTTTTATTAGCTTAGAAACTGTAAATCAAAATAACATAAATTATCTTTATAATAACAGGAGACAGATTTCATTTCTATATTCTTAACCTAGCCTTCTACATAACTTTGGTACTTAGTGATCCCCAAATATGAAAATGAAGATAGGGAGCTTCTTGTTTAAATATTATTTAGGAATTCAAGACTTCATTAATTCCAAGCCCTTAGTAGTATGTACATCATACATGTGTAAAAAGCTGGTGGCAACTTTTTCTTATTCTCAGAAACTAGGATTCGTGGTATCCTTGTAGTTGCATCAAGAAAAGTCTTGGTTGATTTAGCTTACTACACCAAATCTGCTGTAAAATATTTTTACAAGATAAATGTATTGAATAATCCGTATTTACCGTTTACATTTCTAAAGGACAGAAATCTAAAATAAGTCTCACTAGATTAAAATAGAGCCTCCTACAGAGCTAAAATATTTTTCAGGTGAATCTAGTGGAAAAGGCATTTACTTCCTGTTCTGATTTCCAGAAACTTCAGTATGTTTTTTCTTGTCTTTTCCTTAATCTTCTAATGTAGCATCTTTACATCTTTCTGATGATTCTTACCTAATGATGTCCCTTTCGAACTACAGCTGGGACTTCTGAGTATTTTTGCCCATCTGATAATTATTCAAATTTGTGTTCCTTGGGTAATGAAAGGTGATTATTTTACAAACATATATAAAATATAAATCTACATTTGATTGATTAGATATTTCGGGACTATAGGTATTTTGGGAAGGTATTTTACTGCCTACCACAATGAGTGTGTAAGCATTCTTTCTACCTGTTACCCTTTCATTAATTTTGAACAACATATTTCTTCAATAAAATATAACTAGAAAAATTTTGGTTCCTGAAAGCATTTAATCCTGAATAAAAATTGTCATTTACTAGAAATCTTAAATATCAGACAGCAGCTGCTGAAGCAGTTCTGGCACTTTCACTTTTTGTATATTCTGCTTACAATCTTCTCTTTTCAAGAGCATTTGATTATTATTTTGGAATTATGGTTAATAGTTATTTGACTGCTATTTTTAAAGAATGCACCACCAATATTAGTTCTCATCTTTTAACTTGTTTATGTGTAATATATTTCTGAAAGAAACACAGCTATTTGAATTACATGAACTGCTTATTGAAGTGTGGAGAGGAAAAGAAGAAAAAAGACGTCCCTGTGTTTCATGTTGAAAATTTACCTAAAAGCTATTTTCTTAACATCATATATTTTTCATTTTGTTTGGATTCTGATAAAATTTAGCCTCTCAACTCACACAATGTTAATGCAGTCTTATTTCATGCCTACTAAAAGCAAACATCAAATTACTACATATTTTAAATTTTTTAATTGTCAAAATTATTATTTATTAAAAAACAATATTTTTTAAAAATTAGCCAAGGAAAATTGTTAATTAGATGTTTAGAGTAGTGTTCAGTCTCTATTGTTGAAGCCAGAAAGGGAAAAACCATGCTTTTCTTCTTCCTTGAGCCACTCTTATTTATTTCATCTATTTCTGAAAGAATAAAATTCTGGCTTTGAAGCCTTTTGCTTGATATCCACAATGTGTTATTCTTTCTTTATTAATAGGAGAATTTGGAGAAAGGCTGAGAATTCTCACTAGGAAAAGGAGAAGAGGAAAAGAGAAGCGAGAAATCTAGGTATTTCTTTCTCATCTCAATCAGAAGTTCTTGATAATGATTGTGGATGTTAGATACAGTACTCTAGAGTGATTAAACACATTTATAGAAAGAGTTAACCCCACTTGATCACATAGAGAATGCTTATTTATTTAAAAAATGTAATAGCATCAAACAGGAAGTGTTATCTATTTGTTTAGTACTTGTTTAGTATTTGTTAAATTCTGATGTGCTGTAGTCATACAAGAATGGTAAGAAACTAACATATTAATATCACATACTAATATTCGCTTAATTCTTGCTGTGTTTGAGTTTTGCTTCAATTTTACATGCTATATTCTTCCAGTATATAAGTTGAAAAAAGTTTCCCTCTAGAAATATGCTATTTTTATCGGTAAGGGTAAAGAAGTTAGCTCTTAGACACAGACAATGGGATAGAAATCTTCCTCTAGAAATAGCCTTTGACCACTTCTGGTTCATATTTGTAAGCCGAAGTAAGTCACATGACCCATCTTGACATTGCATAGTAGAGGTAAATCTCACCTACAGTAAGCTGATACAGGACAGACTAATATGCCAAGATATGCAATACTTGAGATAAAGAGGAAAAAGAAGAGAACTATAATACAATCAGTCATACTTGCCATCACATGTCTCTGCAGGAAGGAAACTATTATGTACTTTTGTTTCTAAAACTACTGAGATCTTCAAATCATGTCTTTTATGCTTCCATGTTACTGGAATTAGAGAACATCTTAATACTGTGAGAGCATAAAATCTCAAAGAAAGCTGGACTAATTATTTCAATGATACATTTTGTTCTGCTAGGACATGAAACGATTTTATAGACAATACTTTATACTGGTAACTTCTTTTTCCAGAACTGTATTTTGTTAATATATGTGACTATCCACCAGAATAAATGTCTTCATTTTCTGCATTTTGTGCAAACAGTATATTAAAGTAGATGTGGAGTTCGTCAGTAGCACTTTTTAAAAGTGCAAAAAATGTGGACTAAGAGCCAATATACATATTTTTCCAACTTCACCTTCTACATTCTCCTTCTTCCTTCCTAGGAAATACACCCAATCAATAAAAAGGTTTAGATTTTTGGCTCTTGAACTTAAAAGTGTAAGTATAATGTTGTGTATGTCAGGGATGAATTTTTGTTTTTTTATATAATAATGTAACATGCAACATCCCTATGAGTCCTGCAGGTCTTAACACTGTACTTCTTTAGGGTGATAGGAATGTTAGCCTTACTGGACTTAGTATTGTTTTCCACTTCCTTTTCTACCACCTAGCCTAAAGTATAATACATAGTAATGGAATGAAAAAGTAATGCCATATTAAGAAAGTCATTTAGGGCTCTGGGAATGTGGCTTCATGGTACAGTGATTGCTTAGAATGCAAGAAATCCTGGGTTCAATTCCTCAGTACCACATAAACAGAAAAGGAAGTGGTGCTGTGCCTCAAGTGGTAGAGTGCAAGCCTTAAGCAAAAAAGAAAAGAAAAGAAAAGAAACATCTCAGGAAGTGTTCCCTGGACCTGAGTTCAAGCACCAGGACTGGCAAAAATTCTTTAGCTAGTAAATGCCAGATAAAGAACCTATATTTGAATATATAATTGCTCCTTCCAATAATGACTTAACCATAGTTCTTAATTCATGTACTTTACCTATATTAGAAGGCTGTGTTGAGAAAAAAAAAAAACATTTTGTTAGTAAGTCACGGCAATTAATGTCCGGAATGTGCTTAGATATCAAGTGAAGATTAATCCTGGAAATTCAAAGATTCCAAGATTTTGAGTGGTCACTGTTAATCACAATGAGAAGGGTCGTCTAAGTGAGAATTGGAAATCTTTTTGGTCAGCATGGCACCAAAAAGGCACCAGTTAATTAATAGTTGTGATAGAAGTGAAGGAATAAATCCAGATGGATGAAATAAATGGGAATTGTTAGTTTTTTTTTAAAAAAAGAGATAGCCGAGCAAGAACAGCACCATGCACGTGGTATTCAGACAAGTAGTAGGTGTATTCTTCGTTCCAGCTGGCACCAGGCCATCTTGGTCCTCCACGTGGTGGGGAAAGGCCTGGGAAAGATTGCTGGGAGATCTGGGAAAGAGAAACAGCTGGGAAAGAGAGAGCTGGGAAAGAGAAAAGAGCTAGAAAAGAGAGAAAAGAGCTAGAAAAGAGAGTATCTGGGAAAGAGGTGGGAAAGGGAGAGCTAGGAAAGAGAAGAGAGCTGGGAAAGAGAAGAGAAGGAAAGAGCTGAGAAAGATCTAGAAAAGAGCAGAGAGAGGGCATCTGGGCCTGGGGTAGGCCTTATATAGGGTATGGTTGCAGAAAGGTGTGGCCACATCAAATTCAGATTGACCTCAGCGGATGCAGATGTGACCTCTTCCAGGTGTCCTAGATGCCTAGTTAACACAGGTACTGGGAGGAGACTTTGCTGAGAGGAGGGTAGAGTCTGCTAGCCATCCAGGAGCAGACCTCACAATAATAATAACTAAATTATACCAGAAATTCTTCTAGGGAACCATATTTGATTATTGAAGAACTAGCTATGAACCAAACTTACTCCTCATTACCTTTAGCATTCTATATCACTTAGGCTAGTTCTTAATCTCTGTGTGATAAATTGAATGCCATTCTTTGTTATTCTTTCCTATCTGATTTCCATTGCTTTCTAAAAATCTCAGTCTTTCTATATTTCTCTACTAACAATTATTTATACTAAGTCCACCGCCACAGACATCAGAAGATGCTAAAGTAAGAGTCCAATAGCTCATGAGTCTTTAATGTAACAACATGGAAAAGGAGGACATATTTATTGCTACCTCAAATTTTCTGAAAAGCTGAAATGTCATCATTTGATTCAAATTTCCATTATTTGTCTACAGTGTCATTAAGTGCACATAAATACAAATATGAGCCGGGTGCTGGTGGCTCACAGCTGTCATCCTAGCTACTCAAGAGGTTGAGACCAGAGGATTGTGGTTCAAAGCTAGCATGGTCAGGAAGGTACATGGGACGCTTATCTTCAATTAGCCATCAGAAATCAGGAAGTGGTGCTGTATCTAAACTGGTAGAACACTCAATTTGAGCTCAAGAGCTGAGGAACAATGCCCAGGATCAGAGTTCAAGCCCCACAACCAACAAAATAGTCAAATATATTTTAAGCTTTCCCAAAAGGGACTATGACGTGAATAGTAATCTTCCCAAGCAGAAAATTTTTTCCAATATGATTCAGTACACCTACTTTTGCTGAATTATTTAAGTTATGGCTTCTTTGCTGGATGTATTCTCTTCTTTTAAAAATGGTCAAATATTACCTTTATAATAATCTTAATCTAATAATTCTTGGTTCCAAAGAGAAGTCCATACAGTTGATGTCACTTAGCTTTCTTACTATCTCAGTTCAAAGCCAACCCAGGCAGGAGAATCTGTCAAATTCTTATCTCTAATTAAACACCAAAAAATCCGGAAGTGGACTTTTGGCTCAAGCAGTAGTGTACTAGCTTTGGGGGCAGGTGGGCAGGAAAGACAATTGTTCAGGGACAGGGTCCAGGCTCTGAGTTCAAGCCCCAGAAGCAGCACAAAGTAAAGAAACAAAAAAAGCAAACAAAGAACCCCACATATTTCTTTGGAACCATCCTTAAAGCACTGGTTTGAAAAGATGCTCCTTTTGCTGATCATACTCACTGTATCCTGCTTTATGGAATCCTTATGGATATGGCGAACTCAGGACCAGAAGAAAGGATTGATATCTGACTTTTACAACAAGAGAATCATCTCAGGACTTAAACATCCATGCATAAGACATTTTAAAACCTCCGTGTCTTTGTTTCTTGGCAGTAGAACATTGTACAGCAATGTTATTTCCATTTTTTCTATGCTGGCCTTCAAATGGCATATTGTTTCCTTTTGTAATACTCTGAACTAGAAGTCTACAGAAAGTTTTATGAATAAAGAGCAAACTCAAAAAGTCAGGGACAGAGTTTCCTTCAAGCCTTGGATTATTTTCTTGTACAGTAAAAGGACAACACAAATTAACTTGAAATTTGTCATTTCTCTATGTTCAATTTCTCTCCTGGATTCAGTTTCTTCTTCCTGTAAAAGTTCCTTCCAATTACTTCAGTAACAATCTACGGTGCTTCTCCAGGCAAAATGAATGTTTTCTGGCTTCATTGAAATAGCACAAAGACATCTTTGGGCATGAGGTAACACGTGTTTCAGAGACAACTTAGTAACAAGAAAATATGGAATTTACATGGCTTATAAAACATTATCCATGTACATATGGCCATGTAATAATATGTTAAGTGAAATGAGCCCCAAAATAGAGACACAACTTGTTTTTTTTTTCTTTTTTACTATTGTTTTTAATGTATCTAACATATATTATGTGGCTTTTTTTGTTTCTCTTCTATTTTCTTCATCCATGGTATAACCCATTTCCACTGTTTGATGTTGGTGACCTTGCACATACGTTTTTCTAATGTAGGGAGGGGAAGGGAAATAAAATGGTGAAACAAGGATACAGTATGACCTGTTGTAACAATGAGACGAACAAAACACTACGTTGAAAACGAACTTTACAACTTGGGGATAGGAGGGGAAAGTTGGGGTGGTGGGGAGAAAAAGCATGGCAGGGGGCTGGGAAGGTGGCCCAGTGGTAGAGTGCTTGCCTTGCATGCATGAGGCCCTGGGTTCGATTCCTCAGCACCACATAAGCAAAAAGCCAGAAGTGGCACTGTGGCTCAAGTGGTAGAGCGCTAGCCTTGACCTTAAGAACTGAGGGACAGCGCCCAGGCCCAGAGTTCAGGCCCCACAACCGGACCCCCCCCCAAAAAAAGAAAAAAAAAGAAAAGGCATGGCAGGGGAAAGACAAATGCGGAGGTAACAATGCTCGTTAGATAATGTAGTCATTAACTTACTTATGTAACTCTAACCCTTCTGTCCACCATTTTCACAATAAAAAGCATGAAAATGTAAAACATTATCCTGGAGTACATTAAGTTCAAATTTCCTAAGTGCTCTGTAAATTAAGACCTATTTTAAGTGGGAAGAAGATTCTCAGAAACATTTTTTGTCAGTGTGTTGTGCATTATTATCCAAGTGTACATAAGTTAACAGAAGGAGAAAAAATAGGAATAGGAGAAAGAGAAGTTCTGTATTTAAGTATAATGGTTCAATACTCTATAGAAGACTCTGCAAATAAGACAACTTTCAAATAATAAAGCCAACGCCAGTATGTAGATCTATGGGAGTGACATAGACAAAGCATTACTACTAAGTGGAACACGAAGGATGAGACCAGTCTCCTTCTTCTACTAGCTCTAAATCATGATAGTTAATCATTCAAATTTGTGAAAAATAGAATGAAAGAATAATTTTGGTTCTAAGCAATTCAGATATAAGACCATGGACTTAAATGGAAAAAAGGCCATGTCAAGAGCAGGAATTATACTAGCAATGAACTAGTGGCTAAAATTACATTTCTTTTTCTTTTTCTTTTCTTTCTTTCTTTCTTGTTTTTTGATGGTAGTGGGGCCTGAATTCCGGGCCTGGGCACTGTCCCTCTATTCTTCAGCTCAAAACTTTTTCTCTACCTTTGAACCCCACACCACTTCCAGTTTTCTGGTGGTTAATTAGAGATAAATGCCTCAGAAACTTTCCTACTCATGCTGGATTTGAACTGCAATCATCAGATCTCAGCCTCCTAATTAGCTAGGATTACAGTTATGAACCACTTGAACCCTGCTTAGGATCACATTTCTATCAGTGTATACTCAGCATATGTAATGTGTAGGTTCATCTATCTTTATATGAACTCGATTTAAAAATATGGGAAACAGCTTAGATTTTACACTCACAAAAATGGTTGCAGTTCAAAAGTTGATACCCCTGGAGAAATAAAACTTAAGAATGTAAAGGAGTCTGGGAAGTTCAGTTTGCAACAAGCTTGGGCAAAACACTATAATTAACCAGCCAAAAGATGCATTAGAATAATGTCTCAAGTGATGGAATGCTAGTTATGAGCAAGATTGCTGAAGAAGAGCTTGAGGTTTTTGTTTTTTTTTTGGGGGGGGGGGTCCGGTAGTGGGTCCTGAACTCTGGGCCTGGGCGCTGTCCCTCAGCTCTTCAGCTCAAGGCTAGCGCTCTACCACTTGAGCCACAGCGCCACTTCCAGCTTTTTTTTTGCTTATGTGGTGCTGAGGAATTGAACCCAGGGCCTCATGCATGCAAGGCAAGCACTCTATCACTGAGCCACCTTCCCAGCCAGAGCTTGAGGTTTTTGCATACATATATACATACAAATACGCACATACACACAGATGCACTTATATGTTCAAACACACATATGGAACAACTCTCAGATTCTGTAGAAAAGTTAGAAAATATGTCCTGAGTAAAAAGAAAATCAAGTGATAATTTTTAATATTTGAAAGTCCTCAAGTGAAATTTCTCCAAAAAGCTTGAGAATATTACATAGGTGGGAACGGAGATAGTAAGAAAGTTAAATCATCATTAATAAAGGGATTGGATCCAGAGTGGAATGAATCAGAGACCCCTTCAGTGCACATGAAAATATTCATATCCTGTGCCAAATGTTAGAACATCTTTGAAAATAGTACATAAACAGCCTGAGCCATCATTCTAGTGGAAAATATTATTGGAGAAGTTCAGAATTGCTAGTCTGTATCTAGATTAAATAAATAAAAAAACTATGGTAGGACAATGTGATATAAGCCAGGAATTGTAGCACTCAGACTAAGACAGGTGATTAGAGAGTGGAATGACATAGTGATACTTTCAGTGGAATAGGTAGTATAATTTTGTCTCAATAAAACAAACCAAGAAAGGAATAAAAAATAAGCCAGAAAGGAATAGACAGTTGGAAGTATGGGCTAATTTTGTCAATATGTTTTGAGAAGTCAAGTTTCCTATTGAAATGCAACTCATATATAATCCTCAGTTGTGTTTAAATGTCGTCTTCATTACAGAACATTACTAGATGCAAAAGACCTCATGATTCCCAACCAAGAATTTGAAAAAGCAACCATCATTCTGTTAGATTCCAAAGAAATGATGAAGGATTTCAAAAGCTTAAGTCTAGAGAAATAGGAAAGTTCATTTAAAGTAGGACATTGTAGACCTGGCTAAATAATAATTTAGATTTAAAATAAATATTTTTGTTTGTAATTTAATATTCTATAGGTTACTATAAAATTGTTTTTAAGTAGAAGATTTAATTTACAAATTCACAAATGATTCTGGCATTCTATTTGCCTAAAATATTCTTTCATGTAAGCTATAATTAGAACTTAGTTAACAGTTAATTTCAACAGTTCATAAGTAACATGATAATGTGAATAATCTAGATAAAGTTGACAACAAATTGATGCTATTAATTTATAAATTTACCAAAAGAGCAACTTTTTGAGACTTTGGTGTAACATGGTATGAAGAGAGTAATTGTGTGACATCTTAACTTCTAGGCCTGGGCACTGTCCCTGAGCCTGTTTTTGCTCAAGGTTACTGCTCTACCACTTGAACCTCAGTGCCACTTGTGTCAGGCTTTTCGTGAGCAGTTTATTGGAGGTAAGAATCTAAGGAACCGTCCTCCCAGAGTCTTCAGATCTTAATATTCAGACATTCAGATCTCCTGAATATCTATGATAGATAAAATATATAACTGTAAATAATATTTGCAAGTGTTCTGATCTCAAGGATAACACTGGGTGGAAAATGATGCAGCAAGTTTAGTGTAGTGTTCTTTCAAGAATACGAAGGGCATCACATTAGCAGAAATGTAGTATTTTTTTACAATAGTTATATGCTTGTCATGTTGTGAATTTAAGGAATTTTAAGGTGCACATTACAAGTTGGAAATTTTGGGGCTAGGATGACTTTATGGCATAAAAACTTGGGATTGATGGTTATAGAAATGATGGCTTACTTTGATGGACAAATTTTTACTCTTGAGGAATTAATATAGATACTTCATAGTTTTACCTTCTACCAGACTGTGGCTATTTTTTCTGTTGAATTTAAATATGTAACGCCCCATTGAAAACTGCACTTATTGCAGAATTAAATAAAATGCAAACAGGTACTGTTTTGAATGTCTCTAGTGTGGCATGTTCAGAATTTGAAAATGAGTAGTTAGTAGTGATAGGAATGTTGAAAAACATATATACTCTGTCCTCTTAACAATTATTCCGTTTTAAAAGTTAGGAGTTTCAACAGAATTGAACTTTTTTTGTTTTAGAATGAGACAATACTAAAACAATCTTTTTTTCAAAATAATGACAATTATATTCTGAAAATATTGTATAGTTTGATAATATTCAAGTTGATGACCCTCTGATAAAGGGGTAATTAATTCAAATTAGCAGCCAAAAATGTTCATTTCTTTAAAAGGTAATACACATAGAATAATATTTACTATACCAATAGAGTAATATTATATTTTATACAGCTAATTTTTAATTTAATTATATCGTCAAGGTGATATATAGAAGGGGTTGCAGTAATTATAAGGTAGTGAATACATAACATGTGTAACTTTTTACCCCCTCCCTCAATTTTCTCACAGTTTTCCTTCAGCCCAATACCCCTCATAAGTTGTAATGTAAATTTCCAACATGTTGTTTTGTGAGTATTGCTATTGCATTGGTTTGCCCTTTGTTCTTAGTCTTGCCATTTCGTTGTTCCTCTTCCCTTGCCAAATTAAGATAAATGTATATACAATACACAGGATATTGAAATCAAATATAACAGGGATAAACCAAAGGAAAAACACAAAAGAAAAAAGAAATCACATAGTACATTAAAAACAACCACAAACAGAAAATTTTGTTCCCATATCCAGGATTCCATTTTTCTCATCATCATCTTATATGGTCATACATATATAGTTATTGAGCAATTCTGCTCAACTGCTATTACTATCCTAGACATTTCCTACTTATTAAAAATGAGCAAACCACGGAATCTGTTTCTTTGTGTCTTGGTTATTTTACTTCGTGGGATTTTTCCAAGACTTTCCAGCTCCGTATGAATTTGAAGTATGAATTCCACCGTGCATACATAAATCCATTTTGTAAATTCGTTCATCTACTGAGTGGCATATTGGTTCAAAACATGACTGCATGTAAGTATCACTTAGGGTCATTCAAAAATGAGAGATGCCACTTCCCCAGACATTCTAAAAGCATGATTTCTAAGTATCATAGGATTTTATGGTGGTACGATTTTTGAGAAATCTGGATGAGTCTTATGTATATCTTGCACTGAATTAGGCAGGAAGCTATCCAATATCATAGAGGATAAAAATGGTAGTGTCAAAAATATTTCCCTTGAGAAAGATATAGGAGGCTGCCAGAAGTATAAAGTAGTTCAGATAATTTTGAAGAATTTAGAAATGCAAGCTTAAGTATGTCTCTTTAAATAATAATTATGGAAGTAGAAGGACAAAAGAAGGGGACAGGAAGAAAATAACTGACAGCAGATCATTGTCCCAAGATAGAGTAAAAAAGACATAGTCTATAACTATCAAGTTAAAGAGAGACCAGTAGAATACATGCCATTTAATTTAGGTACATGCAAAATAATTACTTGGCTTTTTCCTACTTTAATGATCCAAAACAATTGAAAACTTATAAGAAAAGTTATGTGATTGCCATTGCTTCAACCTGAATACTAACTGTGATGAGCCCTTTTTTTTCTCACTTTGCAGTTGGAAAATATCCCTAGTTGATGATGATGTGGCTGAGTAGAGTCAGAGTTATGGGCTTGTTCTTGTACATTTATCCCAGAAGAGGTTAAAGCAGTTGCCCCCCCCAAGATATCCTAGTACATTGTCTGAATCTGTACTTTGAACACACCCTCACACCTGAGCACATTATTTGAAAATATACTTCAGCATGTGGCACATTCTACCTTGTGCCCTTGTCTTCTTTGCACATTCCTTTTGAGTTCATCGTTGTTCTATTTCCATTTCATCTGTAAAAACTGCTAAGAAAATTGTTCAACTACCACTTCTTCTTTGACATGCCCAGTCTATGTATGAAGGTATATTGTCCATATTAAGCAGTAGGGTAGTGCTCACTCTCTGAAGAGAAAAGTTCCATAATATGACCCTGTGTCCACATTAGAGTGTGTAGAATTTAAAGCATTTTAAGACAAACTGTGATATTAGAATTGAAAGGCTCCTTATGGACATTATCTGGGAGCTCATTAGTTTTCCCAAGAGAAACATAAATATCCGAAAATCTGGATTAATATTTTTAATGTTACCACTGTGCATGCATCCATATTAAAGATTTGCACAAATAAATAAACAAAAAAAACTAAACCATAACAGGTAGATTGACTATGTGCTTATAACAAATTATGGAATAGATTTTGGATGTATTGCAAATTCCTAACCAGTATGAATTAACTTCCTCTCTCCCCACCACTACACACAAATATTTAAGACTGTGAACAGAATTATTTCAAGTAACATACTGTAAATATTACTGCAATATCATGTGTATATCTAAAATTCCCTTGAAAGTAATAGATTCTACATTCTATTGAAATATTAGTTATTTTATTCTACGAAACATTTGGAACAATAGACTGTATATCTTTGAAATGAAAAAGGTCAAAAAATAGTAGCATAAAAGTTTTAGAGGAAGTCTGTCTTCAGCAATATATATATATATATATATATATTATATGAAGAAAGACATACAGTTTAGAGATTATTTGTCATCAGAAATATATACATATATATGAATTTATGTGTAGAACGATGTACATTATAGTGAAACAAAAATCTTAAAACATAATTAAAATTAAAAAAATACATCAACCAAGTGCCAGTGACTCACGACTGTAATTTGAGCTATTCTGCTTAATGAGATCTTAGAATTGTGTTCGAAACTAGCCCAGACAGGAAAATACTTTTTAGGGGGCTGGGAAGGCGACTTAGTGGTAGAGCGCTTGCCTTGCATGCATGAGGCCCTGGGTTCGATTCCTCAGCACCACATAAGCAAACAGAAAAAAGCTGGAAGTGGCACTGTGTCTCAAGTGGTCGAGCTCTAGCCTTGAGCTGAAGAGCTGAGGGACAGTGCCCAGGCCAGAGTTCAGGCCCCATGACTGGACCCTCCCCCCCTGCAAAAAAGTTTTTGTTAGATTCTTATCTCCATTTAACCACTAAAAACAGGAGTTACCTCTGTGCCTCAAGTTGTAAAATGCTGGCTTTGAGCATAAAAAGTCTTAGGGATAATGCCCAGGCCTTGCTAACAACAACAATATATATCACATTAATTTCAAAAAAGCACCTTTTAACTGCTGTGAACATTTCTTAGAAACAAGAATACAAGCCCCTGGAAAATGTTAAGTAAAAACTATAGAATATTAAGTTTATGTTAAAGACATGACTATTTAATTTAAGATATTTAGGTAATGATTAGGAATTAAGAATAATGATAATATATTGGGACTGGTCTTTTATTTTATTTTACTATAGTAATAAAATGATATTTGTAATGATTGTATAAAAATAATCTTGTTTGGTATTTGAGCTATAATAAATAATAAACATTTTTAATTGATTTCCATAGGAAAAAATCATTTTCTTAATGGTATCAATTCTTTTGATTATTTTTCTTTTTTTCTTTTCTTTTTTTCCTTTTTTTTCCTTTGACTCGCTTTTTTTTAATTTTATTTTTTATTGAGAACATACTGTACAGAGGAGTTACAATTACATGGGCAAGATAATGAGTACATTTCTTATCAAGCATTGTAGCTTCCTCCTTTTTTTACCCCTCACATCCCTTCCCAGGGGATCAATTCTTTTGTAATGTCAAAACAATTAAAAAAATTAGTCCAAGGCTGGTTTGCTCTAAGACTATATTTGTTTTCTTGTTCTAGTTTTTATATGTTGGTAGAAATTAACATTCCAAAAATTCAGTGGATATTGATATTCAGGAACATCTTCATAGGTACTAATATTGGAGTCGCTTAAGTGGAATTGTTTATTTAATTTGTTATTTTCACAAATAAATTAAAATGATTATGTATTTTGTTTCTTTTCACTGCTATTGGCTCTTACATTAAGAATAGTTTTTTTTTTCCTAACAAAGTAGAGAATACAATTGGATTGAGGAAGTAACATATGACTTTCATAGAATGCAGATGCATAGATTTGGGTCATCTGTCATTTGCTAAAAGTTTCTTCCAGAAAAGGTTATCAATTACTTATAAGTGATGCATTATTCCTAGATATTACAGTTATCGCATACACTTTTTGATTGAGTTATCTCTGTATAAACTCAAAAAAAACACCGGACCAAAAAAACTCAAAGTACACAGAAATCACATCTTTGTTTTAAACGCTGTAGTTTACAAGGAATTTTTAGCCAACACTGAAAACATCTTTTTAGGTATTCTGCAATTTGTGTGAAGTGTTTTTAACATTAGTTTTCTTTTTTTGCTGACATGAAATTCACATCAATAAATAATCTCCTTTTATTGTATACATTTTAGTGCTTTGGAAGTAAATTGTACAATAATAGGTTTTCCAAGCCTAATTTTCACAAACTTGCATTTCTTCAAATAGAAATGCTGTAAATTTTAGAACCGACATTAAAATTGATATAAAATTCACTTACAGGAATTTGTCCAGCATACATCCTCTATAGTGTGTCTTTTCGCATTTGTTTTTGGGGATTATTTCCAGGGTCTCACACATATTATTCAAGTGCACTGTCAATGAACTACATTCCCTGTCCAAACAAGTTTTTTACTTCTCTTTAATACATACATAGAAGTGTAATGGCTGGATAATATACAATTCTCTTTGACCTTTTGAAGACTTGCAATTTGCTTGCTAAAATGATCACAGTATTATACAAATCATTCTCCTATGTAGAGTTTATCATTTTCTCCACAAATGCATTACTATATTTTGTGTCATCTTTTTATATTAGGGTCATACTAGTGAGTTTTCTTTGTCTTTTTTCTTAGAAACTAAAGAAGAACTTATTTCATATGATCCTCCTATTGACTATTAATTTATATATGTTCTTCAAAGAAATATCCTATTCAGGTAAAATTTATATAGAATTAGAAGATATAAAAATACTTAAGATTCAGAAATATTGTAGCATTAACAAATATGTTCCCTGTATCTGTTGGATATGTTTTCACTTCGGTTATAGTATCCTTTGGATTATGAAAAGCTATCACTTGATATTATCCAGTTTATTCTTGTTTTTCTTTAGCCACTAATGATTTCCATGTCAAATTTTTAGAAATCCTTAGTGATGCAATGTCATGAAATTGTACATTTATGTTTTATAGGTTTTCACATCTCACATTTAGTTTGATAATCATTTTTATTTTAATTTTTTGTATAAGGATGGAGGTAGGACGGGTGCCTGAGGCTCATATCTGTAACCCTAGTTACTGAGGAGTCTGAGATCTGAGGATCACAGTTTAAAGCCATCCCGGGCAGAAACGTCCATGAGAATCTTATATCCAATAAACTTGTAGAAAACCAGATCTGGTTCTGTGACTCAAGCGGTAGGGCACTCACATTGAGCGGAAGAGCACACAGACAGCGCCTAAGCCCAGAGTTCAAGCCCCATGAATGACAAAAATACAAAACAAAACAAAAAAGGTTTGAGGTAGTAGTCTAAGATCATTCTTTAAATCTCGAGAGAAAATAGTGTCAATACACCCATTTAAGATTTTATTTTTATTTCATAAAGTCATAGGATAGTTTTCAACATCTATTGATCATAAAACTAAGAATTTATTTTTGACAAATCTGTTACATTCTTCTATGTATCTGCTCTTATAGTAGAACTATTTTATCTTTACTACTAAACGTGGTAATAAGATTCAAAACTAGTTTGAAGGCTGAAGCTACACCCATTTTACAAGAATGTTCTGACTGACCTGTATTCCTTGAATTTACATACAAGTTTGTTGAGCAGGTGGACCAATATTCTACAGAGATATCTAGATGTTTGTTAGTCACTCATATTTTGTACCTTGGAAAAACACAAGACCCCAGATATTATACATAGAGAAATGTCTTTAGAGAATACTGGAAACAACTAAAATTAATTTAGGAATGAGTTAAGATTTAGATAATGCTGTAGCATAATAAATCTGAATGATAACAACTTGAGCTTTACAACAGAGGAGAGTGAGAGGGGAAAGAATGATGGACCACATAGGAGCTATATGTCATTGCTATTGTGTTTCAAAAAACAGAAAGACTTCAGAGAAGAGAAGGAGAAAAGTAAAATGTCCTGAGTCAAGTTTCTTTTTAATCCATCTAATAGTTTGGACCAAAAGTCAGTGAAAAATGGGAAAAAATAGAAAATAAAGCATTGTATAAACCTATTACAATGTAAGGAAATTTAGTAGGAATATGATAATTAATTCCCAAAGAAATAAAAGAAAGAATAGCTAAACTATAAAGGGAGAAAGAATGAAGAGAGAAAAGAAGCAAAGTAAAACCTTTATCAATAACAAAGACAAGAGTTTGGAAGTGGAAAGGCAGTGGGAATATTCTAAATAACAATAAAAATTGCTAGCGTGGATAGAATATGGATCACATTTTATCATATATAATTTTGAAAAAACATACTAGGAATGAAAGTTTCAAAGTCATGATTTAAAACAATATTTGGACTATAGGCAGTATAGCCCAGTGGTAAAACATTGGCCTAGCATGTGTGAAGCAATGGTGTGATCTCTCAAACATTACAAAGTACACACAAAGCACACACACACAAAAACCACATAAACACACACATACACACCACATACACACATTTGGAATATTGATATTATCATATTAAATGGAGGAAATTATCACAAATAGTAAAAGTATGTTATATATGAAATCTTAATATTGCTCGTACAATTTAAAAGTTTAGTAGAAATAAAATAATCACAATATACTTGGATTTTATAGATTAAGTAAATTGAAAATTATTAGAAGACATGAGAATCTTTGCAAATAAGTTTCAATAATAAACATTTTTAAATATGTGTCCTTTTATTTTGACAAAAGATTGATGTTACTGGTGTTTTAACTCAAGATTTAGTATATGATAGTGAGGTGCCCTATATAACACTAGCGATGGCTGTATCTCTAATCATTTCATTCTGAATAGTTTTATAATAAGGTCACAGAGTTTCTCAGTATCTCTCGAATTACAAACCCTATTTACACTTCCCACCATAGCGAGGAAATGGATGCCACAAATCACAATGCGGAGATCAAACTTTTTATTAATTCAAGTAAAAATATTTCCAAAGAGTGACCAAGTAATGAAGCCTTTCTTAATAAAGTATGTGCTTCTTGAAAATACAGTAAGTATTTGTTACCTGGACAAATATGTTTATAACTATAAGAAAATAAATTTATTTAAAATCAATAGCCATATAAAAATTAAGAAAATAATTTAAAATAGTCACATGTTAAATATTATAAAAGCAAAATACATGTGTCTGAATAGTTTACATGTGTAAAAACATTGCAAAAATAAATTAACTAATCGTACAACTCTGAAAAAATGAATTAACCTAAAGAAACAAATCATTTAAGCCCAAAATTTGAAATTTAGAAAATAAAATGAAGTGTACTCTTTAGTTTACTTAAGTGTAAACCCTCTGTATATCGATTTTATAATAAAAGTGCATTAACAAAGAAAGCAAAAGTACCCATGGAACAATAGCAACTGCAAAATCATCAGTAGTTCTTCTTTTGAGTGTACAAAAAATTGATGGAAGAGATAACAATGTTCCCTCCCTATGAAATGTACTCATTACTTTATTTATGTAACTGTAACCTCTGTGTACACTACCATTGAAATAAAATTAAATTGAAATTAAAAATAAACCAAATGATATACCAATTAAGAATTCTTAGAATCCATTGGTTAAAAACTTTGTAAAAAACTGCCATAAATACCCAAGGAATATACTTTGATGATACTATTTAAATACTTCATCTTCAGCAGAAAAGCAAAAAGTTTAAAAACAGTTACAAAGTAAAGTAACAAATCAGAATATATTACTATTAATGATAATCATAAGATGAATTTATAGTGGTAGTCAAATATGTAAGAAATGATGCAATTTGCCAATAATTTGCACTTAATAAGTGAGAAAGAATTTTTAAATTATCATAAGATTAATGAAGAAACTGTTCTGTCACATCATATGATAATCAGATGAAGCTGATATTAGAGCAAAGAAGAGATTTTACTAAGTTTTTGAATGTTCATGTATATACTTATTTTGTCTGTGGGAAATTGTGGATATTTCAACTTGGGGGTATATTTTTCTTGCTAGGCCGGCGTCATATCAGTGGTTAATTTTAGGATAGGGGTTTCCTTTCCACAAGAACATGCACCTGATCTGTCCTTTTAGCTTTCTCATCATCAGTGGCATCTGAGATAAACACCAACTTTTCCAACTTGCTACCTTGACTGGCCTGGATCCACAGGCCTTCCAATCGTAGTAACTAGGTAGTGAAGGATAGTGGAAATGATCCAATGCAGGCAGCTTTAGATTGAGAAGTAATTCCACTAAACTTTTGGCCTGGGTTCTGTTCTCAAGCCTCCTAAGTAGTTAAGAGTACAGATAGGAGCGCCTGGTGCCAAGCAGTAACAGTACTTTTAAAGCAATTAGGCATATATATGACTTAGGCTTGTGATTACCTCAGGAAATGAATAAAAGAGCAGTGAAGCATAGAGGACAGGCAGAATTTTAACTAGGGACTCAGAGGCTGAATAAGCTTAACTAGCTACTCAGGAGTCTGAAATCTCATGACCACTTCAAAGCCAGTCCAATCATGAAAATACAAGTGATTATCTAAAAAACAAAAAACAAAAAAACACAGAAGTGGCTGAAGTGGTAGACCACTATCCTTGGGCACAGAAGCTGAGGAATAGTTCTCAGGCACTATCAAGCCTCAAGAATGATGAATGCATGCATGAGAACATGCACATGTGTGTTTCCATACTCGTATGCGCATAAACACACACACACACACACAAATGAGTATTTTATTGTGAAGTTCTTTATTTTTTTACTTTGCTGTACTTTATTTCCCTGTATTAGGTCACAAATTAACAAAATCAGCTAAGGACCTATTTACATAAAATTCATCATGTTTCTCTAAAATCTACACTCTTTTTGGATGCCTGCTTTTATTTGACCCAAAAGTAAATTATTCAGGAAGTCAATTCATCACTTTCAAGTCTGTAGTATTAGATGATAGCTTAGGTTCTTCCTAGCAATATGATTTTGTGAAATCCTGCATCAAGCAATATATTTCTTTCACTAGAAGGGAAGCTTCTGTCACACAATTAATAGTAGGTTTTTATACTCCTGGCATGCATCTGTAGTTATATTATCTTCATATATTTCATGATCTGTGTATGACAAAGACTACCGTGAAAGTAAAAACACCCTTCTCAGCGCTTAACATTTGTATACCATTCATAGATATGAAGGTGTTTAAATGTTACTGAAATTGCTTTGGAATGAATAATGTTCACCCTGACTATCTTGAGAAAGAAGAATTAGTTTCTCAGCACTTTAGGTAAGAATATCAGGGAAAGAAACAAATGGAAAAGTGAGGAACAACTCAACACATTCATTCAAATGAAACAAAACAAGACAAGAAAACACAAATTAATTCAGTACTCAAGAACCTGCAGGAAATGCAAAGTGTTTTTTAAAAATCAGCTATGACAAGCTTATGAAAATCCTGACTACATGGGAGTGCACTGATTTGAGAACAGTGGCTAACGCCGAGACTACACAGAAAAAAATTATAAATAATACCATGCACTTGTTATTCTAAATTCCAGGAAGAATAACATAAAGTGGACTGAGGCCAAGATCTTACACATGTAGGAAGCCAGTTTCTATCTGAAAAATTGTCAGGATAATTTCGGGCTGGGCACATGACAAAATGGAAAGAACACCCATTTAGGGGACACAAGACACTGAATTCAAACTGTAATATTAGGGGTATTAAAGAAAAAAGGTATGATTTTAAATAATTGGAATAATTGTAACACTTGAGTATTTTAGTGGAGAAAAATCCATTAGAGAGATAGAATGAACCCACGTTCCGATGCTACTTTAGTGATAGTGCTTAGTGGTACTTCAGACAAAACAGATTTACCTTGCAAATGAGCATGGATGTGCATTTGGGTGATGGAAATACTCTACTTACACAGGTGTAAATTAAATAGATTTTTTTGGGTAGATTGTAGTTATTGAACTAAGAACCTGGGTGATGTCCCTGAGCTTTTTCTCTCAAGGCTACCACTCTATTACTTTGAGCCACAGTTCCAATTCTTATTTTCTGTTGTTTGTTTGGAGATAAGAGGCTTATGGACTTTCTTGCCCAGGATGGCTTTAAACCATGTTCATCAGATCTCAGGCTCCCGAGTAACCAGGATTCCAGGCATGAACCATCGATGTTTTTAATAATTTAGTAAATTGTATAGTTACAGAAGTTATAAATTATCATTGTAACCTGTGTAATATATGTATGTATATATATATATCAATACATATGGATAGAAATAGTTTAACATATTTTTGTATCTACAGTACATATATGAAATCATCCTTCATTATAAAATAAAATGGAAACAAAAGTTAGTAAGTAGCAAAACAAAGGGAATTGTTACAAGTTTCTTTTTGTTGAAGGAAATATGTATCAGTTTTGAAAAAAAACATCTCTATTTTAACAAAATGGATAATTGCTATTAATTCCAATCCATCTATTTGCCCATATTGTGCATCCTCACACATGAGTGTCAAAATCAAACCAAAATTTTTATCTGTATTTAACTCACCTGTTATAATTTAGGGGATAGATGAAGTAATCAAATAAAGATTAAAATAATAGTAAGTGAGGCTATGAGTTAGAGCTGAAAAAGATTTTAAATATGATAATAGCTAATTAAAATATATTTTTCTTACTTTTACTCTGTTGTTATATCTCTTATTCCCACATTAGGAAAGTACATAGAAAGTTCTCACTAAATTTATGTAAGTATTAAAAATTTATTGAAAGAATATGGGCATAGTGTGGTTTTAGCTTATTGAGACATGTATGGTAGAGTGTATTTTTGAGGACTTGCAATATCTTGTGATAGAGATGAAAGGAAGGATGTGCTTATTCTAGAAAACTGGCTAGAGGATTGCTCCCAGAAAGATAGTGATGATTTCTTCCAAAAGGTTACAGTAAAATCACTTTCACAACCTTGTTCATTACTGCACTATTCACCACAGCCAAGTTATGGAAACAGCCAAGATGCCTTTTGGCAGAGGATGGTTGGAGAAATTGTGTCATATATACACAATTGGAATGTACCTATCCATTATGAGCACTGTTACATTATTTGCAAAGAAAGGGATAGATCTAAAAATATGTTAAGTAAATGAAGTCAGAGCCAGACACACAAAGGACCCATGTTCTGTCGCATATTTGGAAGCCAGAATTTTATGCAAGTTAAACAAGAGTATTAACCAAAGTTTTCATTTTTCAGAGCAGTATTTAAAAGGTGTAATTTCTTATAAAATTGAACTTTTAATCCAACAAAATGAATACCAGGAAACTATCACTTGGAAGATGTGAGGGGAAGTCAAAGGGAAGAAATAAAGAGAGTTATGGAGTAAGAGTGAAGACATTATATTCAATGCAAATAATATGAAACTAGAAAAAATTAAAGGGGTGAGGTTTGGAAGGGTAGGGAAAAGTTATATAAAGATCCATTATACTTAAAAACTCATTTATAGAATGGAAATTCCCGTGTACACCTAGTTAAGATAATAAAAATATGATTAAAAACAATGGAGACATTTGATCTTCAACTGTGTTCTCTTAAACCATGAGTCAATAAAATAGTTTCCTCCTCAGAAATTTCCTTTGCTGGTATTTTCCTCAGAGTGACAGAAAACTGATCAATGCAATGAATATCAATACATCACATTGCACATATAAAATCACGGTAAAAATATTAGAATTCATCACATGATAAAATAACAGGTAGAATGTGCCAAATGCTAATTGATTGTTTTTCCAAGTACTTTACCTATGGTATATAATTTAATCCTCACAATAATTGCATAAAGTGGAACTCGTTACATTTTTAATTCTCAGATGATGATATTGAAGTCTTCAGAGTTGAAATTACTAGTACAACATTGCACACATGGTAAGTGTGAGCCTGAGGATCATCTCCCACTGTATCAATTAACCTCATTCTAATTTATGACTAAAATACCAGCACTTAGTCTACAAATTCTAGGAAAATTTCCCAGAATTATTGTTTTCACTTTCACAATATTTCACTTTATCTTTGTTAGAAAACAGGGAACTATAATATGAAAACTCAAAGTTCAGAATCAATGCATACCTCCCTGGTGAAAGGAGCTGTTAAAGAATAATATTCTTGATTTCTAGCTCAAAATAGTAGAAATCATATTTTATGCCTTCACTCAACACTGCACTGCCTGGGGACCCTATCTCTGTTTAACACTGCCTTATTGAAATAATGACCTCCCAATTCCTGATGGAAACAGACTGCAGGTCTTATGGACCAATCATTTCCATATTGTAGCTCAACGAAGTTGTTTACCATTCGAAGTATTTTGATTACTTTTTATACCCAACATTTTGAGAGAAAGGAACTACTTTAAAATGCTATTAAAGCAAGACTGCTATAAAAAATCACCTTTGACCCCCCAGATAAATATTTTACCTTTCCTATACTCAAAAATGCACTCTGACCTATCATTAATGTTAGGAATGAGAGGATAAAAAATCATAGACACCAAGATCTAAGTATGAATTAAAAACTCTCCAACTTGTGAATACTATTGGTTTAAAAAGACATGAAGGGCTGGGAAGTTGGCTTAGTGGTAGAGTGTTTGCCTTGCATGCATGAAGCCCTGGGTTCGATTCCTTAGCACCAAACAAGCATAAAGAAAAAAGCTGGAAGTGACGCTGTGGCTCAAGTGGTAGAGTGCTAGACTTGAGCTAAAATGCTGAGGGACAGCGCCCAGAGTTCAAGCTCCACCACTGAACCCCTACCCCCAAAAATAAAGACATCAATACTACCATTTTTTTTCAAAATTTCTTATGATACTGAAGATTCAATTATAAACTATTAACACTTGAAAATAACTCATTTTCATGGGAGTAGAACACAAAACACAAGATTAATCCTAATCATATTAAAAGACATTTATTTTTACTACAAATTCACTCTTATAACTACAAAAATTCTAAAAATAACTGAAGCACAGTGACACAAAAATAATTTAACTGCATCATCTACATTCAAAGGACTGTGCTAATAGAAAACAAAATTATACTAATAATTTAGTTACCCAATTCACTTACATTCTTTTATTCTATTTCTTTTAGTTTCAAAAAAACTGGCTTTTCATAAAATGATCCATAAAAAATCCTATATACCCACCCACATTTTCAGATCTTCACAATATTTATTTCAGAAATGTCTTTAGCTGTATAATCAATGAACTAAAATATTACTAAAATATTTAAATGGTTTTCTGAAATTGCAAGACACGGTCTGGAATGTTATTTATATTGCAAAAGATATTCGAAAAGTCTTATTTGTTAAAGTTGTGATAGTTACTCCCACAAAAGAACTATTAATGAAGAAACCTTTGTATGTACAAAACAACTTCAAATGCATCCACAATCTAGAGATGACACATGTTTTTGTTTTTTTAAATATATATCTAACAAGCATAGCAACAATACTGATTTTCAGTCAATATGATGCGATATTCAAACCTTAAAAATATGGGGTTTATTATCTTACTGTGAATAGATACGTTCTTACAAAGAATGTTACTTTCAACAGAAATCCGGAAAGAGTTTATCCACCTTGTGTTTCACAGAAATAACCAGAGAGTAATACCTATTTGGTCAAGTTGGTCAAAATCACTCCATGAATATTTCTTAAAAATATAACCAATTTAAGAAGTCAAGTACATATTTTGTACTGACAGTCTTCTTACAGCAATAACTTACTACCTAATTATATGTGTATCTTTTTACCTAACATATATTAAGAACTGAAAATGATCTCTTTTATCTAACTTATGTTGTAAATGCTTTGATTATGATGATGTTATTAACAAATAAAATGTACAGAAGGGTGGTTCCACTGAAATGACAGGACAGAACACTGATAAATAAAAAGAAACTTTGCAATACAGTTCTTTTTAGCCTCACCCTGTTCATGTTGGCAAGCAACATTGCAACAGCACACACACACACACACACACACACACACACACACACACATAAACACATATGTGTGCACACGTATACACACAAATATTAGTGATTATGACAAATGATAATTTGCCTTATTACAAAATAATACATAATTCAGTCATCATTGTAGTTACATTTTTTCTGCCCCTCCACATGTGACCACTTCATTTATTTTAGGCAATTCTTTAACTAATTCATTCCTTCATTAGTTAAATACTAATACTAGAGCTTGAACTCAGGGCCTAGCTCTGTCCCAAAATTTATTATTTTTTTGTTTTAGTTTTCTCAAGGCTAGCATTTTATTGCTTGTACCACAGCTCCATTTCTAGCTTTTGCTGGTTACTTTCAAACCAGAATCTAATAGATTTTTTTCTTCATCTGGTTTCAAACCACAATCATCAGATTTCATCTTTCTGCTTATCTAGGAATAAAGACATGAGCCACCAGTGTGGCTCCTACTTTTTCCTATACTTATCTATTGCACATACTTAGATAGCAATTTAATATTGACAGTATAGAAGCAAGATGTATAGTGATTACATTGTTCTGTCAGAAATTCAAGTTAGTAATGTAAATTTCTTCTTAAGACCATACACAAAAAATACTTAAGAAGAAATCTTATGATGATGATGATGATGATGATGATGATGATGATGATGTATGTGTGTGTGTGTGTGTGTGTGTGTGTGTGTGTGTGATGTGTGTGTACTGTTGCAATATGTTTCACATATAAGCACTGTGCAGGGGTGTCCAGACATTCACAGTAATTGCGTGAATATCTGCCTTGAGCTACCAACTCGTGGACATTGTCTAAGTGTCCACTAGGCTTCCCGATGAAGAGGGGTATACTCATCCTCATCCCTAGTATTCATAGGAGTGGCCTTTTTGGAAAGTAGTCTCCGCACTGTAATAAGTGGCAAGAAAAGCACTCTACCACTAGCCACTTTCCTAGCCCAAGGATTAAGATTCTTGTTTGTAATTTGTTCAAAGCTATGTCTCTTTATGTAGGCTACTAAAAATGTATTTACTAATTTCAAGTAAATATATAAATTCTATTTCCATCTCTTTTAACAAATGAAAAATAAAATTGTTAGCTTTGTAAATGGATCAGAATCATGGATTTTTTGGCTAGCTAGGTCATTGCACATCTGTATCTCTCTTCCTCTCTCTCTTTCATGAGTCTCATAGACAATATGGTTGCTCCATAATTATCCTAGTTTATTTTGCTTTTATATTTTTGGTTGCATCATTTCACTTTCTGCTCTGCATTTCCCAAATCAGCACCACATAAACAGAACCACAGAAGTGGTTCTGTGGCTCAAGTGGTAGAGCGCTTGCCTTGATTTGAAGAGCTCAAGGACGGTGCAAAAGCCCAGAGTTCAGGCCCCACAACTAATTTTTTTTAATTGTATTTTATTTTATTTGAGAACATACTGCACAGAGGGGCTACAATTACATGGGCAGGATAATGCATACATTTCTTACCAAGCATTGCAGCCTCCTCCTTTGTTTACCCTTCACTTCCCTTCCCCGCCTCCCCCCTCCCCCCACCCAATTTTACCCCCCTCCTCCCACCCAATTATACCCCCCTCCCCCCCCACACCGACATTGTAAAGCTGGTTTTGACATGACATTTTGTACTTCTCATTGTTGCAACAGGTCCACCTGAATCCTTAAACGACTTGTTTGTCCCCATCTCCTCCACATGTTATACTGACATCAAATATAGTTCACCTCACTCCAGTTAGAACAGCAAAAGTCAAGAACTCTAACAACAACAGATGCTGGAGGGGATGTGGACAGAAAGGAACCTTACTTCATTGTTGGTGGGAATGTAAACTTGTTCAACCACTTTGGAAAGCAGTATGGAGGTTCCTCAAAAGACTTCACATACATCTCCCCTATGATCCAGCAATCCCACTTTTGGGCATTTACCCAAATGTTTACAAACAAGACCACACTAAAGCTACCAGCACAACTATGTTTATTGCAGCATTATTTACCACAACTAATTTTTTTAAACGAATCTAAATCCTTGATAATTCTAGGAACCGATCTGACTGAAATCAGTTGACTCACACTTTTCCTGCACAATGAAAGAAAAGGTCCAGGCTAGGAAAGCAGCTAGAGAAGGCAGGCAGATTGTATCTGTGACAAAACTTTGTGGAAAATGGTATAGAGGATTACTTACTGGAGATCCATTTGCACTGGAAGCATGATGCTGAACTATTGCTTGCTGATTCTGAACTATTGCTTTGATCATTATATTCTCCAAGAAGGAAAAATGAAATTTAATTGATATCAAAGGACGACTAATACATTTTGACTTCTCATTAAGCATCTTCAATCATCAAAATCACCTGAAGACAATAGATAGGCCTACTTTTTTTTTTTGGTCCTTTCCTGGGGCCTGAACTCTGGCCTGGGCGCTGTCCCTCAGCTCTTCAGCTCAAGGCTAGTGCTCTAGCACTTGAGCCACAGCGCCACTTCCGGCTTTTTTCTTTTTGCTTATGTGGTGCTGAGGAATTGAACCCAGGGCCTCTGGCATGCAAGGCAAGCGCTCTACCACTGAGCCACCTTTCAGCCCAGGCCTACTTTTTAAGATGAAAACAAGTGTTTTTTTTAAAAAACAAGAATTTAGGTAGTCATATAAAGGAATTCTATTTTACTACTGCATTATACATTTTTTTCAAATGTTGGTTACCAATAAATAATGGATCTATTAGCAAGCTCTTAAAGCTCATATATTGAATAGTAAGTTCTCTTACACTATATCTTGGTATTTCCCAAATTATTTACATAGAAGGCATTTTTTCCTATTTTCTCCTTCTTAGAATAAGCTGCACATGAATCATGAATACACCACTGGTCTTCATTTTCAGTCTGTGCATTTGAATACGGAGGAAAATATTTCCTCTGCTCTCTATCAATTCACTACTCTCCAGTTTGAATAATTTAAAATAGTAAAAATGGAAAAAGAGAAAATAAATTCTGGTGAAAAAACATCTGCAGAAATTTCACCGGATTTTTCTGACCATTTCAACCAATGTGAACTATTGGGGAAATACATGGACACCTCATTCGAACTGGTACTCAAAGTCTCTGGTTAAGCAATTCTGATGAAGACACGGAACAAGATGAAAATGTGAGGAGGGTATCAATTGCAAGAAAATAATGGAGAAGAATACCATGCAAATTTCTCCTTTGGGATGCGGAAATTAATCGGCTTACTACAGTGCCGAGACTACTTTCCAAAAAGGCCACTCATGTATACTAGAAATGAGGTAAGTATACCCTTCTTCATCGAGAAGCCTAGAGTGGACATTTAGACATTGGACATGAGGTGGTAGCTCAAGGGAAAAATGTCTTCCTGACCCTTTACCCTTCTTCCATGTAGGAACAGACCAACCAGAATATCTTACCCTGACAGCATAGATTGTCTTACTGGAACAAAACTAATCTTAGTTACAAGGGTTCATAGAGAGATGAACACTTCAGACCGAATTTTTCAGAATAGAAGGTATTTTATCACAATATAATTATTTATTATACCTATCATTTCAAAAGTAGCTAAAGCCAAGAAGGTGAAAAAATTGTTCATATTCATGTTTACCTAATATCCTGGCCTGTCTACCATCCAACCAGGCAGGAACTTACACTACTGACTTTCTACCACCAAATATTTCCATAGTTCCTTGAGAAGTCCATATGTTTCTCCTCGATATTAGGCCTTAAATTGGTAATGTTTTAATCAAAGTGTTTCCTCTTGCCTCCAGGTTGTAAATTTACAAATGGTAAAGTATTAGGTCTAACTCTACCAAAAACTGAGGTAGAGATAATGGAATAATACTTTAAAACAGAGTTGCCTTTGATACCCTAAACACAACAGAATAATGCATAACAATTTCTTATATTATATATACTTATATATTTTATATGTGCTTATCTTAAATCTCACACAGTGAATCTTACTAGAATTAATTGATAATTTGACAAATAAATTGAAAATTATTCCCATAAATAGATTGGAACATAAATAATTAGGTTTAGAATATATATTAGACTATAAAATGTATCAATGCAATGTCTTCGGTATAAACTTGTGACACCTTCTAAGTTTTCTTGTTCTTCTGAATTCACATTGTAAAAAAAAAAAAAAACAGTATTGTTTTCCTCTAATCTAGAAGAGATTTTACACTGCTGATGTGATGTGTTTATTGTGTTAACTCGCTAGTCCCAGTGTTTTTTTCCATATTTCTGAAGCATTCTTACTGATTATACCCAAATTTTACTGATATGATGCCTAAAAGCTATTATTCTTCTGCAGTACCCATGGGTCCGACGATATCAGGTCCCAGTTACCTGCATCATCAGATAACATGGGCAAGACTTCTCACCTTGGTCCATGCAACATGCTAAGAGAAAGTAATTGAAGACCCATCTCAATTCATTGCAGGAATTAGCTGTAAGCAATTGTGAAATGTAAGGCAAATTAAAATGAAAGATGAGATCACAAAATATGAGAGAAATTACTGTAGTCCAAACTTTCAATTTACAGATGACCAGCCCATATGAGTGCCACGCCTACTCCAGTGGAGTAGGCTTAGCAGACTCCAGTGGAGTCTCCTTTCAGACCTGAGAATGGGGCTCCACAGAGACCTATCTCTGAACAATGGGACTTCACCGAAGTCTACCTCAGAGAATGGGGCTTCTAAGAGGCCTACTCCTGGAAAGGCTGGCAAACCCCTGGGAAAGATGTGTTTCTGCTTTTCTTTTCTTCACTGTATAGGAGTGCCTATTAATCTTTTACTTTTTCTACTGCTCTTTATACTTACTCATTGTCAACGTTCCCGTATTCAAAGCTCTTTCTTAAGAGTGTTGATGACTCCAATATCTGATGAGTGTCTGAAAAATACGACTAACTCACCAGAGTTAAATTCTACCCTGAAACCCCTCTTATGGAGGCTAGTAGACAAGTCATAAGTAAATATAAAAGTATTGGGGGTTTCACGAAGTCACTTCAGCAGAAGGAATTGTTTGTAAGAGATTTGCAAGAAGCTGTAGGCTCGGCTAGAACAGAAAGAATGTATGGCAATTGCTGAGATAACTACTTAGGAGAAAGAATTTCCTGCTACTCTCTTTTATTTATTAAGAGACTTGCTAGATCTAGGTCTCCTTGAAGTTTACTATTAAAAAAGGAACAGGAAAGATCTTATGGGACAGTTAAGGCCTCTATAAAAAAAGGTAATGGTTAATTGGTGACAAACATTGAAACCCATTTTATTTCTTAGAGATAAGCCGGAAACAAATGCCTATCAGGCGACCAGCTGGTGACACCCAAGAATGAAGTCCTGCAGCAAGATTGTGTAACCTTTTGACAGTTCTCATGAAGACTTTTGCTATAAAAGTTTGTTATCCTCTGCATAAAATCGTAATCAGCATCCACTCTTAATGTGTGTGAGTTGTCTGTTTGCCATCTCCCCCCCTATTCCAGGTTCCTCCCCTAGGTGTCCTCTGTCGTCCAGACAGAGCCGGTCCTCGGCATATGAGTAAACAAAATCACAAAGGTCACAAGATTATTTTTAATACCCCTCTCCTAATGATGAATGGAAGATTTCAGTCCAGCATAAGTAGGCCAAAAAATAATTCCTGGAATGTTAGATCCATAATTGTTCTACCAAGGCTAGGAAAACTTGACTTAGAGTTCAAATATAACAAAAACACACAAAAATCACAAACAAACAGCAATCTCTAGAGAGTATGTATATGACCTCACACAATTTTAAGCAGTTAATGAAGGGAAGTCATGAGAAAAGCAAACAAATTGTTCAAAGTGGACAGTTTGGGGTAGGGGAGAATTTTGAATAGATTAAAATAGATTGTCAAAGGTTATACATTACCTACATCTACTGCAAATATTTTCTTCTCTGAGTATTTTTTTTTTGGGGGGTGGGGTCCAGTCGTGGGGCCTGAACTCTGGGCCTGGGTGCTCTCCCTCAGCTCTTCAGCTCAAGGCTAGTGCTCTACCACTTGAGCCACAGCTCTACTTCCGGCTTTTTTCTTTTTGCTTATCTGGTCCTGAGGAATCGAACCCAGGGCCTCAGGCATTCAAGGCAAGCGCTCTACCACGGAGCCACTTTCCCAGCCCCCATTCTTTGAGTATTCTTTGTCTGAACTGGTTACTCCAGTCTTGAGCTACACTTTATAGCTTGTGAAGATAGAATGGAAGAAACAAGGTCAAGAACCCATTACACCACTAGAGAGAAAACAGTCCTCTATGGTTTCTCTCATCTTTCTTCACTACTTTTTTCTCATACTTTTAATAAAATCAAGTGATTTTGAGTTACATCTTTCCGTCTTTTTCAGAGAATTACTGTTTGGTAATTAAATGTCAATTCACAAATTTTGATGTCTTTTTTTAAAGATCTTTGAATATTAATTCCACTGCAACATTGTTTCACACAGTGAGAGCATATTTCCTGGGTAAGGACAATTCTCAAGGGAACCTACAGGATTTACAGCAAGGTTTGTGAGGCTTGTTTGTTTACTGTGAAAATGAGCATATTCACCCACATTGCTCCCTCTCAGCTAAATCTCCACGGATTTCTTTGCATGAAAGCCTATTTTCCCAGACAATTTTAAATTTTCTTAATAGGCTAAGTTGTTAAAAAGTTTGAACAATTAAAATTTACCTGTCATAAATTTTAATGCTCTTTTGAAATTCCTTTATCAGAATCGTGAAATCACCAATCATAATCCCGCCTTTACCATCAAAAGCAGTTAACATGTTGTTTTCATGATATAGTATCCATGAAAAACTATTTTCCAGTACCTTTGTTATGCGTATATATGACCATATAAACTGATGCTGAGCAAAATGAACTCCAAGATATGGAAAGAGAAATATTTATTTGCGGTTGTTGTTTTTGATGTACTATGTGATTTCTATTTTCTTTGAGATTTTCCCGTGTGGTTAATCCCCTGCTGTGTTTGATTTTGGTATCCTGTGTATTGTGTATACATTTACCTTAATTAGGGAAAGGAACATGAACAAAAATAATGGTGAGGCAAAGGACAAAGAGCAAACCAATGCAATAGCAATTCTCACAAGACAATATGTTGTAAATGTACGTTACAACTTTTGAGGTGTATTGGGGTGAAGGAAAAACTGTGAGAAAAATGAGAGAGGGAATAACAAGTTTGAAAAGTTATGTGTTCAGTACCTTACAATGGCTGTAACCCCAGTGCACATCACTTTCTCATTAAAATTAAATTTAAAAAATAAGCTGATGAAATAAAATTTCACTGTTTTGGTATAGTCAATATTATTCTTTATGTAGTAACTTTTTAAAAATCAGTATTATTTGGCATCTAATTTGAATTAATTACCTCTTCTTTATCAGAGGGTCATCAACTTGACTGATATCCAACTAGACAATTTTTTCAAAATATACTTGCCAATATTTTGAAAATAGAATAAATCTAGTACTTTCTTATACTAAAACAGAAAACAGTTTAATTCTATGGAAACCCATAACTTTTAAAAGTAAATAAGTTGTTAAGAGGACAGAATGTACGTGTTCTTCAAAATTCCTATGTCTAATAACTACTCATTTTCAAATTCTGAACATTCCATACCTGACAGATTCAAAATATGCCTGTTTGTATGTTATGTAATTCTGCAATAGATCCATTTTCCAATGGGGTGTTACAGACTGAGAGCTGAACAGAAAAAAGCTACATTCTGATATAGGATAAAACTATGAAGCATGTTATAATTAATTCTTCAGGAGTAAGCAGTTGTTTGTCAGATTAAGCTATTATTTAATGACCATCAATCACAAGATTTATGCCATAAAGTCATCCTAGCCCACCAGTTTCCAACTTGTAGGGTGCATCTCAAAATTCCCTTAATTCACATCAAGCATAGCTTATCTCCATTGTGAAAATACACTGCACCTCTGCTAATGTATTGGCCTCCGTGTTCTGGAAAGAACACCACTATAAACTGGGTTGCATCATTTTTCCCCCACTGGTATTCTTGGAAATATTATTTATATTTATACTTTTTTAACTATCATAGATAATCAGATTTTAAGATTACAGTTCAAAGCCTGTGAAGACTCAGGGTCTATGTTGAAGGGGCAGAATGATGTAGGCCCTGGCCTCAGGATTGTCTGAGGACTGTCTTTGAGTATTAGGAAAGCTCTTGGTATGTCGGGCTAGAGAGGGAAAATGTTCTCTCCCCCTATCTCAAAACAAATGTCACAGACTCCTGGGAGCTGAGGAAGTAGCTCTTCTGCTTGCTTAAGCATAGTTGAACAGCTGGTCAAGCATTTTCCTGAGATTGGAGAAGTGGTTTAAGCTTGCTCTAAAATAGTTTAGATAATAATATACCAAGACAGGGCTGGGAAGGTGGCTCAGTGGTAGAGCGCTTGCCTTGCATGCATGAGGCCCTGAGTTAGATTCCTCAGCACCACTTAAGCAAAAAGAAAAAAGGCGGAAATGGTGATGTTGCTCAAGTGGTAGAGCTCTAGCCTTGTGCTGAAGAGCTGAGGGACAGCACCCAGGCCCAGAGTTCAGGCCCGACGAACGGACCCCCCCAAAAATAATAATATACCAAGGCATTGTCTCATAGGTCAAGTAAAAATGTATCTGTTGAAATTTTTGTGTCAATGTCTTCTGACCAAATCTTGGCAAAGATCATGCTTGCTTGTCTTCAAATACCCACTAACAATAAAGCATAGCATGCAGTGGCAATTGCTGTTTGCACTCTGCATCCCCAGTGTCCTGGTGATTTCGTTACCCTTACCCAGGGACCCCAAGGCACTAGACGATACAATTGGCACCCAAACAGGGACCCTTCATTGTTGAATTCAGGAAAGGATATTCAGGTAAGTACTTTTAATTACAGGGTGATGGGACAAGTTAAATCTACTCCGTACTTACATATGTTTAAACATTTACTTGCTGCTTATGGTCTAAATATTTCTTCTTCTGACATAGAACTGTGTATTAATGTAGTTATGGAATGGAATCCTTGGTTCCCCGATGAAGGAACATTAGATGTTGATAATTAGAAACGAGTAAAGAATAACATAGAAAGAGCTGTTCAAGAAGGGGAAAAGATTCCTATTAGATTTGATCCATTTGGGCTATTTTACATACCCTTCTTAAAGCTTTGAATGAGGAAAGATTAATAGCAGACTTAAAGAAAGAGGCCACCCCTTCTATTGTAGATTTACAATTGGACTCTGAGGTTAACGACACAATAGATAAGGATGCATTGCAAATAACAGAGAAAAAAAAGAGGTAAAAAAGGCTAAAAAGGAACAAACTGAAAGTGTAAATAAAATGTCTGAGCAAATGAAATTGTTTTTATCAAAATTACAACATGTGGAGTTGGAAATTAGCAGAGTGAAAAGAGAACCTGAGAAAGTGAAAGTAAAGCAGCCTTCGGCTCCTTCATTGGCCGATGCAATTTTTATAGCATCACTCCCTCACAAAACAGAGGGCTCAGAGAGAGAGTTTGATGATGAAATGCCTATTTTTTTCTTATCCTGTAATTCGACCACCCCCTATGAATGATATATCTCAACCAGCCAGATATGAAGGTGCTGCTGTTGATGATATTGGTAAACTTAAGAAGGCAGTGATGGTGTATCGTCCTTGCAAGGTACGCTCCAGGATGGTGAGCAGACTCCACCCTCCTTGCAGCAAAGTCTCCACCCAGTACCTGCATTACCTAGGCAACTGGTACACCTGGAAGAGGTCACATCTGCATCCACTGAGGTCACATCTGAATTTGATGTGGCCACACCTTTCTCTGCCCATACCCTAGATAAGGCCTAGCCCAGGCCCAGAGGCGCTCTCTCGCTGCTCTTTTCTAGCTCTCTCTGCTCTCTGCTCTTTTCTAGCTCTCTCACTGTTCTTTTATAGCTCTCTGCTCTCTCTCTCTCTGCTCTCAGTGTACTATTCTAGCTCTCTGTTCTCTCTCTCTGCTCTTTCACTGTTCTTTTCTAGCTAGCTCTGCTCTCTCAGTCTGCTTTCTCGCTGCTCTTTTCTAGCTCTCTCTTCTCTCTCTTTCCTGTCTTTCTTTCCTCTCTCTTTCCCAGATCTCTCTTTACTAGGCTTTTCCCAGCCACGTGGAGTGCCAACCTTGCCTGGTCCCAGCAGGTCTATTGAATAAATCTACCCCTTACCTGAATACCACATGCCTGGTGCTGTTCTTACTCGGCTACCGCTTTTTAAAAACCTAACATGAATGGTGGCATGACTCGGATAAAGGGCTTAAAGTCAGGATAGCTAGGACTTCTCTCTGGTATTTTTTCCTCTTTTTTCTTTTTCTGTTTGTTTTCCCTTTTTTGCTCTGAGGAATACCCACAGTTCTAATGGCCTTTTGCGAACCCATCTGTCTGCTGTAGACACAGCGCATCGATACCATTGCTGGCTTTCACATCCACGTCCACACCACTTCTCTACTCTGGTGAGTGAAGCTACACACCACTTCTCTACTCTGGTGAGTGAAGCTACTCTAACGTTCTCTGTTGCTCTCTCTAGAGGGCTCTGGGGGAAGTCGGGATGCCCCTTCTACCTGGTCAGCTCTCCTTCACTGACCAGACTGACTTTCCTACTCATTTAATGGGGTGCTGCGAATCATGCCTGAACCGTGAAACCCCTTTGAAATGTCTCCTGTGGTCCCTGGAAAGCCAGAGCGCCTCATTTTTATGCCATTCTCAGATGTAGACAATTTTTGCTACTACAATGGTAAATGGTCAGAATTCTCTTTATTTCCAGGCTCTCTTTGCTCTCTCTCTGCCATTCATGTCCAACTTTCCCTATCTCTCCCTTTCTTTTTTCTACATTTTAGCTTGTGCCCTGAAGAGTGCGATGCAGGCTGGATCCCAAGGACCCCCTCTAGGTTCTCTCTCAAAGGCTAGCCAACTGTAGTCTTGGTCTATTTGTTCAGGGTGTCTTTGCATTTTATTTTCAGAAATTCGCCATCTTGAGTTTGCCATCTTGGCCACATGCTGGCTTAAGGGTTTGGCCCCATCTAGCCCTTAACCTTCCACCAAACTTACTACTCCATCCGGCTATTCTAAGGTGCCTTACTAACAATTTGCTTTTTTCACAGGCCCTGGTAACTGAGGCCCAACCATGTGATGTGCTTTGTTAGCAAAGATGTCTAAACATTGTTGTCAAAATTTTCGGTTTTGAGTTTTGCCTTTTTTGTTTTGTGTTGTGTATTCTACTGACTACATGGTTTTAAAATACTGGGCATATCTGTACTGAAATTCTCATCACATCTAATGAGTTTTGTCATTTCAGAATATTTGTCATTCAATTCTTGATAAGAACCAGGTAAGCTCTACTTATTCTACTTCATCTCCCTATTGCTTTAATTCAAAACAATAAAGGGCTTTTGTAGCAAAGATTGCAGTTCAAAGCCAGCCCGGGCTGAAAAATCCCTAAGACTCCATCTCCCAACTAACCTACAAAGAGCCCAGCTGGAAGCATGGCTCAAGACTCTTATCTGTAAGCAGCCAAACACTGGAAGTGCTATTGTAACTCAAAGTGGTAGAGCACTAGCCTTGAGCAGAAGTGCTCAGGGACCGTGCCCAGGCCTTGAGTTCAAGCCTCCTTGAATACCAACTGGGACAAGCCATCCCAGCAATGAGCACTTAGACACAGCCAGTCTGGGGAACTAGGGAACATGGAGAGGAGTAAGAGGAGAGGACACATCAGCTATTTTGTGCCCTTTCAAAATTAACCAGAGTCTGGAGGTCAGGGGAAGTAAGAAGCCTGCCCATCCAATGTCTATACCTATCTACCTATTAACTGAACAGGAATTTATAATTCTTGCCTTTGTCACCTGACTTCTCTACCTAGTCGCCAGATGTCAGAAGTGGCTAAGGATATTTCTACAACATTTTAAGCCCCAAGTCCTTACTCTTGTCATTTATTTGCTCACTAGTATTTTTTTCCATCCCCTCAATGCTCATGAGACTTCTCCAGACTTCATCTAAGGACTCACGCCACCAAGAGACCACTGCTGCTCACTTCCTTCTCTGGGAGGGGACCAAATTCCAGCCTTTTACCCATATTGTCGAAGCCCCCTTGTCAGCAGGAAGTAGCCAGAGAGAATCCACACCCTATTTTATGATTATTAAAAGGCTGGAATGTAAGGTCCGCTCCAGGATGGCGAGCAGACTCCACCCTTCTCGCAGCAAAGTCTCCACCCAGTACCTGCGTTACCTAGGCAACTGGGACACCTGGAAGAGGTCACATCTGCATCCGCTGAGGTCACATCTGAATTTGATGTGGCCACAGCTTTCTCTGCCCATACCCTAGATAAGGCCTAGCCCAGGCCCAGAGGCTCTCTCTCGCTGCTCTTTTCTAACTCTCAGTGTCGTATGTTACTATAACATCAGAAGATGGACAAACAGCTGTCCTTAAACCTTATATTATGGAAGTTCCAGTTAACATAATTGGTAGAGATGTACTGGAAAAATGGGGAGCTTATATTCAATTCTAACATTTTTAGTTGGAGCCCATAAAGATATTATGGAAATGTGAGGAACTTCTTTGTATTCAACGATGTCCTTTTCTAAAGAAAAATTAGAAGCAGCTCATCAATTAGTTGAAAAACAGTTAACCAAAGGACATATCTAGCCATCTATGTCACCAGGGAATTCTACAATATTTGTTATTAAAAAGAAGTCAGGGAAATGAAGATTGCGGACTGATTTACAAGGAGGTAAGGCATCCACGTACCCTATGGGGCTTTACAACCTGGTATACTGTCACCTGCCATGCTTCCTAAAAATTGGCCAATAATAGTAATAGATTTACAAGACTGCTAGACTGCTTTTTTACCATTCCTGTACATGTAAAAGATTATAAAGGATTTGTCTTTTCTTTACCACAAATAAATCCTCAAACCCCTCATCAGCATTTCCAATGGTAGGTGTTGCCCCAAGGAATGATGAATTCTCCAACTATGTGACAGATATATGTTGATAAGGCCTTAAAACCTGTTAGACAAAAATGGCCTCACATTTATATTTTTCATTATATGGATGATATTTTATTTGGAGTACCAAATATGACAGAATCAGAAATGGTGTTACAGTGTTTACCCTCTATATTTAAAGATTTTTGGATTAATAATAGCACCTGGAAAAATACAAAAAGATACGGTGGTAAAATGTTTAGGATATGTTGTTTTTTGTTTTATTGTGAAAGTACGGTACAGAGGTGTTACAATTACATGGGCAAGATAGTGAGTACATTTCTTATCAAGCATTGTAGCCTCCTCCTTTATTTACCCTTCTCATTCTTTCCCATCTGCCCTCTCGCAAACCCAATCCCCCCCCCCCCAAGTTGTAAAGTTCGTTTCGACATGACAACTTGTAATTCTCATTGTTGCAACAGGTCCACATGTATCCTTATTTAAATGACATGTTTTTCCCCTTCACCTCCAAAAATTATACCGACATCAAATACAGTGAAAGCAGGGGTTATGCTGTGGGGGAGGGACATACAAAGCAGCAAAGAAATAATCTTATAATTGTGTTAGAAACAAATGCATTAAGGAAAAAAAAAGCATTTAAATACATATCTTAGGGTTCATTTTCCTAACATCACCTTATCTAAACTTTTCTCCTTGACTCATACACATACTAGATATTGCAAATAAGGGAAATCATGGGACCTTTCTTTGGACTTGGCTTACTTCATATAATATAAATTTTTCCACTTATTTCCATTTCCGAACAAATGGGGCAATGTCATCCTCCATGCTCCAGGATTGGAAAGTTTAACATCATGAAAATGGCAATACTTCTCAAGGCTATCTACAAATTCAGTGTGATACCTATCAAAATTCCAACCTCATTCTTCAAGGAAATAGAACAGGCAATCCAAAAATTCATATGGAACAATAAAAGACCCCGAATAGCAAAAACCCTCCTCAATGGAAAGAACACTGATAGAGGAATATCAATACCAAATTTCAAACTCTACTATAAAGCCATACTAATCAAAACAGCTTGGTACTGGCACATGAACAGAACTCAGGACCAATGAAATAGAATTGAAAACCCAGAAATGAACCTGCAGACTTATAGCCATATAAACTTTGATAAGGGAGCTAAAATAATAGAATGGAAGAAAGAAAGCCTCTTCAGTAAACGATGCTGGCAAAACTGGTTAACTACTTGTAGAAAACTAAAGCTAGATCCTTATATACCGCCCTGAACCAGAATCAACTCCAAATGGATCAAAGACCACGGAGTCAAAGGAGACACTCTGAAAACATTACAGGTTGGAATAAGAGAAACCCTAGGTCTCCTTGGCGCAGGCCGAAATTTTCTTAATAGAGACCCGGAAACACAACAAATCAAAGAAAGGTTGGATAAATGGGATTGCATGAAGTTGCAGCGCTTCTGCATGGCAAAGGACCTAGCTAGCAAAATCAATAGAAGGCCCACGGATTGGCAGAAGATCTTCACTAGCCATACAACGGATAAGTGTCTCATATCTCAAATATACTTGGAACTCAATAAATTAAATCCTCCAACAACAAATCCTCAAAGAAATAACTGCCGAATAAATAAGTGGGCTAATTACTTAAAGAGAAATTTCTCTGAAGAAGAAAGAAGGATGGCCAATAGACACATGAGGAAATGCTCAACATCCCTAGCCATAAAAGAAATGCAAATCCATACAACATTGAGCTACCACCTCACCCCAGTTAGAATGGCTAAAATCAAGAACTCTAACAACAACAGATGCTGGAGGGGATGTCGACAGAAGGGAACCTTATTTCATTGTTGGTGGGAGTGTAAACTTGTTCAACCATTTTGGAAAGCAGTATGGAGGTTCCTCAAAAGACTTTACATAGAGCTCCCCTATGACCCAGCACTCCCACTTTTGGGCATTTACCCAAATGTTTACAAACAAGACCACACTAAAGCTACCAGCACAACTGTTTATTGCAGCATTATTTACCATAGCTAAGATCTGGAACCAGATGCCCCTCAGTAGATGAATGGATCAAGAAAATGTGGTATATATACACAATGGAATTCTATGCCTCCATCAGAATATATTGTTTGTAGACAAACAGTGACACCTCAAAAATATCTTTACGACATGATCAATTACATAAGTTAAATGATTTTCAAAAGTTACTAGGAGATATTATTTGCATGCGACCGGCCTTAGGAATTCCTACTTATCAATTATATAATTTTTTTCATTATTACAAGGGGAGCCTGATTTACATAGCAAAAGAACTTCAACTAAGGAAAGCTGAAAGAGAAGTACAAATTGTAGAACCGAGAATAAAAAATGTTTTTATATCGAGTAATGCTAAATCAACTCATAAATTTATATATTTTAGATACATGGAACTACCCAACAGGAATTATACGACAAAATGAGCTACAATTAGAATGGATTTATACACGGCATAGATTTACAAAAAATACTATGCCTTATGAACCACATTTGGCAATTATTATTCAACAGGCCAGGCAACGGGTATTTACCCTATCGGTGTATGATTTATATGAAATTATCTTTCCTTTGCCAAATGTCCAAGTAAAATATTTTTTAAACCTGTCTCAAACGCTACAAATAGCATTAGTAAATTTTACTGGCAATTTTCCTATCATTTTCCCAAAGGTAGATTGTGGGATTGCTTGCATAAACAACAACTTGTCATTAATTATATAATTACCAAGGCCCCTATTTCCACTGCTCTTACCGTTTTTACAGATGGCTCCAAAACAAAAAGTGCTATTGGACAACAAATAAATACTGGGTACAAACAGCTACTTAAGCATCAGTTCAACAAAATGAACTTTGTGCTATTAATAAGATGTTACAAGATTTTGTGAGAGATGTTAATATTGTTACTGATTCTGCCTATGCTGTAAGAGTTGTGACTAATATAGTCACTGCAGTTACACATTCATCTAAACCCCAGCTAAACCAACTATTTAAACTATTACAAGCATTACTGCAACAACGTAATGTCAAACTGTTTGTAACTCACATTAGAGCTCACTCTTCATTACCTGGGTACCTTGTATATGGTAATAATCAGGTTGATAAATTATTTAGTTTTGCTTTTGCTAAACAGGATCGTGCTCATTTACATACAAATGCTAGCCATTTACATATGCATTATAAAATACCTTATTCTCAATATAAACAAATTATAAAAAGGTGTCCTATATGCAGACCAATGCATTTGAGAGTTGTACCTGCTAGAGAAAATCCTCGTGGATTACAACCTAAGGAGCTCTTGCAAATGCATATAATCCATGTATAAGCCTTTGGCCGATTTTCCTTTCTACATGTTACACTAGATACTTATTCCAAATTTGTTTGGGCTTCTGCCTTATGGGAGAAACTGTTAACCATGTAATTGAACACTTATTGGAAGCTTTTGCCATTATGGGAGTGCCTGCTAAAATAAAGACTGATAATGGACAAGCCTATAAAAGAATCAGATTTAAAATATTTTGTAAACTTTATGATGTGGTACATATTACAGGAATAGAATATAACCCCCAAGGACAAGCCATTATTGAACGAGTTCATGGCACACTAAAACAACAAATTAAAAAATTAAAAAGGAGGAAAAGGTTGGATGAGCGTATGGATATTTTGTGGTTTTCCATGCAAAATCTTAAAATAATTTTACATCAAGATCTTTATGTTCTTAATTTTTTTAACTTACCTCAAGGATATATTTTAACTAGAGCTGAGCACCTTTTTGAACAAATATCAGAAAAACCTTATTTAAATTTTTCCGTATGGATTAAGATTGCATTGGATGCAGAATGGCAACTAGGAACATTATTAAATAAGGGGCGAGGATAGGATTTTGTGTCTACACAGGATGGCAAACAATCCTAGCTTCCTGCCTGATGGATACAGATGCGGCCCAGTGAGGACAGCCCTGTATCCTTCAAGGAATCGGCCACCAGTTAAGGAAAAAGAAATCCCCACTGCCCACTTAGGGGCAGGTTAAAAAGTTGACTGGAGAAGGACAAAAGGTGTTACAATGCAATGGTAAACCTGTCACAGCTGAGAACTTGTTCCTGGCCATGTGTGCCCTGCTTACTATAAACACTGTCCATGCTAATGCTAATTTAAGTTATTAGGCCTTTATTCCTAATCCTCGTTATTGGAACCTGTTATTTGGGGAGACATGGATATAACCGTCTATACTGTTCCTGCTGTTTTATCTCCTCCTTGGAATAATTTCACATTTTGCAATAAGGATGATGGTAGCTTTTTGAATTTTAATTACTATACTCATTCCTTGCCTGTTTGACTGGGGCCTCCTCCATGTTTAGTAATGAATTGGCAACATTGGGTTTTACCTGGGAAACGCACTTCCAATTCTAAAACACTGCTGCAGCGAATAACTACTTGGCCATTAATAGTAGCTGGGAAAATGTCTCTTATGGCACGTTATCCTTACCTATGTGCCCTGATTTACTTATATCGATTTAAAATATCAGCCTTTTGTGTGGCAAGAGTGTAGAGGAATATTTGGAAAAATGTTCAATAATTTTATTAATTGAGGACCTTTTGGGCAGTTTATTAACACATGTTCAGAATGGAATATTACCAATTGTGATTTATCAAATGTTACTAGGATGCCGGAAGCCATTAATGGATCGCATACTGGAGCTCGATTGATGGCCTGGAGAGTTGGAGGCATTGCTGATGCTCTATGGGTTTTCATGGCTGCACCCACTGCTGTTCAGACTCATCTTTGGAAGGTCGCAGCGGCGCTGAATCCCGTGATGCTATCAAATGGATCGTTTTCAAGGACAGTGAACTCTGCATCGACTTATAATTTTACTTTGTACAAATCTTATGATGCAACTGCTTGTGTACCTCTGCCTTATGCATTTTTAGTGGGAAATTTTACATTTTATCCTACTATTTCTTGTTTTAATTGTCACCTGTGTTCTTGCATAATTCCTCTCTTAATTTTAATGATAGTGATAGTATTATGATATTACCAGAAAGAACTCATATTTGGCTACCTGCTAAATTAGGAAGAGAGTGGTCCCAAAATCCTTTGGAGAGTGTTGTTATTGAATTTTTTACCAAACTACTAAAACGTACAAAGCGTATGATTGGAGCCATTGGAGCTTAATTGCTTAATTGCTTAATCTTAAGCTTAATTGCTATTACCACTGTTGCTGCAGTGTCTGGAATGGCCCTACACACTTCCTTACAAATTAGCACTTTGTGGAAGAATGGCACCGGGATTCACATGAATTGTGGGTCTCACAGGTAGAAATTGATGCTCTATTACAAACACATTAATATTCTTAAACAGACTGTGGAATGGTTAGGAAACAAGTTATTGGTTGTGGAAAAACAGTTATTGTTAAAATGTAATTGGAATTTTACTACCTTTTGCATTACTAATATAAAATATAATAAATCCATACATGATTAGAATGTAATACAGCAGTATTTATCTGTAAATTCTACTGCTGCTCAATTGATAGCTCAGTTACAATTTAATGTACATGAGATTTTTGGTAAACAATTTACAAATGATGATGCTTCTAATATTGCTAATGCATTCATTAAACAATTGGAAGGGTTAGATCCGAAAGAAATACTACAAAGCATTTCACATACTGCTAGTGGTATGGAAATTATGATTGTTATTATTTTGTCTGCACTTGTACTGTTATATTTGATTTTTATGAAACCAATGCAAGCATCTATGATAACTCTGTGGAAAGCTTTACTTTTAAAACAAAAGAAAAAAGAAGGAAATTGTGAAGACTCAGGGTCTATGTTGAGGGGGCCGAATGATGCAGGCTTCGCCTCAGGATTATATGAAGACTGTATTTGAGTATTAGCAAAGCTCTTGGCATGCCGGGCTAGAGAGGGAAAATGTTCTCTCTCCCTATCTAAAAACACATGTCACAGACTCCTGAGAGCTGAGGAAGTAGCTCTTCTTCTTGCTTAAGCATAGATGAACAGCTGGTCAAGCATTTTCCTGATTGGTTTGAGCTTGCTCTAAAATAGTTTATATAATTATATACTAAGACATTGTCTCATAGGTCAAGTAAAAATGTATCTGTTGAAATTTTTGTGTCAATGTCTTCTGACCAAATCTTGGCAAGATCATGCTTGCTTGTCATTAAATACCACTAACAATAAAGCACAGCATGCAGTGACAATTGCTGTTTGCACTCTGCATACCCGGTGTACTGGTGATTTCATTACCCTTACCCAGGGACCCCAATGCACTAGAGGTTGACAAAAGCCCACCCAGGCAGGAAGGTTCTCTAGATTCTTATCTCCAATAAACTTCTTAACAAAAGCCAGCCACAAGTGAGCTGAAGTTGAAGTGGTAGGGCACGGGCCTTGAGCATAAACAGGCTCAGAGACAGTGTCCAGTCCCCGAGTTCAAGCCCTAGGACAAACAAATAAAACAAAAACGAAAATAAAAGAAATCCCAAATTTAGCATTTTTCTCACTGTATACAGATGCACGTAATTAAGGAAATTGCTTCCTGTTTTACATACAGGTAGAAGAAAGAAGATGTCACACAATTAGTCTCTTCATACCATTTTATACCAAAGCCTCAGAAAATCGCCCTTTTTCTAAATTTATAAATTAATATCATCCATTTGTTGCCAACTCTGTCAACATTATTCACATTATCATTTTATACATGAAGTGTTGGTATATCTATTAACAGTTCTAATTATAACTCTCATGAAAGAAAATTCTAGGCAAATAGAATTCCAGAAACATTTGTAAATTTGTCAATTAAACCCTCTATTTAAAAAGAATTTTGTAGTGGGCTGGGAAGGTGGCTCAGTGGTAGAGCACATGCCTTGCATGCCAGAGGCCCTGGGTTCGATTCCCCAGCACCACATAAGCAAAAAGAAAAAGCTGGAAGTGGCGCTGTGGCTCAAGTGGTAGAGCGCTAGCCTTGAGCTGAAGAGCTGAGGGACAGCGCCCAGGCCCAGAGTTCAGGCCCCATGACCGGACCCAAAAAAAAAAAAAAGAATTTTGTAGTATCCTATAGAATATGAAATTACAAACAAAACCAAAACATTTATTTTAAATCTAAACTCTAATTTAGCAAGATCTACATAGTGCTACATTAGATTAACTTTGCTATTTTTTCAGCCTTAAGCTTTTGAAATCCTTCATCCTATCCTTGGAATATATCAGAATGATGATTACTTACTTTTTCAAATTTTGGATGGGAATCATGAGCCATTTTGCATCTAAGAATGTTCTGTAATGAAGAGAACATTTAAAACACAACTGAGGATTACATATGAGTTGCATTTCAATAGGAAACTTGACTTCTGAAAACATAATGACAAAATTAGCCCAAACTTCCAACTTTGTATTCCTTTCCTGTTTGGTTTGTTTTATTAAGACAAAATTATACTACCTGGTCCAGGGAAGGTATCACTGTGTAATTCCACTATCTAATCTCCTTTCTTAGTCTGAGTACTAGAATTCTAGCCTTGTATCACATTGCCCCTCCATAGTTTCTTGGTTTATTTAATCTAGATACAGACTAGCAATTCTGAATTTCTCCAGTAATATTATCCACTATACTGCTCAGAGTGTTCATGTACTCTTTTCAAAGATGTTCTAACATTTGACACAGGATATGAACATTTTCAGATGCACCTGCAAGAGTCTCTGATTCATTCCTCCATGGACCGGTTCCCATTAGTAATCATTACTTGACTCTCTTACTATCTCTGGTCCTTATCTATGTATGTAATATTCTTAAACTTTTTTGAAGAAGGTTCTCTTGAGGACTTTCTAACATTAAAAATTATCACTTGGTTCTAGTCTTACTCAGGACATATTTTCTATTGTTTTCCAACTTTTCCACATATTCTGAGAGTTGCTTCATATGTGTATTTGTGTGTGCATATAAGTGTCTCTGTATATATGTGTATGATTGTATGTATGTATGCAAAAGCGTCAAGATCTTATTCAGCAATCTTGCTCATGACTGGTATTCCAATACTTGAGCCATGTTTCCAATCCAGCTTTTGGTTGGTTAATTATAGCTTCTCAAAGACTGTTCTGCCCAGGCTGGATGCAAACTGAACTTCCCAAACACTTTTATATTCTTAGGTTTTATTCCTCCAGTAGTATCAACTTTTAAATTACAAACATTTTTGTGAGTGAAAAAGCTAAGTTGTAGCCTATATTTTTAACTTACGAATTTATATAAAGATAGATGAACATGCACATTATATATGCTGTGTGTTCACTGTTAGAAGTGTGATCCTAAGCTGGGTGGTGATGAGATCTTCAGATAGGGTTCAAAGCCAGGCCGGGCAGGAAAGTCCCGGAGACTCTTTTTCCAATTAACTACAAGAAAACTGAAAGTGGCACTGTGGCTCAAGTATAGAGCATTAGCCTTGAGCTGAATAGCCGAGGGACAGCTCCCAGGCCCAGTGTTCAAGTGCCAAGACCACCACCAACAAAAAATACATAAGTAAAAGAAAGAAAATAAATGTGATCTTCTCCACCAGTTAATGGCTAGTATAATCCCTGCTCTCTCAGGATGGACTTTTTTTTCCAATTAAGTCCATGCTCTTATATCTGAGTTGCATTGGAAAGAGAATTATGCTTCCATTCTACTGTCTACAAAGTTGCGTGATTAGCAAGCGTGATTAAGAAAGGGAGTGGCCTCATACTTCCTGTTCCACGTGGGAGTAATGCTTTCTCTATATCACTCTCAAATCTACATACTGAACATAGCTTTATTGTTTCAACGTCGCCTTATTTGTAGAATCTTCTATAGTGTATTGAACCCTTATACTTAAACACAAAACTTCTCTTTCTCCTATTATTGCTATTGTTTCCTTACTGTTAACTCATGAACAGTTGGGAAATAATGTGCAGCACATACACTCACAAAAAAATGATCTGAGAACCTTCTTCCCATTTAAAATTCACCTTACTTTATAGAGAACTTACAAAGTTTGAACTCAATATTCTCATGGAAAATGTATTTAAGAGCAATATAAATTTCATATTTTCTCTTTACTAAGTTGTCTCTGAAACACGTGTAACCTCAGATCAGGGGGTCTTTGTGTTATTTCCATGAAGCAAGAAAGCATTCATTATATCTCAGGCAGCACCGTAGATTGTTCCTGGAAGTAACTGCTACTGGATGTGGAAACTGATCCCAGGAGAGGAATGGAACATAGAGGATTGACAAAGTTCAAGTTAACTTGTGCTTTCATTTTTACTGTACAAGAAAATCAGAAGGCTTGAAAGAAACTCTGTCCCCGACTTTTTCGTGTGTGTTTTTACTCATATATAGCTTTTCTGTAAACTTCTAATTGAGAGTATTACAAAAAGAAATAATGTGCCATTTGACGGCCAGCATAGAACAAAAAGAAATAACATTGTTTTAAACATGTTCTACTGCAGAGACTGGGAAATTGCCTCAGTGGTAGAGCGCTTGCCTTTCATGCATGAGGCCAAGGTTCGGTTCGTCAGCACTATATAAGCAAAAATTAAGCCAGAAGTGGTGCTGTGGCTCAAGTTGTAGAGCACTAGCCTTGAGTTGAAGAGCTGAGGGACAGCGCTCAGGCCCAGAGTTCAGGCCCACGACTGGACCCCCCAAAACAGTTCTACTGCCAAGAAACAATGACACGGAGGTTTTAAAGTGTCTTACCGCTGGTATTTCCTCCCCTGAGATGATTCTCTTGTTTCAGGAGTCAGTTATCAATTCCTTTAGTTTGGTCCTGAATTCTCGAGAGCAATAAGGATTCCAAAAAAGCATCCAGTGAGTATGATCAGCAAAAAGGCACCTTTTCTCAGACCAGTACTCCTTTAAGCAGGGTCCCAGTGAAATATCTGGGGTTTTTTTGTTTGCTTTTTTTTTTTTTTTTTAGTTTGTGTTGGTTATGGGGCTTGAACTCATAGGCTGGATCCTGTCCCTGAACAGTTTTATTTCCTGATAATCTGCCCCCAAAGCTAGTACTATACTGCTTGAACCAAAAGTCCACTTGTGGCTTTTCTGCTGTGTAATTACCGATAAGAGTTTGACAGACTCTCCTGCCAGGGTTGGATTCGAACTAAGATAGTAAGAAAGCCAAGTGACATCAACTGTATAGACGTCACTCTTCAAAGAAGAAATATTAGATGTTTATTGTGAAGCTAATATTTTACATTTTTTCTTTTTTTATTGTAGGAATACCTTACAGAGGAGTTACAATTACACGGGCAAGATAACGTGTACATTTCTTATCAAACATTGTTGCTTCTTCGTTGTTTCTGCTTCCCATTCCTTCCCATACTCCCCCTCTCCAAAGTTGTAAAGTTCGTTTTTTGACATAACGACATGGACATCTCATTGTTGCAATGGGTCCACCTGTATCCCTAAACAATTTGTTTTTAGAGAATATGTCCAGCACAGATTCCATAACATAACTTACCAAAAGTAGGTGCACTGAATAATTTTTTTGGAATTAATTTTTTTGCTTGGGAAGATTATTGATCTTGTCATTCCTTCTGGGGAAACTTAAAGTCATATTTCACCTTTTTTGTTGGTTGTGGGGTTTGAATTCTGATCCTGGGCACTGTCCCTCCACGTTTCAGTTCAAGTTGTGCACACTACCACTTTAGCTACAGCACCACTTCCGGGTTTCTGGTGGTTAATTGAAGATTAGTGTCTCATGGACTTTCCTGACAAGGCTAGCTTTGAACCACAATGCCCTGGTCTCAACCTCCTGAGTAGCTAGGATTACAGTTGTAAACCACCAGCACCAATTTCATATTTGCATTTAGGTGGACTGAATGACACTGTGTAAACAAAGAATGGAATTTTAACCAAATGATGACATTGCAGCATTTCAGAAAAATTGAGGTAGCAGTAAATATGTCTCCTTTTCCATTTTGTTACATTAATGACTCATGAGCTATGGGACCCTTATATTAGCATCCTGTGACATGTTTATAGGTATATTTACTATCAGGAAATGTTCATAGGGAAATATAGAAAGACTGAGATTTTTAGAAAACAAAGGAGATAAGGTATGAAACAACAGCATAGAAGGAGGTACATTTTGGGAGTTCCGGGAAGATGGCAGAGGAGAAGCTGGAGGCAAAACAAGCTCTCCCATAGAAAGCAGTTTTAGAGCTCCAGTGAAGAGTCCTAAGCCAGAGAATAACACCAAGTGTGCCATCACAGGACAGAGAGTTAGGCCAGAGAGGGTAAATCCAGGCAAGGAGACAGATCTGAGCTCTTGCCAGAAACTGCTGCTGCTGCTGTGGCGGCAGTGGTGGCGGCAGGGGCAGTACCACCATACCTGAAACAGAGAGAGTCTGGGGACTAAAAGAGCCAGATGCGGCAAGCAAGCAGAAACTACTCAACACCAGGAAGAACCAACAAGGAGCAGACATATTCATCCTGCATTTCGCAGACTAGAGACGACCCAGGAACCAAGACTCAGCGTGAGTAGAAGCCTGACTTCCTCACTCCTTCTCAGGTAGCAGAGGAGGGAAGGCCACCCCTTCCCCCCCCCCCCAGTACCAGAGATCTCCATATTGGATACTGACAAAGCTCCGCAGAGCTGCTAGCTCCAACTCAGGCCTTGGAATAAAACTAGGGTCATTTAGCAGGTCACAAGAACTTAACGGCATGACCTGCCAGACTCAGCTCCACCCAGGGAAAAGTCACCCAGTTCGGGCACCAGCCCTGGGAGTGGCTTTCTTCATTGGGTAATCAGAGCCACAGACTGCCCCTCCCTTTAGTAGCCTCGACATCAGTAAACAGAAACCCTGCGAGTGGCTCCAGGCTGGCCTCTGTGAGTTTCTCACAAACTAGCCCCAGGGAAAAGCTACTGTTTGCTGAAAGGCCTCAACTCTACCCAGAACATAGCCTCATCACAGCATTTCCAAACTTGAGGAAAAAGCCATCTCCCTCTTTTGTGATACTCAAAGCACACCCCCATCTCATTGAACTAACTCGGGAGGAGGATCGAAAAATCCTGGGTAAAGCAGAAAATTTTTCTGCCTGTCCAAACAAACTGACTTAAGAAACCAACCAAGCCACAGGACCACAAGCAGACCAGAGACTACAACCAGAGGCTGAGTACAGACACAAGGGAGGTACAGGATTTTTCCCAACCCTCCCCAAAAAATCAAAGAACTATTTTTGTCCCTCTTCTTATTTTTTATTACAACTTTAAATTTTTATTTATTTTCTAAAACTTTTTTAAATCAATTTTTACCTTTTTTGAAAAAAAAATGTTTTCTAGTAACTTTTTTTCCCCCTATAATCTTTATTTTAGGGATACATGCATGTGTGCGTTTTTCTTTCTTTTTTTTTCTTCTTTTAAAATTTTTTTTCTTTTTGTGTTTTGCTTAGCTCGACTGAACTTCTGATCTTTTTTTTCCTTTCTTTCTTATGCTTCTCACCTTTTCCTCTCTTTTGTTCCTCTTTATGGGACTTAATTGTTGTTCTGCACATCCTCAGATAAACCCGTAGGTGACTATTAGCCTCTATCCCCCATTGTGTACACACTTAATCCACAAATTTATTACTCAATTCAAAACTTCTGAGAATTAAATTCCTTAATAGCAGTATTACCTCTTTATACCTATATAACACTTTAAGTATTTTTATTTTTAAATTTTTCACATCTCCTTTATATCCCTCCCCTTCTCTCAATATATTCCCGTTCTTTGAATAGTTTGTTCTCAAATCTGCATATTACTAATTTTTAATTTTCTAATTTTTCTGGTCTCTTTTTTTCCCTTTCTCTTTCTTCTTGTTTTCCCTCTACTTCCATCCTATCTAACCTATTTCCTGCTTTGAGACTAGGACTTAGTTAACTCTCCCTGTACCTTCCCACATCACTCCATTCCTAACACTAATAATTTCCCTAACACTAATAATTTCTGGTTTACCAAATTCTTCTTAGCGGTTCATAGCCCATTAATATATAGTTGTTTGATGTTGAATAGAGATATCTGTTGAACTAGATTGTATCTGCAGACTATTGACTATGCAAATTCAGACTTTGGTTGATGCTTGCCTAAAGTTAGTGTTCTTGCACAAAACTGCTGTTACTTTCATCCCAAATGGGCAGAGTAAGCCAGAAAACCACAAGAAAAATGGCAGGTCCGGGTGTCTCCACTCCCACTCATGATAATCACAGGACAGAACAGATAATGTATAATTCAGAGGAGAGTTCCCAAATAGCTCTACAAACACTGCTGGCAAACATGATAAATGAAAAGATTGAAAACATACAAAGAACTCTGTATGAGCGTGATAGGGAGAGAGAGGAGGCAAACAATAGGTCAATGCAGGAAAAGATTGAAAACCTACAAAGGACTCTGTATGAGTGAGAGAGGGAGAGAGAGGAGGCAATCCAAATGTCTATACAGGAATATCATGAGTGTGAGGAAGCTACTCAAAAACTGATACAGGATTTGCGTGAGCAGTTTCTTGAGAATAATCAAAGAGAAAGGTAGGAATGGCGTGAACAGGAGGAAGATAAGCAAGGAGTAATACAGGAATTGAGAAAGCAGGAAGAGAATACAGAAAGATCACTAAAGGCATTCATGGGATCCATTAACAAAGAGCTGAAGGAAGTCAGGGAGACCACAAAGGAAATGCTGAATGGAACCCCACAGAAGGAATGGGAATCCAAGAAAACCATAACCAATTAACTAAGTGATTTGACAATAAACACTGAACACCAAATTAAGGAAGTAAAGAAGTCCTTACAAGATCTAAAAGAAAGCTTCAATAAAGAAATTGAAGCCATCAAAGCTAAATAATTAGAAGCAAAAGAAATAAAAAACAAAGTAGAGAGTCTTGACAGCAGTTTAGACCATGCAGAAGATCAAATCTCGGGGATTGAAGATAGCCTAGATATTATAGAGAAAGAACATACAACCTGCAAGACAAATCCAAGAAATATGATAGATCTATCAAATACTTAGAAGACACCATCAGAAGGGCTAATCTAAGGATAATGGGTATAGAGGAGCACCTAGAAACAGAAGTAAATGGTCTAGGAAATTTGTTTAACAGGATCATAGCAGAGAACTTCCCAAACATGCAAAAAGATAGGCCTATTTAGATACAAGAAGCTTTTAGAACTCCTAATAGACCAGATCAGAATAGGACATCCCAGTGTCACATTATTATACACACAGGATCAACTCAGACCAAGGAAAAGATCTTTAAAGCTGTCAAGGCGAAAAGATGAATCACCTATAAAGGGAAACCAATTAGAATCACCTCAGATTTCTCAGCATAGACAATCAAAGCAAGAAGAGCCTGGAATGATGTATGACAAGCCCTGAAAACAAACATCTATCAACCAAGAATACTGTACCCAGCTAAACTCTCCTTCATAACTGAAGACCAAATAAAAACCTTCCATAGCAAAGAAAAATTGAAACAATACATCTCCAACAAACCAGGCCTACAAAAGATTCTTCAAGATATCCTACACATAGAAAACCAACAAGACCACAATAAAGGCCAAGAAACTGCACCCAAACTGAGAATCCAAGAACCATAGGAAGAACACAGTTTTCGCAACCCCCAAGAAGGTAGATAACATGGCAGCAACTCCCAAAGACCTCTTAGTCCTATCTCTTAACATTAACGGATTTAACTTTACAATTAAGCGACATAGACTGTCTAGTTGGATTAAAAAACAAGATCCTTCTAACTGCTGCCTTCAGGAGTCACACCTTGCCCATAAAAACAAACACATTTTCAAAGTTAAAGGCTGAAGCAAAATCTACCAAGCAAATGGCCCCCATAAACAGGCGGGTGTTGCAATCCTAATATCAGATAAAATAGATTTCAAATTAAAATTAGGGAGAAGCATTAAAGAAGTCGATACATAGTAATTAAGTGATTTCTCTTTCAGGAGGTTATTGCAATCCTTAATATCTATTCGCCAAAAAATGTAGCACTCAAATTTATACAAGCAACAGTACTTTCCCTCATATCCCACATAGATCCAAAGACATTAATTGTTGGGGATTTTAGCAAACCACTCTCCCCGCTAGATAGATCAACTCGGCAAAATTTCAGAGAAACCGCAGATCTAAACAGCTGCATAGGTCAACTAGATTTAAAAGACATCTACCTAATATTTCACCCAGCAGATTCAGAATACACGTTTTTCTCAGCAGCACATGGAACATTTTCTAAAATAGACTACATTTTTGGCCACCAAGCAAACTTGTCCAAATTCAGAAACATTGAAGTTATACATTGCATTCGCTCACACCACAAGGGAATACAATTAGAACTCAACACTAAAAGCCACCAAAGAAATTCCGGTAACATATGGAGGCTGAACAACACTGTTGGACCCCCAGTGGGTCATAGAAGTGATGAGACTTGAAGTTCAAGTATTCATGATATTCAACAAAAATGTACACACAAATTACCAGCTCCTCTGCGACATAGCAAAGGCAGTACTCAGAGCAAGGTATAGGTCTGAGTTCCCAAGTCAACGAATTGGAGAGATCTGAAACCAACACTTTAATGAGACATCTGAACCTCCCTGAAAAAGAGCAGCAAGATAAACCCCAATCCAGTAGATGGAAAGAAATAATTAAAATTAAATTAGAATTAAATGAATTAGAATCCAAAAAAACTATAGAAAGTATCAACAAAAAAAGAGTAGGTTCTTCGAAAAAATCAACAATGTTGACAGACTCTTAGCAAATCTTATCAGAAAAAGAAGAGAACACACCCAAATAAATAAACTCAGAGATGAGAATGGAAACATCACCATGGAAAAAACCAGATTCAGAACGTTTATAATGGAATACTTGACAAAACTTTATGCTAATAAGTTTGAGAACTTGACAGAAATGGACCGTTTCGTAGCAAATATTGACATGCCAAAACTAAACCAAGATGAGTTAAATCAGCTTAACAGGCCCATATGAGGCATTGAAATAGAAACAATAAGAGACCTCCCAGCTAAGAAAATTCCAGGAACAGATGGATTTACAGCAGAATTCTACAAGGCCTGCAAAGCAGAGCTCACACCAATACTCCTCCAACTCTAAAATGAAATTGAAAGAGAAAGTTTACTACCGAACACATTCTATGAAGCCATCATATCCCTCAGACCAAAACCAGGCAGGGACTCATCAAAGAAAGAGAACTATAGACCCATTTCTTTGATGAACATTGATGCAAAACTTCTCAACAAAATGTTGGCCAATAGACTTCAACAATTCATCCAAAAAATCATACACCACGATCAAACAGGATTCATTTCAGGGATGCAAGCTGTTTCAACAGACGCAAATCAATTAATATTATTCATTACATCAACAGGAGCAAGGATAAGAACTACATGGTTTTCTCAATAGATGCAGAAAAAGCATTCGACAAGATCCAACACCCCATTATGATGAAGGTTTTGGAAAAATTAGGAATCCGTGGAACATTCCTCAATACAATATTGGCTGTATATGACAAACCTACAGCCAGCATTATACTTAATGGTCAAAAACTAAAGTTATTTCCTCTTAACTCAGGAACAAGTCAAGGATGTCCACTCTCTCCACTTCTCTTCAATCTAGTATTAGAATGCCTAGCTACAGCAATCAGACAAGATCAAAAACATAAAGGGGATCCAAATAGGGAAAGAAGAAATAAAACTCTCCCTCTTTGTAGATGACATAATCTTGTATTTAAAGAATCCCACAGACTCCACTCCCAAATTACTCAAGCTGAATCAAAACTTTGGCAAAGTAGTAGGGTATAAAATTAACCCCAAAAAATCAATGGCTTTTCTGTATGCCAACAATGAGAAAAGTGTGGATAAAATTAGGAAAGTAACTCCATTTGTAATAGCACCTCAAAAAATAAAATACCTAGGAATTAACTTCACCAAAGAAGTGAAGGACCGGTATGATAAAAACTTTAAAATCTTGAAAAAGGAAATCAAAACAGATCTTAGAAAATGGCAAAATCTCCCATGCTCCTGGATTGGACAGACTAATATTGTGAAAATGGCAATACTTCCCAAGGCTATGTACAAATTCAATGTGATACCTATCAAAATTCCAACCTCATTCTTAGAGAAATTCATATGGAACAATAAAATCCCCAAATAGCAAAAACGCTCCTCAATGGAAAGAACACTTCTGGTGGAATATCAATACCAAATTTCAAACTCTACTATAAAGCCATAGTAATCAAAACAGCTTGGTACTGGCAAAAGAACGGACTTCAGACCAATGGAATAGAATTGAAAATCCAGAAATGAACCTATAGACCTATACCCAATTAATCCTTGATAAGGGAGCTAAAATAATAGAATGGAAGAAAGACAGCCTCTTTAGTAAATGGTGCTGGCAAAATTGGTTAAAAACTTGTAGAAAACTAAAATTAGGTCCTTATATAACACCCTACACAAGAATAAGCTCCAAATGGATCAAACACCTCGGAGTCAAAGCAGACACTCTGAAAACATTACAGGATGGAATAGGAGAACCCTAGGTCTCCTGGCACAGGCCAAAATTTTCTTAGTAGAGACCCGGAAATACAACAAATCAAAGAAAGGTTGGACAAATGGGATTGCATGAAGTTGCAGAGCTTCTGCATTGCAAAGGACCTAGCTAGCAAGATCAATAGAAAGCCTACGGATTGGGAGATCTTCACTAGCCATACAACGGATAAGGGTCTCATATCTCAAATACACTTGGAACTAAAAAAAAAATATCCCCCAACAACATGTCCTCAAAGAAAGAGCTGCCCAATAAATAAATGGCCTAAAGACTTAAAGAGAAACTTCTCTGAAGAAGAAAGAAGGATGGCCAATACACACATGAGGAAATGCTCAAACTCCCTAGCCATAAAAGAAATGCAAATCAAAACAATGTTGAGATACTACCTCACACCATTTAGAATGGCTATAATCAAGAACTCTAACAACAAGAGATGTTGGAGGGAATGTCGACAGAAGGGAACCTTACTCCATTGTTGGTGGGAGTGTAAACTTGTTCAACCACTTTGGAAAGCAGTATGGAGATTCCTGAAGACTTCACATAAAGCTCCCCTATGACCCAGCAATCCCACTTTTGGGCATTTACCCAAATGTTCACAAACAAGACCACACTAAAGCTAGCAGTACAACTTTGTCTATTGCAGCATTAGTTACCATAGCTAAGATATGGAACCACCCCAGATGCCCCTCAGTAGATGAATGGATCAAGAAAATGTGGTATATATACACAATGGAATTCTATTCCTCCATCAGAAAGAACGACATTTCCCCATTTGTTAGGTAATGGAAAGGCTTGGAAAAAATTATATTAAGTGAAGTAAGCCAAGCCCAAGGAAACAAAGGTCCCATTGTTTCCCTTATTTGCAATATTTAGTATATGTATGAGTAAAGCAGTAAAGGTCAGATAATGTGATCTTAGGAAAATGAACCCTTGATATGTATTTAAATGTTTTTTTCTTTCATGCCTTTGTTTCTAACTCATTTATGAGATTATATTTTTGTTGCTTTGTATGACCCTCCCCCACATTACAACCCCTGCTTTGACTATATTTGATGTCGGTATAATTTGTGGAGGAGATGTGGAAAAACAAGTCGTTTAAGGGTACAGGTGGACCTGATGCAACTATGAGAAGTACAAGTTGTCATGTCAAAAACGAATTTTACAACTTTGGTGCGGGGTGGGGGTGTTGGTGTTGGGGGATGGGGAGAGGCTGGGAAGGGATGTGAAGGGTAAACAAAGGAGGAGGCTGCAATGATTGATAAATGTACTCATTATCTGGTCCATGTAATTGTAACCCCTCTGTACAGTATGTTCACAAAAAATTAAAATTAAAATTAAAAGAATAAAAAATTTAAAAAAGAAAAAAGAGGAAAAAAAGCACACAAGTAAAAAAAAAAGAGAGAAACATTTATCACGCAGAGATTAAGAACTAGCCTAAGAGATTTAGAATGATAAAGGCAATGAGCAAAAGCCTAGTTGACAACGAGTTCTTCAATAACTAAAAATGGTTCTCTAGACCAGTATCTGGTATACGTTATTTACTATCATTTTTTCCTTCCATCTGGAGTTATTCCTTATTTTCTGTCACAACTAGTAATTAGCCTCTGCTTTTTTGATGCCAAAACTGATCCAAAAGATTTCAAAATCACACTTAGACTACTTTTCACTTTGTGATTAGCAGTGATTACACAAAATCTTTGAATCCTTGAATTTCCAGAATTAATCTTCAGCTGACATCTAAGCACATTCCTAGCATTAATTGCTGTGACTTAAAGAACAAAACTTTTTTCAACACAGTATCCTAACATAAGTAAAATACATGAATTAGGGGCTATTATCAGGTATCAGTATGGAAATAGCAATAATGTATTTCAAGTATGGGTCCTTTATTTTCCATTTACTAATTTTTTTGCCAGTCCTGGGGCTTAAACTCAGGGGTAGGGAATTATTCCTGAGCTTTTTTTCTCAAGGCTAGCACTCTACAACTTGAGGCACAGCATTCCCTCTAGTCTTTTTCTTTTTTTCTGTGTTACTGAGGAATTGAACCCAGGTTTTCATGCATGCTAGACAATCACCATACCATGAAGGCACATTCCCAGAGCCCTCAATGACTTTCTTAAGAAGGCATTATATTTTCACTCCATAACTATGTATCATAAGTTTGGCCAGGTGCTAGAAAATGATGTAGAAAGCAATACAATTCAATAAGTCCAGTAAGGCTGGATGGACAATGAATTTCATGGTCTAGCCAGGGAACAGTGGGGCTTACCTCAGGGAGCTGTTTCAACAGGCTGAGCGAGACAGCCCCTGACCCACAGCCCACCTCCAGAATGAGAAGGTCACCTTGGATTCCAGCCACATGGAGATGCTGGACCCCCTTCTCCAGCACCAATTCAACCAGTTTTTGTAAAAGAGAGAGAGAGAAGTCAGAATTAAAATGAAGTTGAGTGCCAGTGGCTCAGAACTCTAATCCTATCTACACTGGAGGCTGAAATATGAGGATCATGGTTCATAGCCAGCCCCCGCATTAACGTCTTTGAGCCTTTTATTTCCAAAGAACCATCAGAAAACCAGAGGTGGTGCTGTGGGCTCAAGTGGTAGAGCACTAGCATTTTGCTGAGGAGCTCAGGAACAGTGCCCATGCCTAGGGTTCAAACCCCACAACTGACAAGAAGTGTACTTCCTACCACAAGAAGTGGATTGAATAGCACCCATTGTCCTAGGGAGCATGGTAGTGAAGTCAGGCTGAGCTTCCTGTGAAGTTGAAGTCATAAGGAGGTCACCTGACTTCTCTGTGCCTCGGTTTCCCCAGATGCAAAATTCAACACAGTGAAGGATCCCCTTCCTCATGGGGATAGGGTAATGATGAAAGAGAGCCATGGTTTGTTTCAAAATCCCCAGCTGTTGCATGATTAATAACTGGCCCAACCTGAGCCCTTTGTGGGTATCTTCCTGTCATTTGCTCACAGAATTGCAGAGAACCTTCTCTGAATGCCACTCCCTCCATGCCAAGTCATGCTCCAGAGATTCCCTCTCTATAAATCCCTTGTTTCCTCAAAACTGTCCTGTGAGGAGAATGAGGTCTGATGGTTGTGGCCCTACCCAGAGCTTCACTTGTGGTCAAGAATCGGCTGCTGTGGACTAAAAGTTTGGGATAATCCATCTAAATCGATGACTGAGCATGACGCTACGTGTTTACCATCCCAACTACAGAGGACCAATCCTGGTGGAGCATACCTGTCCCAGATAGGAGGACCTCGATCCAGTCCAACTAGAGCATATAATGAGTTTCTGTTTCAGAAATGCCCAAGACAGAAAGGTTGCTCCTCAGATCCAAGAAAGTGGTCATGGTGCCCCCAGAGGGGTGTCTGATCCCAGGTAGTGGTGATTTGGGGGCAGCCACTCACCTGTGCTGCTGGGAAAAGCTGCTGGAGGTTGCTCCAGGTGGGGCAAGCAGCAATGGCAGCGGCATTGCAAACACATGGGCCAAGAGCAGAAAACCAGGGCCAGGGACCAGGTCATGGCTTTATGCGGGCTGGCAGTGCACCATTGCCTGAGGTTTGAAATCCTGCAACTTGGAAAGGTGAGGAGGGAGCAAGGGTGCGGGCAGGCTTCTCAATTTCCTACTATACTCCAAAGTTGCTTGAGTCTCTTCCTCACCACTCAGCCACCTCTACCTTCCTCAACTGCTGGTAGTGTTGTAAACTAACAGAGGGAATCCGGGGTGCTACTAGGCAGCATGGAATGTGGGCGTGGTCACCGTTCTTGTATCCCATTGGTCAGAAATAACCATGAAAGAATGGGGGTGTGGCCAGAATTCTGTGATGCAAGCAGCATGGGCGGAGTCAAGAAGATAGGAGCTCCCCCAGCCCTTTTCCCAGGGAACAATGTCCAATTCATTTGGAGATGAGATGGTGACCTGCTTTAGCTGGATGGCTGCACAGATTGTTCTGTATGTCTGTTTGTTGCCAGACCCAGACCGTGAACTCAGGATCTGGGCACAGTCTGTGCACTGCTTTTGCTCAAGGCTCGCCCTCCACACTGGAGCCCTGGGCTTCTGGCTTTGTTGGCACTGCAGTTGGACAGAGGTCTCAAGGACTTTCCTGACTAGGATGACTTTGACCATGATCCTCCCATCACAGCCTTGTAAGTATCAAGGTGGACTGCTGAGAGCCACTGGTGCCTGTCTAATCATTGGTCTTGCTGATATTCTTGGACAGCCCGGTGAGTAGCCTATCCCCAGGTTGAAGTGGTGGGAGCTGGAGCTCACATTTGGAATCCTGTTCCTGCCACCTCCAAATGGCTGGAGATCCTAAGGAACTCATTCCTATCCATATGAATACCAATGGAATGTGATGTATGTCATGGTTGGGAAGTACTTGAATGATTCTAGGATAAAATTATACACAATTATATTATAGGACACTGATCGATTTTAGTTAATTATTTATTAAGCAGTTAAACAATCACATTCATAAAATGGAGGCATAATGAAAGGCTTAAGAATTGGGCCTCCCATACTGCAAAGGTACCATTTTTCTGCCAGGACTGGGATTGAAACTCAATGTCTTGGTAACTCTGTTGCACTGTGTGGGAATGGGAAGCTGGCCTACTTAAAGTCAAGAAATTCAGGTCTGTTCCTTATGCCTAAAATAGATCTCCAACACTAGAAAACATCCTATTCATGTACAATTTACATATATGATTTATATTTATATACCTATGTTGACTCCATATTGCATTCAGTGTAGTTATTTTATTTTGTTGTTTTATTCATGTATTGACAATTTATTTTATTGACTATTATGGAACATAAAACATTGATTACATTGATTACACAAGATATAGGTCTGCATATGTATTCCACTTCATACCTGACACCCAGGACTTTCATAGAAAAGGAAAACATGTGTCATCATCATCTTCTTACTCCACGATTCATTTTTGGGAGTGCTGGCATCTGAACTCAAGACCTACAAGCCTATAAGGCCCAATTCATGAATGGGTGAGTGTTAGCATGCCATCCTGGGGCAAATTGAGCTGACAGGCTGTTCCCAGGACCTCAGATCAAGCCCCAGGGGCTTGACATGCAGATGGCACTACGCTAATAAATATATATCTTTATAGAGTGTCAGATATGACTATACATTATTCAGTTATATAGACTACATTCCTTCCAATTCCTGGGTATTAATTATGCCTCCATGTAATTAATGTAATTAATGTAATGTAATTAATTGTTTTCATCCTTAAACTATTAATGAAATCAGTGTCCTGAAATTATTGCATTCTTTTAATTAATAATATTCCTTCAATGCTTCATAAATATTAAATAAAATACATCAACCTCCTAAAATGATGCTGTTTAATTTTATAGGAGCATCATTCATGATCAATTCATTCAACCATGACATTGACAACATTCCATTGTTAAACCTATGGATGGGAACCATTTCCTTAATAGCTCCTGCCATTGGTTGGTGTCAGGACAGGGATTCGAAATCAGAGCCTATGTTGCCACGTGGGCCTATGGCATCCCTGATAGTCTGGCAGCCTTCAGCAATGCAAGATGAAGTACCCTTTGCAACAGTGTAATTCAGACCCATGAGGGTCACCATGCAATGAAGAAAACATAAAATGTCCATATTTTTTCTGTGCATTGCTTTCCTTGCAATGCCTGAGGGTCTAGGATTCTAGGAGGAGCTGTAGATCTAGTGGCTGCAACCCAGCCTAGGGTGATCAAAGCTGAGGCAGAGTTGCCATGACCTGACTTCAAGCGCCGTATTGAGAAAAGTAAAATAAAAAAAATTAGCTCCCTGGCTTGCAATTCACACTGTTTATTCTTCCAGGCTTTGGATTTGAACTCAGGATCTGAGTAAATCTGCAGCAATGTGGATGAAGGAGAAGATCACCGTATTTGAAGATAGGAAAGTTAGGCCTGTTCACTAGTCCTGTATTCAAGCCCTAGCCCTGGAAACATATTATTTATATACATTGTAAAGATAGGAGTTATACTTACTTATAGATGTTCAGTCCATACATGTTTGGTGTGGTTGTTCTTGTATTTTTTGTTTTATTCATTTATTTACCATTGATTGTACTAGGATGAAACACCTTAAATTTATTACATTGATGACATCCTATCACAGAGCATCTAGATTTATAGAAATGTTCTCCATCATGCCAGGATTCTCAGGATTACCCAGGATATTCAGAGAAAAGGAAAATAAGTTTCACACTTGGCTTCTTACTCCACGATACACTTGTTGGTAGTGCTGGGATCTTAACTCAGGTCCTAGTAGGACCAATTGGCCAATAAGTCAAGGTGAACACACTAACCTGTGAGCAACTAATGAGCTAGGCCATTCCCAGGATCTGATATTGATTGCCAGGGTGGTCCACTATAGTCATGAATTCATAATTTAAACATACGATCTATATTGACATACATGTTTGTACAGCATCTTGTGTTCGGTGAACTTCTTATTTTGTCTCTATTTCATGGAGCTATTCTGTATTTTACTAAATATGGTGACAGGTATAACTTTGCTGACATGGATGACAACCTGTTCCTATGGTTATGGGGTTGCTTATGAATTCCTATTCTTGGATGAGACTCAGGACTTTCACAGGAGAGGAAAACATGTGCAACAACTGGCTTCTGACATCAGGATGAATCTTTTGTGAGCACTGGGATTTGAATTCAGGTTTGGATAGCTCTGTTGCACTGAGGGGGAAGGGCAAGCTCACCATTTTTGAAGACTAGAATGTCAGGCCTGGTTTAGGGCCTTATTTGAAGCCCCAGCACAGGACAAAATAGCAAGCCCACCTTTTTTAAACATAGGATCTCTCTTAACCTACAGGTGTGGTATGCATCTTGCATTCAGTGTAGTTACACTTTTTATTCATTTTTTATTTATCTTATTCATGGATGTATTGTGCATTTTATTGAATATGGTGACAGATATAACTGTGCTTACATGGATGACAACCTATTCCCATGGCTATTGACTTGCTTATATAGCATTTTCCATCCTCAATGAGACTCAGGACATTCACAGAACAGGAAAACATGAGCAACCCTAGGCTTTTCACATTAGAATGAATCTTTTGGCAGTGCTGGAATTTGAACTCAAGGCCTAGCAGGCCCAACTGGTGAATGGGTCATGGTGAGCACACCAGCTTGTGAACCACTAAGGAGGTAGGCCATTCCTGGGAACTGTGATGGAGTCCTGGTGGGGGCTAATATAGTCATAAATTCATAATTAAACAAAGGATCTATATTTCCAAACATGAGTGGGCGACATCTTGCGTTTAGTGTAGTCATTCTCTTTATTTTGTGTCTCAGTCATTGATGTATTGTGTATTTTCTTAAGTATAGGTTGACAGATATAACTGTGGTGAACTGGATGACAACCTATTCCCATGAATATAGAGTTGCCTATACCTTCTCTATCCTAGCTGAGATCAAGAATTTGCAGAGCACATGAAAACAGGTGCAATGAATGGCTTCTCACATCAGGGAGAATTTTGGGTAGTGCTGGGATTCGAACTCGAGGCCTAGGAAGCCCAACTGCCCATTGGGTCCAAGTGATCACAGCAGACTGTGAGCCAGTAAGGAGCTGGACTGTTCCCAGGAACTGATATTGAGCCCCAGGGAGGCCAAAATAGTCCTCAATGCATCATTGAAACATGGGATGTATATTCACATCCGTGTGTGGACTGCATCATATATTAAGTGTAGTTATTGTCTTTATTTTGTATGCTATTCATGGATGTATTGTGTATTTTCTTGAGTATATGATGACAGGTATAACTCGGCTGATATGTATAACAACTTATTCCCATGACCACAGGGTTGCCCATGCATTCTCCATCCTAGCTGAAACCCAGGAGTTGCACAGGAAAGGAAAACAGGGCAACGATTTGCTTCTGACATCAAGATGAATCATTTGGCAGGGCTGGGATCTGAACTCGGGGCATAGCAGGCATCACTGGTGAATGGGTCCACATGAGCACACCAGCCTTTGAGCCATGAAGAAGCTAGGCATTCCCAGTACAAAGAAATAATCTTTTTTTTTCTTTTTTTTTTTTTTTTTTTTTGTCGGTCATGGGGCTTGAACTCTGGGCTTGGGCGCTGTCCCTCAGCTCTTCAGCTCAAGGCGAGTGCTCTACCACTTGAGCTACAGCGCCACTTCCGGTTTTCTAGTGGTTTATTGGAGATAGGAATCTCACGGTCTTTCCTGCCCGGGCTGGCTTTGAACCGCGATTCTCAGATCTCAGCCTCCTGAGTAGCTAGGATTACAGGCGTGAGCCACCGGCGCCCGGCCCAAAGAAATAATCTTATAAATATGTTAGAAACAATTGCAAGCAAGAAAAAAAAAACATTTCAATACTTATTTTTGGGTTCATTTCACCTATCATATTGATCTGGTTTAATCAATTCTCTGCCTTGACTACAAGATTATCTGAAGAATACATAAGATAATTGCACTGAGAAGTGATTTAGAGAATTAATTCATATTGTTTATTTTTAAATTTTTGAGGTAAGTACTTGGATTCAAATTCAGAGCCTTGCATTTGCCAGGCAGGCATCTGACCACTTGAACCATGCTACATCCAGCAATTTTTGCTTTGTTAGTGTTTGAGATAGAATCTTGTATTTGTTTATTCCTAGGCTACCTGGAAAGTGAACTTCCTAGTTTTATATCCAACATAGGTAGGATGACAGCCACACATTGGCACACCCAGCTTTTATTGATTGAGCTGGAGGTCTCTTGTAGCTTGACCTTGAACTGTAACTATCGACATTTCCATTTTCAGAGTAGCTTGGATTATAGGTATAAAACACCTCATTTGCCTTATTATGTATATTTACGAAATTCTGAAAGTATGAGAAAATCCTCTAGAGTTACTAACCATATCCAGATTCTAGATGATACAGTAATGATTATTCTGTCAAAAACTTTTTGACATTATTCTGCCAATCGTTTTTTAGATATTTTTTTTCGCAAAATCTCGTACAGAGGGGTTACAATTACATGGGTAAGGTAATGAGTACATTTCTTATCAAGCATTGTTGCCTCTTCCTGTTTCCACTTCTCATCCTTTCTGATCTCCCCTCTCCAACCCCCCAACACCCCGCCCCTGGCAAAAGTTGTAAAGTTCATTATTGGACATAATGACTTGTATAGCGCATTGTTGCAATGGGTCCAACGTATCCCTATTTAAAGGTTGGTTTTGCCCATTCCCTCCACAAATTATACCAATATCAAATAAAATGGCAGCAGGGGTTATACCATGGGGGAGGGACATACAAAGCAACCAAGAAATAATCTTATAAATATGTTAGAAACAATTGCAAGAAAGAAAAAAAAACATTTCAATACTTATCTTGGGGTTCATTTCACCTAACATGAAGTTATCTTACCTTTTCTGCATGTCTCAAAAATATACTAGTTATTGCAAATAAGGGAAACCATGGGACCTATATTTTTGAGCCTGGCTTAATACACTTAATTTTTTCCAAGTCTTTCCATTTCCTAACAAATGGGGCAATTACATTCTTTCTGATAGAGGCATAGAATTGCATTTTGTGTATATATACCACATTTTCTAGATCCATTCATCTAATGAGGGGCATTTGAATTGGTTCCATAACTTATCTATGGTAAATAATGTTGCAAGAAAAATAGTTGTGCTGGTAGCTTTAGTATGATCTTGTTTGTGATCATTTGGGTAAATGCCCAAAAGTTTGATTGCTGGGAAATAGGGAAGCTCTATCTGGAGTCTTTTTGAGGAACCTCCCACCAACTATGCAGTAAGATTCCCTTCTGTCCCCATCTCCTCCAGTATCTGTTGTTATTAGATTTCTTGATTATAGCTATTCTAACAGGGCTGATTTGGTATCTCAATGTTGGGTTGACTTGCATTTTTTTTGTAGCTAGAGAGGTTGAGCATTTCTTCATATGTCTACTGGCCAGCCTTCGTTCCTCTTCAGAGAAGTTTCCCTTTAAGTCTTTAGCCCACTTATTTATTGGGCAGTTGTTTCTCTGAGGATTTGTTTTTGGGGGATTTAATTTTTTGAGTTCCAGGTATATTTTAGATATGAGACACTTGTCCATTGTATGGCTACTGAAGATCATCTCCCAATCCGTGGGCTTTCTATCGATCTTGCTAGCTATGTTCTTTGCCTTGCAGAAGTTCTGCAATTTCATGCAATCCCATTTGTCCAAATTTTCTTTGATTTGTTGTGTTTCTGGGTCTCTATTAAGAAAATTATGGCCTGTGCCAAGGACACCTGTAATATTTTCAGAGTGTCTGCTTTGACTCCGGGGTCTTTCATCCACTTGGAGTTGATTCTTGTGCAGGGTGATTTATAAGAATCTAGCTTTCGTTTTCTACAAGTGATAAACCAATTTTGCCATCACCATGTACTGAAGAGGCTGTCTTTCTTCCATTCTAATTATTTACCTTCCTTATCGAAGATAAGATGGCTATATATCTGTAGGTTCAATTTTATTCCATTGGTCCTGAGGTCTGTTCTTGTGCCATTACCAAGTTGTTTTGATTACTATGGTGTTGTAGTAGAGTTTGAAATTTGGTATTGATATTCCTCCAGCCCTTTTCTTTCTGTTAATGATCTTTTATTCTATCCTGGGTCTTTTATTGTTCCATATGAATTTTTGGATTGTTTCTTCTATTCCTTGAAGAATGAATTTGGGATATTGATAGGTATTGCATTGAATTTGTAGATAGCCTTGGGAAGTATTGCCATTTTCATGATGTTGATCTTTCCAATGCAGGAGCATGGGGTTTTTTTTGCCACTTTGTGTGTTCTGTTTTGATTTCCTTTTTCAGGTTTTTAAAGTTTTCATCATAGAGGTCCTTCACTTCTTTAGTTAAGTTAATTCCTAGGTATTTTATTTTTTGTGCAGCTATTATGAATGGAGTTGCTTTCCTGATTTCAGCCACACTTTTCTCATTGTTGGCATACTGAAAAGCCATTGATTTTTGAGGGTTAACTTTATACCCCGTTACTTTGCCCAAGTTTGAATAAGCTTGAATAATTTGGAAGTGGAGTCAGTGGGATTCTTGAAATACAAGATCATTCCATCTGCAAAGAGGGAGAGTTTTACATCATCTTTCCCTATTTGGATCAATTTTATGTTTGCATCTTGTCTTATTGCTGTAGATAGGCATTCTAATACTAGATTGAAGAGGAGTGGCGAGAATGGACATCCTTGTCTTGTTCCTGATTAAAGAGGAAATGGCTTTAGTTTTTCACCATTAAGTATAATGCTGGCTGTAGGTTTGTCATATACAGCCTTTATTGTATTGATGAATGTTCCCTGGATTCCTAATTTTTCCAGAGTTTTCATTATCAGTGGGTGTTGAATCTTGCCAAATGCCTTTTCTGAATCTATTGAGATAACCATGTGGTTGTTATCCTTGGTCTTGTTGATGTGATGAATTTTATTAATTGATTTGCATATATTGACCCAGCTTTGCATCCCTGAAATGAATCCTGTTTGATCGTGGTGTTTGATTATTTTTGCATGAATTGTTGAAGTTGATTGGTCAAAATTTAGTAACGATGTTCATCAAAGAAAAGGGTCTATAGTTCTCTTTTTTGATGAGTCCCTGACTGGTTTTGGGATAAGGGTTATGATGTCTTCATAGAATAAGTTCAGTAGTGAACTTTCTCTTTCAATTTCATTGAAGAGCTACAGGTGTGAGCTCTGCTTTAAAGGCCTTGTAGAATTCTGCTGCAAATCTTTCTGGTCCTGGGCTTTTCTTAGATGGGACTTCTCTTATTGCTGTTTCTATCTCAATGTTTGATATGGTCCTCTTAAAATGTTTTAACTCATCTTTGTTTAGTTTTGGCATGTCAATATTTGCTATAAAAATGTCCATTTCTGCCAAGCTCTCAATCTTATTAGCATAGTTTTGATAAGTATTCCCTTATAAAGTTCTGAATCTTGGTTGTTTCTCTGGTGATGTTTCCATTCTCATCTCTGAGTTTATTTATTTGGGTGAGTTTTCTTCTTTTCCTGATAATATTTGCTAAGGGTCTGTCAATTTTGTTAATTTTGTTGAAGAACAAACTCTTTTGTTGGTTCTTTCTATGGTTTTCTTCGATCCTAATTTGTTTAATTCTGATTTAATTTTAATTATTTATTTCCATCTCCTGGATTAGGGTTTATTTTGCTGCTCTTTTTCAAGGAGGTTTAGATGTCTCATTAAATTGTTCGTTTTAGATCTCTCCAATTAGGAACTCAAAGCTATAAACTCGCCTCTAAGTACTGCCTTTGCTCTGTCCAAGAAGAGCTGGTAATTTGTGTGCTCATTTTTGTTGAATATCATGAACATTTGAATTTCCTTTCTAATCTCTTCCCTGACCCACTGGTGATTCAACAGTATGTTGTTCAGCCTCCATGTGTTACCGGACTTTCTTTGGTGGTTTTTGGTGTTGAGTTCTAATTTTATTCCCTTGTGGTGTGAGCGAATTCAAGGTATAACTTCAATGTTTCTGAATTTGCACAAGATTGCTTTGTGACATAAATGTGGTCTATTTTGGAAAATGTTCTATGTGCTGCAGAGAAAAACGTGTGTTCTGATGCTGCTGGGTGAAATATTCAATAGATGTCTGTTAAATCTAGTTGATATATGCAGCTGTTTAAATCAGCGGTTTTAGACTTGAGCTGAAGAGCTGAGGGAAAATGCCCAGTCCCAGAGTTCAGGCCCCACAACTGACGAAAAAAATGCCTCTGCCACATCTGCCTTGACTCCCTGCATGTTGGCATACTAGGAGGCCAGCGTAAGATGAAGCTCCAGAAACCTTTTTGGATAGCAAAAGAAACCACTGCTTGGGAAGTGAGGGGTGTTGTAGAAGAGATGTGGAGCTGAACGCAGGCAGGAGGCTTCATGGCTTCAGACTCAGCTGTCTTTTGAATCATTGCCCAGTTACCAGGTATAAGGTTTTGCTCCAAAATCAATGTGGCACAGTCTGCAATTCTTATTGACTCATCCACATACACAGACCTAGTTAGGCATCCAGAATGACTTAAAATGTAGATTTCCTAAATCAGAGAAATCTGTACCAGAGTAAATGGGCAGAAAGAACTTCATTTAATCAGGTTCAATTGATTTTTACTTGCTTATAATTTAAATGAGAGAACAATATCAAACTAACCAAGATTTCACAAAATCAAAATATGCAAGCAAATACATTTTGCAGGAAATAAATATTCACAGCACAAATCAGAATTTCTGAATAGGTGGTGCTTTCAGAAAATAAAGAATTAGGGTTCCGGACACTTGTCAGATACATTTCACAACAGCATCAAAATGAAATTCATTACCACAGGTGGTAAAAGTTGCTTACTCTCAGCAAGTAAGCACATTATCATTGTTTTCTGGTCCTTAGTAAAAAAAGATAGAAGAGTTTGATTTCCCTTCTCAATTTCAATCTTCAAATTCACATTTTCTTCTAAGGAAGTCATTTATCTCACACACCTGACAATACAGAATATGTCTTCAAACCAAGGTCTTCTGGGCATCTGGGAGCAAAATAGGAAGAGTGAAACAGTCTACAGGAAGCTTGATTGTTCAGAAATAAATCATGTTTGTACTTCTGCTTTTTTTAATTGTGAAAATACCATACAGAGAGGTTACAATTACCTGAGAAAGGTAATGAATACATTTCTTATCAAACATTGTTGCCATGGAAAGACTTGATGGCATAGCTAAGCTAGTTTGGGAGTGTTGTCCTTTCCAGCATCCAGGTGGGAAGATTGTTAGTTGGGAGGGGAGAAATGTCTTAGAG